>NC_090221.1:35751740-36091740 GCF_024489055.1 Chanodichthys erythropterus
TGAGTGTGTGTCTGTGAGTGTGTGTTTGTGAGTGAGTGTGTGTCTGTGTGAGTGTGTTTGTGAGTGTGTGTCTGTGAGTGAGTGTGAGTCTGTGAGTGTGAGTCTGTGAGTGTGAGTCTGTGAGTGTGAGTCTGTGAGTGAGTGTTTGTGAGTGAGTGTGTTTGTGAGTGTGTGTTTGTGAGTGAGTGTGTGTCTGAGTGTGTGAGTGAGTGTGTGAGTGAGTGAGTGAGTGAGTGAGTGAGTGAGTGTGTGTCTGTGTGAGTGAGTGTGTGTCTGTGTGAGTGTGTGTCTGTGTGAGTGTGTGTCTGTGTGAGTGTGTGTCTGAGTGAGTGTGTGTCTGTGTGAGTGTGTGTCTGTGTGAGTGTGTTTGTGAGTGAGTGTGTGTCTGTGAGTGTGTGTTTGTGAGTGAGTGTGTGTCTGTGTGAGTGTGTTTGTGAGTGAGTGTGAGTCTGTGAGTGAGTGTTTGTGAGTGAGTGTGTTTGTGAGTGTGTGTTTGTGAGTGAGTGTGTGTCTGAGTGTGTGAGTGAGTGAGTGAGTGAGTGAGTGTGTGTCTGTGTGAGTGTGTGTCTGTGTGAGTGTGTGTCTGTGTGAGTGTGTGTCTGAGTGAGTGTGTGTCTGTGTGAGTGTGTGTGTGTCTGAGTGAGTGTGTGTCTGAGTGAGTGTGTGTCTGAGTGAGTGTGTGTCTGTGTGAGTGAGTGTGTGTCTGAGTGAGTGTGTGTCTGAGTGAGTGTGTGTCTGTGTGAGTGTGTGTGTGTGAGTGTGTGTGTCTGTGAATGTGTGTGTCTGTGAGTGTGTGTCTGTGAGTGTGTGTCTGTGAGTGTGTGTCTGTGAGTGTGTGTCTGTGAGTGAGTGTGTGTCTGTGTGAGTGTGTGTCTGTGAGTGAGTGTGTGTCTGAGTGAGTGTGTGTCTGAGTGAGTGTGTGTCTGTGTGAGTGTGTTTGTGAGTGAGTGTGTGTCTGTGAGTGAGTGTGAGTCTGTGTGAGTGTGTGTTTGTGAGTGAGTGTGTGTCTGAGTGTGTGAGTGAGTGTGTGTCTGTGTGAGTGAGTGTGTGTCTGTGTGAGTGTGTTTGTGAGTGTGTGTCTGTGAGTGAGTGTGAGTCTGTGTGAGTGTGTGTTTGTGAGTGAGTGTGTGTCTGAGTGTGTGAGTGTGTGTCTGTGTGAGTGTGTGTCTGTGTGAGTGTGTGTCTGTGTGAGTGTGTGTCTGTGTGAGTGTGTGTCTGTGTGAGTGTGTGTCTGTGTGAGTGTGTGTCTGTGTGAGTGTGTGTCTGTGTGAGTGTGTGTCTGAGTGAGTGAGTTTATGTCTGTGTGTGAGTGAGTGTGTGTCTGTGTGAGTGAGTGTGTGTGTGTCTGTGTGAGTGTGTGTCTGAGTGAGTGAGTTTATGTCTGTGTGTGAGTGAGTGTGAGTCTGTGTGAGTGAGTGAGTGTGTGTCTGTGTGAGTGTGTGTCTGAGTGAGTGAGTTTATGTCTGTGTGTGAGTGAGTGTGAGTCTGTGTGAGTGAGTGAGTGTGTGAGTGTGTGAGTGTGTGTGTGTGTGTCTGTGTGTGTGTGAGTGAGTGAGTTTGTGTCTGTGTGTGAGTGAGTGTGAGTCTGTGTGAGTGAGTGAGTGTGTGTCTGTGTGAGTGTGTGTGTGTGTGTCTGTGAGTGTGTGAGTGAGTGAGTGTGTGTGTGTGTCTGTGTGTGTGTGAGTGAGTGAGTTTGTGTCTGTGTGTGAGTGAGTGTGAGTCTGTGTGAGTGAGTGAGTGTGTGTCTGTGTGAGTGTGTGTGTGTGTGTCTGTGAGTGTGTGAGTGAGTGAGTGTGTGTGTGTGTCTGTGTGTGTGTGAGTGAGTGAGTGTGTGTCTGTGTGTGAGTGAGTGTGAGTCTGTGTGAGTGAGTGAGTGTTTGTCTGTGTGAGTGTGTGTGTGTGTCTGTGTGTGTGTGAGTGAGTGAGTTTGTGTCTGTGTGTGAGTGAGTGTGAGTCTGTGTGAGTGAGTGAGTGTGTGTCTGTGTGAGTGTGTGTGTGTGTGTCTGTGAGTGTGTGAGTGAGTGAGTGTGTGTGTGTGTCTGTGTGTGTGTGAGTGAGTGAGTTTGTGTCTTTGTGTGAGTGAGTGTGTGCGTGTGTCTGTGAGTGTGTGTGAGTGTGTGTCTGTGAGTGTGTGTGTGTGTGTGTGTGTGAGTGAGTGTGTGCGTGTGTCTGTGAGTGTGTGTGAGTGTGTGTCTGTGTGTGTGTGAGTGAGTGAGTTTGTGTCTGTGTGTGAGTGAGTGTGAGTCTGTGTGAGTGAGTGAGTGTGTGTCTGTGTGAGTGTGTGTGTGTGTGTCTGTGAGTGTGTGAGTGAGTGAGTGTGTGTGTGTGTCTGTGTGTGTGTGAGTGAGTGAGTTTGTGTCTTTGTGTGAGTGAGTGTGTGAGTGTGTGAGTGAGTGTGTGTGAGTGTGTGTCTGTGAGTGTGTGTGTGTGTGTGTGTGTGTGAGTGAGTGTGTGCGTGTGTCTGTGAGTGTGTGTGAGTGTGTGTCTGTGAGTGTGTGTGTGTGTGTGTGTGTGTGTGTCTGTGAGTGTGTGTGAGTGTGTGTCTGTGAGTGTGTGTGTGTGTGTGTGTGTGTGTGTGTGTGTGTGTGTGTGTGTGTGTGTGTGTGTGTGAGTGTGTGCGTGTGTCTGTGAGTGTGTGTGAGTGTGTGTCTGTGTGTGTGTGTGTGTGTGTGTGTGTGTGTGTGTGTGTCTGTGAGTGTGTGTGTGTGTGTGTGTGTGTGTGTGTGTGTGTGTGTGTGTGTGTGTGTGTGTGTCTGTGCACGTTTTCGTGATATATCAGGACACAAATTTGTATCATGACATGGGTATGACAGGTATTACAAGGAGATTTTTTGCTATTGCTAGTAAATTGTGCATAATTGAAAAGAAATGGCAAGTATCACATTGAATTAAAATCTTGAAGTAGAAACACTAAAATAGACTAAAATAGTATTTATTTTTAATTATGTCTTTATGAAGGTATCAGGGTTGACAGTTTTATTTGCACGTCTTGAGATCAGGGTTTTGAAACCAACTGTCTATTTGCTGATGTGATTAAAAAAAATGTAATTACATTTTTACACCTATATATTATGGATAAAAAAGATACCTGTTTTGCAGAATAAGCCATCTAATACCAAGTTATCATCCTTTTTTTCCCTTCTACTGAAATCAGAGCAAATGTTAAAAAAAGGTCTTCCCTTCAAAGATAACAACACCAGCAGGTTCTGCACTTGTTTCACAAAACTGATGATTTATGGTAAAATACTCACACTCTCTTTTTTTCTCATTCGTCTCTCTGCGTGACAGCGCTTTAATCTGCTGCCAAGTAATAGGGGATTTGATTGGTCCGTGAGGGGTTCATAGGGGCGTGTCCAGCATCCCCCTCCTCGCTCACAATGGTTCGGCCTGTCCGAACACGCACAAACAGCAATGTTTAATCTCAATAGGGGATTACAACAGACACTCCCACCCAACTTCACATGTAGGTTAATACAAAAAGAGCTCTGTCTCAGCTGGGAGAAAAATAAACTTGGAAACATTTTAGGTCAGGTAGATTCGTTAGACCTAATGCAGCCATGCTGGTTTAACAATAGCAAATGAGATTGTCTGAGATAATGAATAGGAAATAGTTTTTATCTTTGAATTTTTATAAGTTACATACAGTGATGCTGCAGTTGTGAAATGTATTTTACCTTATTTTTTATAATAATGAAATTGTAAAGTAGAACAGTTGTTCTGCTTCATATTTTTGTGGAAACTGTGATACATTTTTTTTCACGATTCTTTGATGAATATGAAGTTCAACAGAACAGCATTTATTTAAAATAAAACTCTTTGGAACATTATCAATGTTTTTACTGCCACTTTTGATCAAGTTAATGCATTCTTGCTGAATAAAAGTATTAATTTATTTTAAAAGAATCTTACTGACACCATAGATTTGATTGTGAACTCTCTGTGCCTCGCTGACAAAATAAAATGCTCCGAACAAACATAAATACCTTGTTTATAATGTTTTAAGCTCTTATATGTCAAAAGATCAATGCAAATATGATTTCTCCTGTCATGACCCCTTTAATTTAAAAAATATAGAATAATGCAGATGGGAAGGGAAAATGAGCATCATTGACCCATAATTCAGCTGTAGCTAACATACACACACACACACACAGTTTCCTGAACGTCACGGTTTTACATTTTCCGTCTTTCTTTTTAATTTCCTCACTATCTCTCCCCATGTGTCCACACACTCCTGTACAGAAGGACTGCTGGTAATGCATAGATCATGTTACCTCTATGTATATCTGGACCGCATGAACTCGGACGCTCTCTGCTCTGTTTCCGCTCACTCTTTCTGCATCTCATGCTTGTTTAGAGAGAGTTTGCCTCTGTTATATAAGACTTTTCTAAAAGACACAGCTCTATGGCAATGAAACACTGGGAATGTTCCCAGTGTTACTCTTTGTAATTGCAGTTTTAGTAGTACAAGTTCAGTTAGAGATCTCTAATTCAGTTGTTATATTAAGAATGCAATTGCAGAGCCCTCCAATTGAATTACAGATACGTATCTTTAATTTGTTTTTTACTAGTAAAAATTCAATTAAAGACCTCTGAAATTGCATTTTTACTAGTAAGAATTGAATTAGTACTAGTAATATTTGGATTAGAGAAGTCTCTAATTGTAATTCTTACTAGAAAAATGCAATTACTGGGAACATTTTAAGCTAAAGTGGCTGACATACAGCTCAGATCTTGTTAAAGGCGATTTGAGGCTCAAAAGCATGGTTTAAAAGTGAAGTGTATATGAATACACGGTAACTTTAGAATAATGGTCCATCATTAATAAGTAACTATGTAGGAAGTAATGCATCACTAATTACTCAAGTTTTACCTAGTCACTATGCAGTAACTACTAGCGATCTGGACCATTATTTTAAAAGTGGAAAAGATGTTATATTAGTTATAGTAGGTGAAGTGTTAAAGCAGTACTACTGATTTGTCCTGCATTACTTCCTGCATAGTTATTATTAATAACGGACCATTATTCTAAAGTGTTACCCATTTCTCTTCTCCCAGCTTATTTTGCAGAGACAAGAATTTCACCTTGCTCTGTTTGTTAGAGAATTTGGCAGGCATTTGAAGAGTTCAGGAAGAATGTTTGGAAATTATTATTATTTTTTTGCAGTTCTGTTTGGTCACACTAGTGGTGGAGGAAACGTCCTTCAGCTTTAAGCTATGAGAAAAAAAATCATTGTACATGTTTTGCTGCCTTCAAGTCATTCATGACTAATGTATGTTTACATGCACCCTCATAATGAGATTATGAGATTTAGGCAATATTGCGATTAAACTTTACCTCATGTAAACAAAATATTTAATCAAATTCATGTGATTAAGCTCATAATCATAGAAACTGTAATCATAGTTGTGGCACATGCCGATTTTAATCACAATAAACAGACATGTAAACACTTAAATCGCTTCTTTTCCTCTCTGATTATAGTGTGCATGTGCATTATGGGCTGCTGAAGAAACTTGTGTGACATGAATATAATGCAGTGCGTTTGTCAAAAACATTTTTAGGAGCATCACTGAAAAAATGACAATTTGTACAGTCAGTCTTTATGTGCAGTAATATGATTGTGATAAAATGTGTTTGAGTGATCGATTGAGTGTGCTTGAAACCAGACATTACATTTGTATACGATTATTTATAAAGTATTAAGCTGTAACTAAACGTCTGCATACACAATCCTGCTGAAAGGCCTTTCCTTGCTGCACAGGTGAAATGAGTTGAAGGTCTGAGAACAGTAGACAAGTGTTGGTGAAAGGTGAAAGCGTTCGTTGGCTGTCTGGCATGTAACTGATAGTTTTTGAGTGCTGGTTAACACAGTGTATTCAAGGCACAAATGGAGACAGCAAGTCTATGAATATGTTTGACAAGCGTAGTGCATATTCACCTATTGTGTGTATTCGTAAGCCTCTAGACATTTTTGCTTACAACTTTTAAATCAAATGACATTATTTTTTCCCTCTGTTTATGCTTTTCAACTCTTTAGATTTTCCACTGTTTCAAATTGATTCTTGTTAGAAGTGATTTGAATCTTTTTGATGTGGCAAAGCAATATATTTGAAAGCAAAGGATGGATTTTAGCAGTGTTTTGACATGCATCATTGCCACACTGACCTTTCTTTGTACACCACAGGTGTGTTTGGCTTTGTGATTCCTACTTACGGCTGTATATTTAATTACTTTGTGCAATGGTTGATATGCAAATCATAACACACAGGCAAATAGTTCAAATGGAAATATGCCTGAAGAAATGTTTGCATGTAAATAACACTACAGAAGTTTTTTTTTTTTTTTTTGTTCTGGTGTCTTTTTGCAAAGAAAAGACATACCTTAAAAATAAAGGTTCCTAAAGGGGTTTTTCACAGTGATGCCGCATCAAAGCATACAAGAACTTCTTTCATTTATTCATACAAATCTCATAAAACTCTGCTTAATGCAATAACTGGATGATCACAGTGCACTTTTATGCAATAATGCAGTGTGAGAGTCTGCATGAAGTGTGCCAGCGTTACAGATTTGTGTACGTTGTGCTGCCAAATGAGTGTTTCTGAATCTGTCATTTGATGATTAAAGTATTTTACCCTCAATATGTGCAGCTGGGGATTGTGTGTGTGAGCTGAATGAGCTGAGGGCAATCATTTTTGTCTGGATTTGATGGACACTCTGTGTCTGTTTCCCCTCCTGCTTCTGCACATGTAATATTGATTATCAATGTTGACTGGTCATGGATGTTTAAGACCATTGTTCACTGCACAGGACTGAAGGGATGGATCCCAGCCACATCTCTGTTGCTTTCAAAGCCAGTGTCACCATAGTGAAATATTCCACTTTGGATCTGAGCTCTGCATCTCAATGACCCAGGAGGGATTGAATACAAGTAATTCAGGCTAGATACTGGGAACATGTTAACTGATTTATTTAAACATTTTCATGTCTTTTCCTTTTGGATTTTAAGATATAATGACAGATATTGCACAGTACTGAATACATCACAGATGTTAAAACTACACTCTAAAAATGTTGGGTTGTTTCAGCCCAAATTTGGGTTAAATATGGACAAACCCAACTGTTTGGGTTACATTTTTAAATTATATTTTTTACCCCAAGGCCGGGTTTGTCTATCTAAATTTGGGTAGAAACAAAGCATTTTTTAGAGTTCTCTTATTTTGCTGAATTCTGTTTTATAGAGATACGATGTTGTAAACTGATAGCAAGTATTGCAAATAGTGATGCACAGAAATTCTTTTTTTTTTTTTTACCAAAACAACAGAACCATAATTAATGTTTTCAATTAGCCAAAAACCAAATTGGAAAATAACGCTTTTTTACTGTTATAATCAATTAATGAATCACATTTATTTAATAATCAACACTCAAATAAAAAGTAATAAAAACAGCCAGTTAAGTAAAAATATAATGAATGTGTCATGCATTTATTTAGCAAATTGCTCTTGTTCATTTTTATGTTCGACTATACGGTCATTGCATGGCTTTTCTGAGGTAAATGTAATGTTATGTGACATTGTTTACAAGCTGTTTTATTTAAATCCTCTTCGCTTGAACTGAGAGCACATTAAAGAGTGCCAAAACTGCATTTATGTTTTGAATTTCTTTATAAAAATATGTGATCTCAGAAGAGGATGCAAATGGATATAAGTAGAAGAATTGTCTGACAAAGCAGGTTTCGGATCTGTAGGTATCGCCCAACATTTGATATTTGATTTAGGCCCTGTTTCCGCCTGGTATTAAGATGTGTTTTGGTCGATCGTATCACAAGTAGACAAGTTAAAGTTAAAGTTAATGAGATAATTAAGCAATCAATAAGGCTGTGACTGAAGACAGTTGTAGTTCTTGTGTTTCTGTTTTCTTCAGTGATTCTGCTGCTTGTTAACAGCAGGTGTTCATCACTACTGCACAATCATCACTTAATTAATTGCTTAATTATCTCATTGACTTGAACTCTGCTTCAGTGTTTTTTTAACACTATTTAGAGAGGGTCCATATGTACTCTGAGCTGAGTTGATTTAACTCTGGGGATTTTGCTGTGTGTTTTAGTCCGTCTCTTTTAATCACGTCTGTCCTGATTTCTTCGAGGGGAGGGTTGGTGGGCGGGTAAATGTATGTTGTTGTTTTTTTTCAGATCTTTCAATCTAATGGACAAAATAATATTTACATATGAACGCGACTGGAGACGACAGAAAAACATACTTTTATTTCTGCTCAAAGACCACGGCGAATGCTGTGAGTGCGTATTAGAAATCAGGAATGGTGAGAGAACATTGTGTTTGGTACATTTTTCATCTTCTAACCAAACTTCAGCCGAGAATGTTTAAATCCCATCTGGCTAGAGCGCTTCCTATAATGTTTATGCATTAGATCAAAAGGCAGACTTTTGTGGCTGTTTGAACACATTTGACCACATGAGCATCTACACTATGAAAGCAATCCGGTCGAATGTGTTTTCGACTACCTCTGGAAGTGATCGAAAGTGGACAAGCTCAAAAGGTTTGTTGTTCATTTGTGATCCGATTGATCAAAACGTATCTAAATGAGACTTCTTATAGGTTGATACTGTCAAGCCCTACACAGTCATTTGGTTTCCCTGACCTCAAACTTAGTTTAAAGGAGGAAGATTGGGAAGAAGTTTGTGTCAATGAAAATTCCAGAGTTGGGTTTTTTTTAGAACTCGAACTAAGAAGATCCTGTATAGAATATGTGTAAAAAAAAAAAAAATGCAATTATAAATGCTTTAAGGACTTGAGGGAAAGTAAATGGACTTCAGTGTTGGTGTCTGGAAGCTGGCGCTCCCTGTACAAAAGACCCATTGAAAGTCGAATAGGAGGTCTTCAGTGGAAAATTGTACATGGGATACTAGCTAAAGACAGACACAAAGCATGTCTTGGTACAGGATGGTTGTTTAGTTTCAGTTTGTTCATTTATGGTCCAAAATACAACCAGAGTTCTGGAAATGTTGAGATGTTTTTAAATCTGAATAAAATGAAAACTAAAAGACTTTCAAATCACATGAGCCAATATTTTATACACAATAGCACATCGATAACATCACAAATGTATAAACTGTGAAATTTCACAATTTTATGCACAAAATGAGCTCATTTCAAATTTGATGCCTGCTACAGGTCTCAAAAAGTTGGGACGGGGCATGTTTAGCATGCTGTAGCATCTCCTCTTCTTTTCAACACAGTTTGAAGACGCTTGGGAATCGAGGTTATGAGTCATCCCAACATTTCCTGAAATTCGGATTGTATTCTGTTGATTAAATGTTTCTTCTAACTTTCTTATGATTTCTGTAACTTATGACCCAGACATGTTCTTGACAGGTTTCCTGAGATTCGGCCTGACAGAGAGACATGAGGGAGCTTGTAAGGACAGGAGGGCATGAACAGAGAGAGAAAGAGAGAAAATAAAGGAAGAAAGGGGCGTTCAGAGAGAGTGATCCGTGCTTCCCTGCGGCTGAGTGTCTTTATCCACAATCTGTCAGAGAGCATCTGTCAGTGTTTGTGGGTCACTCATTTCCTTCTTTCCTCTTTTCTTTCTGTTCTAGAGGGAAGCTGCTTTCACGTCTGTCCTTTCTGTCTTTCTCTACCTCATTTAACAAATGATCCCATCATGAAACATGTGGAGCAGACTCATTAGTGAGAATTAGGAGTGATTTGGAACAAAGGAGAGCAGAGAGGGGAGGCATAAAAGAAATAGAGTAACAGAGGCGTGTGAGTGAAAAATGCAGGAATAGAGTGCAACAGTCGACTTCATTAGGTAAAATCCCATTCATTTTCTCCATAGAGAAATTGACTTTAAACAATAAGGTGTTTCCTCAACTCCAGGCATGTTTATGGACTTTTTATGTTGATTTTTGTTAAAAAATAATGTATTTAACTTTTTCCTGATGTACACGGAAACCATGCCATCATCATTTACTATGATTTACTCGTTTCATGTGACTTTATTTACAGCATTTCAAAAGACATTCAGTCTTAAAATATTAAAATCCATTATAAAAATATTAATTTTAATGTTTACAAGTAGACTGAAATATACATACGTATTTTTTTAAATTTATATACATTTTACATAAATGTATTTCACATACATTTTATGGAATTTTTGGCTGTCGAGATAAATATAATCTGAGCGGAATATATTTTTGTTTATTTTGCTTCAAGCAGTAATATTGTCAAATTTTGCAAAAAATAATTATGTAATTGTGTGAAATGCTAGCCTTTTAGCAAGAAAAAAAATCTGTCATTTTATTTAAGAAATGTTTAAATCGTCATTTCCACCACAGAATAAAAGGTGATTTGAGACATTTTGAGATATTTTGGATTAGTGCTGTGAAATCGATTAATCACGATTAATCGCCTCCAAAATAAAAGTTTGTGTGTTCATAATATATGTGTGTATTGCGTATATGTAAATTTATATATAAATACACACACATACATGTATATATTTAAGAAATTGATGTCATATATTTTTATATTTAAACAATTAAGTGTGATTAATCACATCCAAAATAAAAGTTTGTTTATGTAATATATGTGTGTACTCTGTATAATTATTTTGTATATTTAAATACACACATACATGTATATATTTAAGAAATATTTGCATGTTTATACTGCATATATATTTATATAATTTATATCATATATAAATATAAATATTTTAGCGATTAATCATGATTAATCGTTTGACAGCACCAAAGAACATTTGGAGGCGATTAATCGATTTTACAACCCTATTTTGAATAATTGTGTGATGCATGTTTACCCACCGTCGGACATGTCAAATGATGATATACAGGTGCTGGTCATATAATTAGAATATCGTGAAAAAGTTCATTTTTTATTGTAAATTATTTAAAAAAAATGAAACATTCATTTATACTAGATTCCCTACATGTAAAGTAAAACATTTCAAAATTTTTTTTTAATTTTTTAATTTTTATTTGTTGATTAGAGCATACAGCTAATGAAAGTCCAAAATATTAGAATATTTACATTTGAGTTTCATTAAATGAGCATCCCTACAGTATAAATTCCGGGTATCTCTTGTTCTTTGAAACCACACTAATGGGGAAGACTGCTGACATGGCAATGGTCCAGGAGACAATCACTGACACCCTCCACAAAGAGAGTAAGTCACAGATGGTCATTACTGAATGTGGTGGCTGTTTACAGAGTGATATATCAAAGCATATCAAATGCAAAGTTGATTAGAAGGAAGAAATTGGTGCACAAGCAACAGGGATGACCACAAGCTTAAGAATACTGTCAAGTAAAGCCTAATCAAACACTTGGGAGAGCTTCACAATGAGTCAAATGAAGCCAGAGTCAGCGCATCAAGAGTCACCACACTCGGACATCTTCAGGAAAAGGACTACCAAGCCACTTCTGAAACAGAAACAACGTCAGAAGCATCTTACCTGGGCTAAGGAGAAAAATAACTAGACAGTGAACAGTGGTCGAAAGTCCTCTTTTCAGATAAAAGCAAATTTTGCATTTCATGTTGAAATCATGGTCAGAGTCTTAAGGAAGACTGGAGAGGCACAGAATCCAAGCTGCTTGAAGTCTAGTGGGAAGTTTCTGAAGTCAGTAATGATTTGGGGGGGGCTGTGACGTCTGCTGGTGTTGGTCCGTTGTGTTTTATCAAGTGCAAAGTCAATGCAGCCATCTTCCAGGAGATTTTGGACCACTTTATGCTTCCATCTACTGACAAGCTTTATGGAGATGCTGATTTCCTTTTCCAGGAAAAGGAGCAAGTCCTTTGCTGTAATATGTGCTGCCGACCAAGTATTGAGTGTACAAATGAACATACTTTAAAGAACTTGAACTTTTCTGTTTTGAAAATCCATTTTTTGATTGATCTGAGGAAATATTCTAATATTTTGAGATACTGGATTTTGGACTTTCATGAGCTGTACGCTCTAATCATCAAAATTAAAAAAAAAAAAAAAAACTTTTGAAATGTTTTACTTTACATGTAGGGAATCTAGAATATATGGAAGTTTCATTTTTAAAAATAATTTACATTAAAAAAAATGAACTTTTTGACAATATTCTAATTATATGATTAGCACCTGTACATGAATGCTTCAGAAGAAGAGGTCTGTGTGATTTCAGCTTCATTTTAATGGATAAAATGAGAGGGAAGGTGAGAGGATGTTAGAAGTAGAAAGAAAGGACGAAAAACTGAAAAAGAACAGTTCCTCCGACTGTAGCTGTGGGTTCAGGAAGTTTCTCCTTCCTTGTTTGGCAGTTTTGGGTTTCTCTGGTTTATTTTTCAAGCATTTGTCTTTCGAAAAAATGTAAACGAATCGAATCCTTTGCTTACAAAAGCAGTCAGAGGGTGACAGGAGAGAACCATGTGTCCACTCCTGTTTTTCAGCTCTCTGTTTCAGCTGTCAGACACATGGGCCACAGTGAGGGTCACATGGTGTGACATGTTTCTCTCGCTCATTGGTGGACTCTTTTGACACGGCCATCCAGAACAGCATTACAACACTCTAAACAAGCTCCTTAGCAACCGCACAACAGCACAGGGAAGCACACTTTTATTTAAGTGTGCTTAATTGTATTGGATGTGCAATTGTAGTGTACTTCAAATCATCAACTGTTCTTACAGATAATATAATAATAATATTAATTAGGTATGTAATGGTACATATATTCATCTTGAACCGATACAGTATGGATTTCACGGTTTGGTGAATACAGTTAGTCACAGGCGATCCACACTCCAGTCCACACGGGGGCGCGCTGGTAATGCAATGCTGTTTGCTAACTGCCACAACAGGAAAAAGCGCAGACGAAGAAGAACAGATGATCTAGATATGCGTGTAATCAGTGTTCCAACTGCGGAAAGACATCGGTAAAACAGATTGAGAATAATATTTCACGTAGCATTACATTTACCTCGGGAAAGTCATTTAGTGTCCACAGCATGTTAGTTGACTAGAGAAATGAACTCTAGAGGGAGCATTTCACTTTGCACTATATTAGCTTATATATTCATTATATTTACCCATTATAAAACCCTTTGTTGTTTTGTCCAAACCGGTTCAGGTTCGATTCCACCACCCTCTCTTTGGACTTTGTATGTTTGGGTTCAAACATTTGCATCATCAATGAATCTATTTAAACTTTGTCCTGACTCCATCTCTGGTTTGTTTTGTGTTGGCTGTGCATTATTTTTGATGGGTTTAATCTAAAGTCCTCTGATATTTTCTGCTTTCTGTGTGCTTTATTTTTCTTGGAGAAGTAAGGTAATCCATTCCTAATAGTCACTGGAATGTTTAATCCTCAGACTCCCACACACACATAGACTTATCCACCTCATGTTTTCTGCATGATCTTTTATCCGGGCCGTTAGAATCTGCCGCTTCCAGAACATTCTATTCCAAAACGGAGACTCTTTGCATTGTTCTAAAGTTCTGAGCTCGTAGTTCCAACGGAACATCACAGAAAGATCGGTCATTTGCAAAGCTAACAAAACAACAAACAAAACCCTGACTATGAAACCTGTGGAAAACATACGTCTCGTACGACTCCATAAGCCAGCGGGAGTCGCAGGGCCTTGTGTGAACCCTGACCCTGTGTTCTTCTGCGGGTAAACACTCGGTCACTTGGTTTGTTAACGTACCGCTTCCTCTCTGGAATCATGGGGCCACATTTCCACTGAACCTCAGCCAAGAATGACTCGCCGAGGAGGGCTCACACACTCACACACACTCACTCACACACTCACACAAAAACACAATCAAACACACATACATGCAAAAACACACTCACACTCTCTCTCTCTATCACACACACAATTATGCACACACATAAACACACTCACACACACACATACTTGTTTTTGTGAAATGTGGGGACATTCCATAGGCGTAATGGTTTTTATACTGTACAAACCGTATTTTCTATCCCCCTACACTACCCCTATTCCTAAACCTAACCCTCACAGGAAACTGTGCACACTTTTACTTTGTCACAAAAACTCATTCTGTATGATTTATAAGCCTTTTGAAAAGTGGGGACATGCTGAATGTCCTCATATTTCACCTCTTTTTGTAATACCTATGTCATACCCATGTCATTATACACATTTGTGTCCTGATATTTCACAAAAACAAGTACACTCTCTCTCTTACACACATATATACACACACACAAATTCATGCACACACTAACGCCCACTCTCGCTCTCTCTCTTACACACACACACACACACACAGACAGATCAGCGTCAAATATTGAACCAGTGCCCTCAGACTCCAGACACTCTGTGCAGACATTAAACTACCTTTGAACCATGAAACACATGCAGTGTTTGTTTGTCTGAGCTTGACATGGATTGAGACGGCCTGTGCTCCAAATACACAGATGATGAACTTTCATCTGAACGCAAGTTTGGGTGCATGCATGTGTGAAATACACTGTTTGATTGCAACCCTGGAGTATTCATCACATGAGTAAAGTTCATGCACACAAATGAATCTCAAAGCTGATTATTTGGTCAGTGATCTTATTAGTGGTTTTCTGTTGCTCGTTCTTAGGGTTAGGGATTTGCATAGTTTGTGTGACTTGTTGAAAAGAGGTGTTGTTGCTTTTCTAATCCATTAAACGGGCAAAAATATCACACAGATTTACACTGAGCCATAGAGACAGCATAAGGAATCAAATAGCAACCACATAGCAATGCCCTAGCAACAGTTCTGGTACTGTATGTTATCAATTGATCACATGTTTTTTCTCTCTTTCTTCAGCATGGGTTGGAGCTCTGGCGATGGGGATGATATTTTTCTGCTCTCCGGTGGTCAGTATGTTCACCGATCACTTCGGATGCCGGAAGACGGCCATCTGCGGAGCGTTTGTGGCCTTCCTCGGCCTTCTCACCAGTTCCTTCGCAACGTAATGCCTTCTTCCTTTTCTTAGTTTTCCTATTTAGCACTTTGTCCAGTGTTTTATTTTCCATTGTTTTAGCCTTTTCACATGTGCTTTAAATTATAAATTACCAAAACACACACACACGCAAACCACCAAAACCATTTCTTGAGCGTACACTGTTATATTCACAGAGATTTGGGATTGAATGTTGGTTATCAGTACAAAAACACCTAATATTGGCGTTTGCACCACACCACATTATTTATAGTCAATATTTTTGTGCATTTTTCCAAAAACTAATTTTTTTCTGTAGATATTTATTGTTATACTGTTTTTTCTTGTGATTTTTTCAGAAGAAAAATATTTTTCTGTAAAATATTTATTTATATTTATGATTTTTGTTAGAATAACTGTTGAATCGAACTGACAAATATACCATAACTATATACTTAGAACAAAATGAAATAAAGTATTTCCTAAAGCAATATTTTTCTATAATATCGCTATCATTAAATTATTCTTTTCTCATGAATGTTTCCAAAAACAATATTTTTTCCTGTTAAATATTTATTGTTATATTATTTTTTTTTTGTGCATTTTTCAGGAGAAAAATATTTTTTATTCGATTTTTTTACTAACTTAAATTTAACTGATGAATATACCATAACTATATACACTTTAAATTTAAATTTTGCAAAAAAAAATATATATTTTTCTTTAAAATATCTATTAAATTATCCTTTCGTTGTGCATTTTCTAAAAACAATATTTTTTGTAAAATATTGTAAAAATATTTATTATTAAAAGTTTTCTTCCTTGTACATTTTTCCATAATCTATATTTTGTATTTTTTCTTGTGCATTTTTCAGAAAAAAATATTTATCTGGATATTTGTCTGTATATTTATTTTTTATTTGATTTTTTTTTTTGCTATAACTGTCGAACTGAACTGACGAATATTCCAAACAAAATTAAATGAAATATTTCCTAAATTAATATTTTTCTATAAAATATCTATCATTAAATGATTCTTTCTTTGTGCATTTTTCCAAAAAACTATATTTTTCTGCAAAATATTTATTTATATGATTTCTTTCTTGTGCATTTTTCCAAAAACAGTATTTTATGTAATATATTTATTAAAAGTTTTTCTATAACTGTAGAACTGAACTGACGAATATACCATAACTATATATGTAGACAAAATGAATTCAAAATTTTTTATAAAATATCTATCATTAAATTATTCTTTCCTTGTGCAACAATATTTTTCTGTAAAATAGTTATTATTCTGTGTGTATTATACAGTGTGTGCATCAGAACTCACAGAGCGCTGAACGATGCTTTCTGCACTGACATTTGCATTCTGAACATTTGATAATGCTCAAAAACAGAAAATAGTTATATTTCAAGATGGCCATATTAGGAATTTTTTAATAAAAAAAAAAAAAGAAAATCATAACTGTTGAACTGAACTGACAAACATGCCATAACTATACAGAACAAAATGAAATCAATAATTTTCCCCATATATTTACTATTGTATGACATTATTCCAAAAACAATAATTTGATGTAAAATATTTCTTATTATAGGATTTATTTTCTTGCATATTTATTGATAAAAAAGTTCAGTAAAATATTTATTATTAGGCCTATGTGGTTTCTTTCTTGTGCATTTTATTAAAAACAATATATGTCTGTGAAGTATTTATTATTACAGTTTTTTTTCAATTGCTAACAAGCGTTTACCATTACTTAAAGTACTTTAAGCAACACACCTACAGTACATCAAACAATCAGCTAAATAGTTAATTTTCTGCACAAAACCATATTTTGTTAAATAAACACGAACTCTAGATTTCAAAATGCTAAAAATCTTTTTTCAACACAAACTAACTATCAAAACACAGCAAACCTGATTCAAAATTGAGTCATTCTGTCAAACACTATAGCACTTGTTTTCTATCCATCATGAACATATAGACAATCAAAGCACAATGACTGTCAAAATACTAACAGCTGATGGCATTACGAAAACTACTTTACTTGTCATGTTTCAGTTCTACCTGCAGAAAATATGAAATCCATTGTTTTTCCTTTTACTGCAGCAATAGTAGAATGCACACATGTAAGCCATTCTACATTTTCAGTTGAGTGTTGAATGTGTGCATTCTTGGCTACAGAAGTGAATGAGTCATTACTTTATATAATGTGCAGTAGAAAATAAAGTAACAGAAATCCCCTGCAGAAGTTCAGTGGCCCCTTGGTTGAAATCTCATTCTGGGGGTGGGTGTGTGGTGTTGATGTTGCCCTCATAGAGGATGGGATGGTGTCCCATTATTTAGTGCCTTACACAGACCACATATTCTGCATATATGAACAGTGGTCCATTGATCAACAACAAATGCAACATACACGGCCTTTGGTTACTGTTCAAGCTTTTTTTCTGCCACAGAATAAAAAGTATAAAAGGTAATTGTGACTTTTTTTTTTTTTCAGTTGTAAGTTTATATCTCACAATTCTGACTTTTTTCCCCTCAGAATTGTGATATATAAACTATAGGAATTGTGAGATAAAAAGACATAGTTACCTTTTTTATTTTCCATTCATTGCAGAAATAAGCTTTCAAAGGTTCCACATGTGTAAGTGAAAAAAAAAAACAGAGATGCACACTCTTCCTCCTCTCTTCTATCTCTTCTTCTCCCTTGTCCTGCTTCTCCTCTCCTCCTTCATCTATTCCTTTCCCTCACCCAGACAATTTTTTTTTTTTTTTTGCTCTTCTGTGTTGTTTTTCATCCTCACTGAACAAATCCGATTCAAATAGTCCTATTTTATTGTAAGTCCATGTAATGGAAAGAACTTCAACACCTGACTGTGCCTCCAACTGAGATTGGAATCTGCTATTTCTCAATATTTCAGTGATCTGCTAATTAAAAATGATTATCAGTTATTTCAGTATTTGTTTTATATATATGTTTTAATACTTTTGAGCTGCTGTTTATAGGTTTTATACTATATTTAATGATTGTAACATTAGGGCTTCATTTCTGACTTGCTGTGTTTAAGCATTTGCAAATGAGATGAGAAAGATCCATGATTTTTGGTATGGGGTAAGCTTATATGAAAAGAAAATTTAAACATTTAAGAAACGTGTTCATTGACTGCATTTTGTGTGAAAACGCCTTGATTTGTGTTAATGGTATGGTCACAAAAGATGGATGTGTTTAGAGTTATAAATGTGACTAGAGATTGGACAAATGTATGTTAGCAATTGAAAAAAACTGTAAATGATTTTTTTTCTTTTGAATAATTTTATTTAATAAAACAATATTTTTCTGTAAAATATTTATTATATGATTTCTTTAGTGTGCATTTTTCCAAAAACAATATTATTCTGTAAAGTATTTATTATTTGATTTTTTTCCTTTTGAATAAAAAAAGCAATTTTTTTTCTGTAGAATGTATATTATGTAATTTTTTATTATGCATTTTTGCTAAAACAATATTTTTTTCTGTTAAATATTTATTATTATATGATTTTTTTTCTTGTTCATTTTTCCAAAAACATTCTTTTTCTATAAACAAAATCTTATAATAATAAATAATTGATGATCAGATTGTCCATTTTGTAATATTTTGTACTTTTATTTGACCTTGCAGACAGAACTGTTTGAAAGCGTGAGGCACCGGTGGGTGAGATGTCAGTGAGTGAGTGTGTTCATGTCTGTGGAGGGAGGCGTTCGATTTCACAAAACAAATCACTTTAGCCTCCTTTACTGTGCTTATTGAAACACACCCGCTGTCCTCAAACAAGAAGAAGAACACATAGGATAGCAGCACATCTACGGCAGAACATTTGTGTAATCTTAGCTTTCTTTCTCTTCTCCTCTTCCCTTCGTTCTCATTGTTTTCTCACAGTGCCCTGTTTCTGAGATCCTTGTGCAGTCGGACAGAGTTCTGGTTTTATTCCAAGCTGAAAAAGCTCTTGCTGTTGTTAGAAACGGTTGGGGGAAAAAACGATCCTGCTGTGTTTAGAGCCTGAAACACTCAACAAACACAAATGCTAACAAGTGTGTGCGCACACACACACACACACACACACACACACACACACACGATCTGACTTTCTTCGTCAGGCTTTGAACACAAGTGTCCCCTGCAGGTTAGAGATCTCTAGTCCATCTCACAAGGACCCACAATCCATCATTTGAGCAAATGTCTGTTTGGTCATTAAAGAAATAATGTCTCCTCTAGGTGTTTGTTGCACATTCTCTGGCTTCAAGTGTCAAAGGGCATGAAATTCTTCAGTTTAATAATGACAAAAACAAGAGAATTCACTAGTTCTGCTTAAAAATTGCTTGTATCTATTTGACACCTTGTAAACATGACATTGTTTCCAGGCAGAGTGTGGTACTAATTTGCAGAAGTTGGGTTCGTACAAAAGAAATACGCTTTAGCGTACAGTAAAAAATATAATTTAACTCTTTCCCGACCATTGACAGAATTTTCCATCATTTATTACCCAACGGAATTTTCTGACAATCCATGTTTTCACTGTTATACAGTAAGGGGGTGCAATTACGTGTCTTGCCACGGGTTCCCATGGGCTGAATTAAAAACACCCCCCAGACGTACAAATTCTGCATTGAGCTATTTTTGGGCTACTTTTGTTACACAGATCTGGCAACCCTGTACAGAATCTCTGGATCAAAACAGAGGTAAAGAAGAAGCAGAAACAAGCAATAGAAGCATATGTATTATAATAACGCAATCATCAAACATTAAAGGGGACCTATAATGCCCCTTTTACAAGATGTAATATAAATCTCTGGTGTCTCCAGAATGTGTCTGTGAAGTTTCAGCTCAAAATCCCCCACAGATCATTTATTATAGCTTGTTAAATTTGACCCTATTTGGGTGTGAGCAAAAACACACCGTTTTTGTGTATGTCCCTTTAAATGCAAATGAGCTGCTGCTCCCGCCACCTTTCCAGAAGAGGGCGGAGCTTTAACAGCTCAACAACAACAAAGCTGGAGAATCTCACGCAGCCAAAATGAGGATTGTCAGTAACGGTGTTCAGAACGGTGTTTTAAAAATTGCAAAACAAATAAAAATGACAGCAAAATTACTAAAACTTAAACAGAAAATATAAAAATAAAAGCTAATTCAAAATATTAACAAAAACTATAACAGTACAGACACAAAAAAACAACCTAAGTTGGGTTAAATATGGACAAACTCAGCGATTGGGTTGTTTTGACCCAGTGGTTGGGTTAAATGTTTGACCAACCTGCTGGGTAGTTTTATTTAACTCAACTGTTATTTAAAAATGACTATGTGACTGGCTTAAAATGAACCCAAAATAGGTTGGAAATAAAAAAATCAGAGACATAAATTCTAGAGGCAACAATAATAATAAATAAATAAACCACCGAGCAGGTTGAGTTAAACATTTGACCCAACCGCTGAGTTAAAACAACCCAAATTGTCCATTTTCAACCCAACTTGGGTTATTTTTAATAGTATGTCAGTGATGCACTTCTCTTTTAAATGGGTATGTAAACATACATAGGGCTGTCAAACGATTATTCACGATTAATCGCATACAAAATAAAAGTTTGAGTTTGCCTAATATATGTGGGTGTACTGTGTGTAATTATTATGTATATATAAATATAAACACGTTCAAGTATATATTTGAGAAATATTTACAAGAATATGTATTCATTTATATTTTTATATAATTTACATTATATATAAATACATTTTTTGTACATAAATAACATATTTCTCTTAAATATATACATAATTTTTTTTGTGTGTATTAATATATACATATTATTTACACACATTAGTCACACATATATTATGTGTGTAAATAATATATTTACACATATATTTGATTTTGTATGCGATTAATCGCGATTAAACGTTTGACAGCCCTACTTGTAGCCTCTTCACATTAATCTGGGATAGAAGAAATAGCGAGAAAAAAAAGAGTAAAAAATTGCTACTTGAACCTTCAACCTTTCATCATGTTTGTTCCTCTGTTGATCTTCCTCTCTCTTCAGCACGCTGGGTCTTCGATACTTCACATACGGAATACTGTTTGGCTGCGGATCCTCGTTTGCGTTTCAGCCGTCTCTGGTGATCCTGGGGCATTATTTTCGACAGAGACTGGGCCTGGCCAACGGCGTGGTGACCGCAGGCAGCAGCCTGTTTTCTATGGGGCTCCCGGTGCTGCTGAAGAAAGTGGTGGGACCGCTGGGCCTTCCCAGAACCTTCCAGATCCTCAGCATCTTCATGCTGGTCCAGTCGCTGCTGGCCCTCACCTTCAAACCGCTCATGCCCAGCGGGATGTGCCCGATGCCAGGCATGGGAATGGACGGAGGTCCCCCGTCCGGCCTGGAGTCGGCGAGCAGGTGGCAGAAGGGCCTGGCCAAAATTAGAAAGTACTTTAACGTACGAGTGTTCAGCGTGCTGACCTATCGGGTGTGGGCGTTCGGTGTCGCCACAGCGGTGCTGGGATACTTCGTTCCGTACGTGCACCTGGTGAGTTTTGTGCTGTGATATTTTATTATTATTATTTTTTATTAATATTTTGAATTACTTTTTTTCTGTTTTCATTGTAGTTGAAGTGCCTTGATTATGCTATTTTAAAGCTCCTAATGTTGTTTGAGTCTCCTACAACAGGTTTACATTCATCCAAGGTCAAAAACACTTTAATTTTCTCATAATATCCATTACAGCATCAGCTCTTTTCTCTCAGTGTCTGAAACGGTTCTTTCGAAGATTCGGTCTTCCTAAACCCCGCCTTTCTGAGAGCTGCTCTGCTCTGATTGGTCAGATGGCTCAGTCTGTTGTGATTGATCAGAAACCAAACACTCATTAGCATATCTGAATCTCAGCTCCTCCTCAGCACTCGATACGAACAGTAACGATGACGTCAGTTTTATCGTATCAATCTCATCAAAGTGGATTTACTTTAGCAGCAGAAAACAGCGTCTTCTCGACATGAACAACACGAACATATATTTTAAACGCCATAGTTTATAGTTTCAGTTTTTATTTTAATTCTATTTGAAGTTTTAATAAATCTTAAATTATATATATTTAATACACACACACACACACACACACACACACACACACACACACACACACACACACACACACACACACACACACACACAGTATTTCAATTACCAAAAATTAAAACTACCAAAAATTTTTATTTTATTCTTGCTTCATTTCAATTAACGAAAAATCATTTTAACAATAATTTTAATGGCAGGACCTCTGCAAAAAAAATATTTTCTTACTTTTTTGACTTATTTGTACTTGAAAAACATCTAGGTATTAAGTCGGTAACACTTTATTTTAGTGCCATAGTTACATGTTACTAAATGTACTTATTATAGTAATAACAGTAACTTACGCATAATTACAAGTAACTAACCCTAAACCAAACCCTAACCCTAAATGTAACTCTATAGTAAGTAAATGTAGTTAATTAATATTACTCAGTACTTATTTGAGTAATTACAATGTAACTACGGCACTGTAAAAATAAAGTGTAACCATTAAGTCTTATTTTCTGAGAAAATTACCAAAATGAAGTGAGTTTATGCTTAAAACAAGAAAAAATATCTGCCAATGGGGTCAAGTTTTATTTTTCTGTCCCCACTGACAGATATTTGTTCTTGTTTTAAGCATAAAGTCGCTTAAGTTTAATACATTT
Source organism: Chanodichthys erythropterus (assembly GCF_024489055.1). Lineage (NCBI taxonomy): Eukaryota > Metazoa > Chordata > Actinopteri > Cypriniformes > Xenocyprididae > Chanodichthys > Chanodichthys erythropterus. Next base: position 35,774,449 of record NC_090221.1, read on the forward strand.
TTCAGAAAACACGACTCTACGTCTTATGTAATCTTGTTTCTAATCTCAAGTATGCATCTGTACTAATGTAGATATTTTACTGAAAAACAAGATGAAAATAATGTGAGGAGTATTTCAGAATGCTAATTTAAATGAACTGCATGTTACTCAAGTTAAATTAATTATAAGTTACCCTCACAAATCCAACATTCACTGCATAGGAAATTGAAATCAAATGACTTCAGTGATTCAGTAACAAAAAATGATGAATATTTAATCTCAATGTGGCTCGACAGGTGGAAAAGCAGTTCTCACTCTCAACAGGGAGTTTTTTGTGCCAGATTTTGAGAATAATTAATATCTCACTTTCCACACATTTGGCACAAAGTGCTGGTGTGAGCTAAGCCGGGTTCCAGGAGACGGAACTCGGCTTAGCTCACGGATCATATACACTCCAGGCCTATATTCCACAGACTTCGATTATGGAGCTTTCCATGTTTCTAAGAATAATACAAGAGCAGTTGGCTGAAGCGACGGATGATGTTATGCTTATTAAATTACTACAGTCCAATAAAGAAGATCTTATCTAGCCATTCATTATCTCTTCAATGTAGTCAGTCTGTCTTTGTGCAAAACTCCCACTCTGACCCAAATTCTTCGTCATAGCATTTAATTAGATTTGAGGTCATGTTTTGAAATCATACTGACCTCAGGATACTCATTCTGCATTATGTCTTGATTTATTTCTCTTGGCATTCCTGTACTTTCTTTCACCCTGATAACAGGACATGGGTAGAACACAAAAGGCAGAATTCCTTACAATGAAAGTGAGCTTAAAGAGTGTGAAGGATTGGGCAATAGAAGATCAGTTAAATACACAGGAGCTAAACCATTTAGGGCTTTATAGGTTCATAGCAATACTTTGTAATCGATACAGAACATAATAGATAACCAGTGTAGAGAATGTGGTTATGTGACCATATTTTCTTGACCTGGTCAGAAATCTAGCAGCTGCATTTTGAAGTAGTTGTAGCTTGTTTATTGAGGAAGCAGGACAACCAGCTAGTAATGCATTACAGTAATAGACATCATGAATGCATGAACTAACTTTTCTGCATGAGAAATGGATAACCTTCCGCAGCTAAGCGATGTTTCTGAGGTGGAAGAAGGCTGCTTTTTTAACATATAAAATATGATTTCAAACAATTTGCTGTCTAATATAAAACCCAGGTCTTTAACTGTAGAGGATGAAGTAACAATACATGCAGTACAAAAGTACACTAGATGCAAATTGTATTCTAAGAGATCCCATGTGCACGTTTTTGGTCCAATAAATCAGAGGTTCTCAACCATGTTCCTGGAGGTCCCCCAACACTGCATATTTTCCATGTCTCCTTAATCAAACACACCTGATCATCAGCTCATTAGTAGAGATTCCAAGACCTGAAATGGATGTGTCAGATAATTCATATCTTTAACACACTCTGTCCACTTGAATAATTTAGATACTTCATATTTCATCTGGATTTATAATCAGCATAACAGTGGAAACTAATTCCATGTTTTCTGATAATAATATTACCAAGATACAGCATGTATATTGAAAATAGCAGAGGGCCTAAAACAGACCCTCCATTACTTGGATAATTCCCCGTTTAAATAAACAAAACAGTTCTGTCAGATAGGTATTATTTAAACCACCTTAATGCCTGTCCCTGAATACCAGTGTAATTTTGTAATCGGTCTAAGAGTATGTAATGATCTATAATGTTGAACGCAGCACAAGATCAAGTAGTGTTCGGATCAGAAGCTAAGTCATTTGTAACTTTAACAAGCGCAGGTTCTATGCTATGAAATTAATTGAAATTGTTAGCTGAAACAAAATAAAATATAAATATTAGATGAAAAACTTAAAGTTAAAAAACTTAACAAACACTGTAAAAAATTTGGAGTAGGATTTACTTGAAAAAAGCTTGGAAATTTTTTTCACTCAGAAAAGGCTAGTAAATTTACAAAAAATTGCCAAGTAAAAGCCTAAACATAATTATTAGTAGCTTTAATTAGACAATTTTAAGTTAAGTTTACTTGGGAATTCCCAGTAAATTTTATTGTCTCTTTGTTTGTAAATTTTACTTTAGTAATGCTTATAAATAGATTAGGATTTATTGCATTTCTTTTACTTAAGAGTCCTAGTTATCTTTCTTAGTTATCCTGAGTAACCTTTACTTCAAATGTTATTTAAACATTACTTAATATAATTTGTGATGTATTACTACTGATGTTTTCAGTAAAAACAACACTAACAGACATTTTCCTTGAGTACTTTTATTTGAATTAAACTCTTCAAAAAACAGATTAAACAAAGGCAATGATAAAAACAAATGGACAAAAATTAATGGACACATTCATTAAGATTAACTGCTGTTGGCCAAAAACATGGCCAAAGTGGTTCAGCATCTTTATCCTATCACAGATGTTTCAATGTGTTTAACAGAACACAACAATTTAACGTGAGATGCTTAACTGTGATCTTACATACAACACTTACTTATACATTACACTGCATTACAATGTTTCTGTGAAACAGTACAGTATAGTACAAACTTAATTTAAAATAACAAACCTTTTTAGAGACTTGCTGAACAAATGAGCAAATACAAAAAGTGTAAGTGTCAAACAAAATGGCCAACTAGCAGACTTTTTGCAGATACTTTTGATGAAATCCAAGAGTTTCTGAACCACACATTGGCAGCAACGTCATTGCACCTTTTCGACATCCAGAAAGGTAACTGAAAACATAGTTAAAATAGTCAATGTGACTGCAGTGGTTCAACCTCTGTTATGAAGCTACAAGATTACTTTTTGTGTGCAAAAACAAAACAAAAATAACCACTTTATTCAACCATTTAAACCGTTGTCATACATAGTGAACTCAGTGCAGGCTTCCTTGTTTACGTCTGAACAGCAAGTCAGTATTGGCCGAAGCTGAACACGTGAGCAGCATGACGCAGGAAACGGCCACTAATGAACAGGCACTTGGACGTAAACAAGTCGTTATTTTTGTTTTGTTTTTGTGCACAAAAAGTATTCTCATCACTTCATAACATTAAGGTTGAACCACAGTAGTCAAGTTGACCATTTTAAAAATATTTAACTACCTTTCTGGACATCAAACGATACAATGACATTTCTGCCAATGTGTGGATCAGATATCCTCAGATTTCATCAAAAATATCTTAATTTGTGTTCTGAAGATAAACTAAGGTCTTGCGGGTGTGGAACGACATGAGGGTGAGTAATTAATGAGAGAAATTTCATTTTGGGGTGAACTAACCCTTTAAAGCATCCAGCCCAAGAAAGATTTTTGAAAGACTTCAAATGTGTTTCTCAGCTTTGGGGGATAGTTTAAAGGGTTAGTTCACCCAAATATGAAATTTCTCTCATTAAGTACTCACCCTCATGTCATTCCAAACCCATACGACCTTCGTTCATCTTCCGAGGGTTTCTGAAGCACACATAGGCAACAATGTCATTGCACCTTTTGAGGTCTGGAAAAATAGTAAAAACATCGTTAAAATAGTCAACATGATTACAGTGGTTCAACCTTCATGTTATGAAGCGACAAGAATACTTTTTGTACACAAAAACAAAACAAAAATAAAGACTTAAATCAACAATTTGAACCATTGTCATAGGTAGTGACAATGCAGGCTTCCATGTTTACGTCCATATGTCGACTCAGTACTGGCCGAAGCTGAACACGTGAGCAGCACAACATGGTTGTGTCAACATGATGCTGACGCAGGAGGCGGCTAATAAAATGAGCTGGCGTTCAGATGTAAACATGGAATCCTGCACTGAGTTCACTATGTATGAAATGGTTCAAATTGTTGAATGAATTTGTTTTGTTTTTGTGCACAAAAAGTATACCTCTCTCTTCAAAATATTACGGTTGTACCACTGTAGTCACAATGACTATTTTAACTATGTATTTACTATTTATCCAGACCTTAAAAAGTCCAATGACATTGCTGCCAATGTGTGGTTCATAAAGCTCTCAGATTTAATCAGAGTTAAACAGCACCTTCCCTCAATGACGATAACGACGTCAGCTGTGTTGGCATCTTCCTCTCCTACAGTGCTGTCCATGAGCTTGAACGGTGAGTGAGTGCAATCTGTGGAACATATGTTAGAAATGATAATATCAGAAATAGATTTCTTTTAATAAAATTTGAATAAATATACTTGATTTGAAATTTAATTTATTTGGAACAACTGCATTCAAGTAATTAGCCTATCAACAATAAATTTTCAATCATCTGGTAGAGTTAAAGTGATAGTTCACCCAAAAATGAAAATCTTTCATCATTTACTCACCCTCAAGATGTTCCAAACCTGTATGATTTTTTTTTTCTTCTCCTGAACACAGAAGATATTTTGAAATTTTTTGATAACCAAACAGTTGATGGACCCCATTGACTTCTGTAGTATTTTTTCCCCCTCATACTGTGGAAGTCAATGGGGTCCATTAACTGTTTGGTTAACGTTACCCATATTCTTCAAAATATCTTCTTTTGTGTTCAGCAGAAGAAAGAAATGTATGCAGGTTTGGTACAACTTGATGGTGAAGAATTTTTTATTTTTGAGTGAACTATCTCTTTAAGGCTGCCTGAACACATACACTAGAAAATGTATCACTATTGTATAGCTTCAATAGGGAGTATAATCTCTTCTTTACTTGATTAATATGCATCAAATGCTTATCTATTTTATAAATAAGACAAAGCAGTGTAGTTGATGTGGATTAATGGGGTATTAGTGGTTTTCTCCGTCGCGTTTAAAGTTAATGGCCACCCATCTCAGGGCTCGGGTATAATCCCGGGTTCGTAAATTTGACTTTCGATGCTGTACATGTCCAATTTCTAATTAGAAAACTTGTATTTATAATTCAGATAGCACATGAGGGCACAATTATTTATTCACACAGATGAATAAACAGACGCCCTTCTATTGGCATTTGTCGCGACGCATCGCGCCGCTCTCGTCCGGCAAAGTGTATTTTAAACTTCACTGTAACTTACATTAAACTTCTCCGTAGATTACATGTAAAATACAAGACAATTGTTTTCGACACAGATGCCGTTTGCTAATAACGGATGTTTGTGCTAATCGGTTCTTTAGCAAACTCAGCTCTGTCGACTATAACAGTTAATGCGTTTACTCTTTAACCACCAGAACTGCAGACAGCCTAATTGCTCTATACTTCACTGGAAACATAACTAAATAAACAAATATTTTATAACTTACCGTGTAAAAATCAAATCGTCCTTCCAGGAAATTTTCCGTTGCTTTCCTCTTCCTCTGCGCGCCACTTCGGGGACCAAGAGCGCATGCGCAGAGATTGCCTGGCTTCGTGGAGTAAGTTTTACTTGTGTTTGTCATTTTTTTTTGCATTAGTTCATTATATGACAAGATACTAAGTAAATATTACTTGGGGAGTTCCATTTAAATTTACTTATGTATTTAAGCACAATAAAATAAAACGAAACCTCAAGTAGTTTATTGAATTAAACATGACATTCTGAAGTAAAAAGACAAAATAGGATTTGTTTGTAAAATATACTTAAATTATGCTATCTTTATTTACAAGTTCAAAAAATCATTTTTTACAGTGAAATAAATAACTAACTTTTAACTAATTTTTTTTGTAAAATTACTAAAACTAAAACTGAAATAAAAATAAATTAAAGTTAAATAGAAAAAAATAAATTACAATACTTGCAAAAACAAAATGACTAAAATGTAAAGTAAAATAAATGTAAAATATTAATAAATACTATAATAGTATATAAATAATACTAAAATAATGCTGCTAGAAAGGTGTGAACATTCCGCATCACTTATTCATTTGTACGGATGAGGATTAGGGCCAAGCAATAATAAAAAAATAAAACCATCTCGAGATTAAACAAGATAAAATGTTGAGAATCAACTCATTAAATTACGAGAAAAAACTTGTTAGATTATGAGAACAATTTCGTTAAATTATAAGAAAAAATGCCGTTAAATTTCGAGAAAAAAGTCGAGATAAAATGTTGAGAAGAAACTCATTAAATTATGAGAAAAATTTTGTTAAATTATGAGAACAAATTCGTTAAATTACGAATTTGTTCTCATAATTTAACAACTTTTTTCTATTAAATTAATTACTTTATTCTCGTGAGTTTATTCTCAACATTTTATCTTGACTTTTTTCTCGAAATTTAACGACATTTTTCTAGTAATTTAACAAATTTGTTCACATAATCTAACAAGTTTTTTTCTCGTAATTTAACAAATTTATTCTCAACAATTTATCTCGACTTTTTTCTTGAAATTTAACAATTTTTTTCTCGTGATTTAACAAGTTTATTTTCAACATTTTATCTCAACTTTTTTCTTGAAATGTAACAATTTTTTTCTCGTAATTTAACGAGTTTATTTTCAACATTTTATTTTGACTTTTTTCCCAAAATTTTACAACTTTAATCTCGAGATGGTTTTATTTTTTTTATTATTGCTTGGCCCTAATCCTCTTCCGTACATTTGTGTTTGTGCCACATTGTTTTAAAATGACTAAAGGATGACTAAATGATGACAATTTTTGTTTTTGACTGGACCAAACTTCAGCTTTAGCACATAATTTATATATAAAACTTGCAGTAGCTCTACTTCTTTTCTAGTTAGCATATTTACAATGCCAAATCCTTATTAGTGCAGTCAATAAATCATGAGTGAAAAAAAATTCAGGCAGTTATTGTTCATTGGCGTGCTAACGCAGCTTAGTTCATATGAAAAAAGTCCATTTTAATTTCTGAACTGAATGTGAAAAGAGACATTTGCTATGTTGCAGAGGCTGTTGTTTACAAGATGACGACCATTTTATAAAGACCAAACGAACAAAACGCCTCCGATTTACAGCGAGTCAAGCCGATGCATTTAACATTCAGAAAACAGAGGAGGCTATAGGAGCGGCGCGCTCGGCCCATGCATAAATAATGTTTTAGGGTTCTGCGAGCTGAAATATTTACTGCACTCTGCATGACAGAAAGCCTATGTGATGAGTCCACACATGTTGATGATGAATTATTAACTCGGCATGTGTCATCTCAGGTCAGACTCTGGGGATTTCTGTCCTTGTTTCACCTTTCCTTCTTCCATTCTCTGTTGTCATAGTGATGGACATACTTTTACTTAGATACCCGACTTCCATGGCCATAATGCTGCTCGCTATCTCTTGTTTTTGAAGGAGAGACGGTCTTTTCAAAGCAAAATTAAGCTAGAATTAGTTTCCAGCTGCTGGACTGAGTGCATGAATAGAGTTGGGTCACAGTTAGTGGTAAACAGGGCATAAAATGTGATTATATAAGAGGATGTCTCAGTGTTTGCTGAAAGAAAATCATGACACAAATGGATGCATCATACGTGCTTCTCTTTCACTGTAAAACACTAATTCAAGACCTTTAATTGTTCAGAGTGTGGTTAATGGAGATTAACAGTGTTGAGCAGCAGCAAATGTACAGTCAGTAGGCATTTATAATCTTACAAAATACTTTTATTTCAAATAAATGCAGAACTTTCTATTCATCAAAGAATCCTGAAATAATTTATTGATAATCAGAAATGCATATCAGAATGATTTCTGAAGGATCATGTGACACTGAAGACTGGAGTAATGATGCTGAAAATTCAGCTTTGCATCACATGAATAAATGACAGATATGACAGAAAACAGATATTTTAAATTGTAAAAATATTTCACAATTTTAATGTTATTACTGTATTTTTTATCAATTAAATTGAGCCGTATTGAGCAGAGGAGACTTCTCACGGTAGTGAAATATAATGCAGGCTTTAGATAGATGTTATATAAGGAAACTGGAAGTGTGTGTGTGTTTATGTGAGCATTTGTTGCAATTGTGTTGTGTTGATATATGTCAAAACGTCGGTATGTGTTTGAAGCAAGTGTTTATTTGCTTAGGTGCGAGTTAGCCAACATGTGTGTGTTTCGGATGTGTTTCTGAGCTCTTGTGTGTGTGTGTGTGTGTGTGTGTGTATGAAGTTGATGAGAGAGACCTTTCCCCCCTCGCCTCAGTCTCACTCTTCCACCTAAAGCCGTGTTTTTTCAGGCTTCGGACCAGAAGTAAACACTTTGTCCCGGCTTTTGTTGTACGTGTGTGTGTATGCGTTTGACTCTTGGCGCTCGGTGGTGAAATAGGAAAGCCCTTCCTTCACATTAAACCTAAATGTGAAATCTCATGGCTTTTGATGTGCCCCCAAGGTTTTCTCATTCAAGCCGTTTTCAAAAGACGTCCAATCCTCAGGCCTGTGATCTCTAGGGTCAGGAAATGCTTCTAAAGGATTTTTTATTTTTAACCCCATGACCTCCCCCTTCCCTTCTTAGAAACAAGGGCGTCTATGAGCGGAAATATTCAACTTATAGCTGCCTTGTGTTCCCACCACAGAGCGGCATTAATGCAATCATTCATAAGGCTGAAGAAAAAGAGCTTTGATGAAGACAAGAGGCTGACGATGGCCGTACAAAGCCAACAGTCAGTCCAGCAATGGTCACACTAGCACTTCTGTGTCAACTAGAGTCTAATGTTTATGTGTTTGTACAAGATACTACTATGTCTAGCTAGAAAATGAATTTGTCAAGATTACCTTTGCAGAGTGTCTATTTACACAAATCCCTTGTTGGCAAACATTAACTCCGCCCACCAATGTTTGGTTGTGCCACTCAAGTTTAAAAAAAATGTTAAAATGTAATTCATTCCTCTGATCAAAGCTCAATTTTCAGCATCATTACTCCTAAAATCATTGCTGATTTGCTGCTCCAGAAACATTTCTGATTGTTATCAGTGTTGAAAACAGCTGCTTAATTTTTTTTTTTTCAAATTAGATAAAGACAGACAGACAGAGATAGATGGATATATAATTTTGCATGTGTTATGTTCAGAGGTGTAAAAAAGTACCATACCATACTTTAAAAGTACTGATAGCTTACATCGAAAATGACTCCACTACAAGTTACAAGTCACCAATTCCAATACGACTTGAGTAAAAGTCTGAAAGTGTCTGATTTTAACAGTACTTAAGTATGTTACTCATGCTGAATGTCGGCTCAGAGATGCACCAGTCCTGAGAGACATGCCGGTGAAAATAAGAAACAGTTGATTTGTAAGATGAGAAATCAAGTTTATTTTCTAAAATCAAAATAAATCTGAACACCTCAATGTTGAAATAAATCAAGGTCGACACAACCTTTTAAACGTCTACAAACTCTGTAGACTCAGTTGAGCTCAAGTGCACAGAAAGATCACAAGTAAACCAAAATCCTTCAAAAAGGTCTTGTCAATATAGTAGATATATAAAACAAAGTTAAGTAAAATTAAATAGTCAAAGTCTGTATGTGCTGGTTTGATCCTCATCAGCAGCTGCAGTCAATTCCTCATCTAATAAATCAATCTCCTCTGATCAGAAACGACCTGCTAATGCGCTCACATTCACGTAAAGTATCCTTGATGACAAGTTTTGGGTGAGTAAAGGCAAAACGCACAAGATATAATACCTTCAATGATGGCGATATCGCTTCATTATATCAGAAACAAACTGCTGCAGAAAAAGTTTGGTGTCATGAAAAATGTAACTTGTAATTGCATTACTCATCACAAATGTAGTGGAGTAAAAAGTACATTTACTTGCTCAAAAATGTAGTCAAGTAGAGAGTAAAAGTTGCCAATATCTTTGATACTCAGTTCAACTACAAAGTAGCCAAAAAGATACAGTAACTAATTACATTTACTCAAATACTTTACACTTCTGGTTATGTTAGTCATCTGATGTTTTTCCTGTTTCGTGACAGATGAACTTTGTGAAGGAGCAGTTTAAAGACACTCAGAGAGAATGGGTGCTGCTCGTGTGTATCGGAGCGTCGTCTGGGGTCGGTCGACTGCTGTTCGGGAAGATCGGAGACCTCATTCCTGGAGTAAAGAAAATCTACATGCAGGTACAAAAGCCAAACAGTAACTGTTTATGTTTGTGATTAATATTTCCATGACCGGAGGAATTCTGGCATTCTAATGATTAATCATTTGACCTTATTGGGGTGATTTTGTAGGGGAGTTAATCTGCATAGAAAATAATAAACGAATTAAAAATAAATACAATAGAACATAGATACAAATGAAATAAACAGTGCTTTATGTTTTTCAGTTAAAGGGTTAATTCACCCAAAAATGAAACTAATGTCATTAATTACTCACCCTCATGTTGTTCCAGACCCATAAGACTTTCATTCATCTTCAGAACACAAATGTAGATATTTTTGTTGAAATCCGATGGCTCAGTGAGGCCTGTATAGCCAGCAATGACATTTCCTCTCTCAAGATCCGTTAATGTACTAAAAACATATTTAAATCAGTTCATGTGAGTACAGTGGTTCAATATTAATATTATAAAGCGACGATAATACTTTTTGTGTGCCAAAAAAACAAAATAACAACTTTTTAACAATATAGTGATGGGCCAATTTCAAAACACTGCTTCAGAGCTTTACAAATCAAATTAGTGCCTCGGATCTCTGCTTGGCTTAACTGCTCAAAGACTTCACTGAGACATCGGATTTCATCAAAAATTTCTTAATTTGTGTTCCGAAGATGAATGAAGGTCTTACAGGAGTAGAACGACATGAGGGTGAGAAATAAATGACATTATTTTCATTTTTGGGTGAACTAACCCTTTAAGTATTCAGGTATATAAATCGAATAATCAAATGTAAAATAACACTGTCTTCACTGTATAAATTTATATATATATATATATATATATATATATATATATATATATATATATATATATATATATATAATTAAAATTAAAATATATATAATTAATCTTTGTTTAAGCTAGAAAAGTGACTTTCTCTTTGTATTTTGTTGTTTTATTACGATTAATGACACAGACAGCAGCAGGTTTGTTAGGCTGCTGTCACTTTAAGACCGAATGCATGGATCAAATATGATATGCATCTGTTTTTTTTTCTCAATTGTTTACATTCACATAGGCCATAAGTGACTGTGTTTATGAGGATACTCACAGAGATGGGCATTTTGACATAATTTTGTGCGTATGTGTCCGTTCAAACAGACGCGGAAGAGAGCGGGATTTGGCTCTGTGTGTGTGTGCACAGAAAACAGTGTGTGAGTTCAGAATTGAGTTCTCTTTCTGCGCTCGAATGGTTTAAAAACGCTTGAATGTTTAAATGGACAGGTCCTACAACACGTGCAAATGATAAACTTTCACTCTATAATGGTTAAATTTATAATTAATCCAAGTATTACATGGGTTTTGAACCACGGTGCCTGGTCCGTACAGATCAAACACGATCCCTATACTTGACATCGCACAACCTGCGGTGTGACAATGGGCACATTGCAATATCGATGCTGAAACGATATATCAATTGGACTGTCAATTCTCTCAGATTTCATCAAAAATATCGTCATTTGTATTTCCGAAGATGAATAAAAGTCTTACAGGTGTGGAACGACATGAGGGTGAGTAAAAAATGACAGAATTTCATTTTTGGGAGAACTAATCCTTTAAATTCTGACACCATTTAGTTTTGTTGGAAGTAATTTAGCAGGCATCAGCCAATAGAATGCCTTCTGAGATATCAAACTTCAGATGGAGCGCAGCATTAGTCCACGTCCATAGATGATTCTGTGTGTTTATGTGTGTGTAGGTGGCTTCGTTCATATTACTGGGTCTGATGTCTATGATGATACCTCTGTGCGCCACGTTCGAAGGTCTGGTGGTGGTTTTTGTATTGATGGGTCTTTGTGACGGCTGTTTCATCACTATCATGGCCCCTATCGCCTTCGAGTTGGTCGGGCCAATGCAGGCGTCTCAAGCCATCGGCTACCTCCTCGGCCTCATGGCCATACCAATGACAGCGGGACCACCAATCGCAGGTGAGGATCCATATTTGATAACCAAATGACTTGATCATTTAGAGGTCGCTTGAATGCTTTGCATATATATAATGTAATAGTAATAGGGTACAACCGGGCAAAAGGCGCCTTTGATTTTATTTCCCTCTAAACCACTAGATGGCACAAAAACTTGCCGCAGCACTTTCCTAAATACCTGCTTTTCAGAACGCACATGCAAATTTGTCTGACCTTTGATGTGATCGTGGGCAGGATTAATTCTGAGCTAGTTTGATGTAATATTTGATGTTTTTAAAATGTTGTTGATTTAAGAATCCATTAAATTAATGTTTGTATTTTCAGACAAAGGTCTTCTTAATGATTTTCAGTTTTGTTCAAGGTAATTCAAGCAATAGTTTCAATAACGGAAGAATATCTAAAAGTATGTTTTTTGGGCTAAAAAGCGCACCTGACGTTGGGACAAAAGGCACAATAGTTAACATGATAATAAATAGCTGACTGACTTTTCTGTTTGTTGACATGACATGGTTAGATTCAGATGGCAAATATCATATATCAAACTGGGTATCCATCTTAGAGATAATACCCATATTTATAATGAAACAATCATATTTAAAAATATTATATTAATCATATAATAAAATTATAACTATTACAACTATAAATCTATTATAAATATTATGGGATCTCCTTCAATGCTTTAAGAATCTTTACGTTTTAAAGTAATTTTGTTTCTGTATTTTTTTAAATATATTTTTATATTAAGATAGGCCTATTTTAATGACAGTATATTTACTGAACACAAATTAATTATTTTATTTATCAAAATAAACAGAAAATAGTACAACCTTTGTTAAAGTGATTCTGATTCTTTTGAACAAGTATTAACCGAGTCATTATTAAAAACATATTATCTTAGCTAAAGTATTTGTATGAATACTGTGTGCCTTTTACCCCCTCACCACCTCATACATTTATAAGATTTTCTAAACAAAATTAAACACTTTTATGATTTATTTTCACACAAAATCTGCTGCTCCATCAATGTTCAATATAAACATATATATATTTCCGGCAATCATACACTTTGAGAGTAGTGAAAAGCATATTTTCTCTTAAGGTGTGCCTTTAGCCCCGTTGTACCCTATATAATAGTAATGTTTTCAAACTTTTGACCGGTGTGTATATACCAGTCAAAAGTTTGTAAACATTACTATTTTTAAGGTTTTTGAAAGAAGTCTTTTTTGCTCATTAAGGCTGCATTTATTTGATGAAAAATACAGAAAAAAACAGTAATATTATTACAATTTAAAATAATGGTTTTCTAATTGAATATACTTTAAAATATAATTTATTTCTGTGATGCAAATTTGAATTACTCCAGTCTTCAGTGTCACATGATCCTTCAGAAATAATTCCAATATGATGATTTATTCAGTGTTGGAAACACTTTTGCTGCTTAATATTTTTAGAAATCTTTTGTAACAATATAGAGTTTTGGGTCAGTAATTTTCTTGTCTTTCTTTCTTTTTTTTTTTTTTTGAAAGAAATCAATACTTTTATTCAGCAAGGATGTGTTAAATTGATAAAAAGTGATAGTAAAGACTTATATTGTTAGAAAAGATTTCTATTTTGAGTAAATGCTGTTCTATTTAACTTTTTATCAGCAAATCCTGGAAAAAGTATTTCAGGTTATAAAAAACATATTAAGCAAAAAATGTTTCCAACATTGATAATAAATCAGCATACTAGAATGATTTCTGAAGGATCATGTGACACTGAAGACTGGAGTAATGATGCTGAAAATTCAGCTTTGATCACAGGAATAAATTATATTTTAAAGTATATTAAAATAGAAAACCATGATTTTAAATTGTAAAAATATTTCACAATATTACTGTTTTTTCTGTATGTTTTATTAAATAAATGCAGGCTTGATGAGCATAAGCACAAAAACATTAAAAATAGTGATGTTTCCAAACTTTTGACCGGTACTGTATGTGTTTGTATATATATATATATATATAGTTTTTTTTTCTTTTTCTCAATGGTCTGGTGTATTTGCGCTGCTAGTGAATTCCTCTCTTCCACGGAGCGTAACCTCCATCTATAGACACAATGAAATCTTTACATAAAACTTGTATATAAATGTTGAAATAGTGATTTAATCAGCCATGCTGATCTTGGCTGCGTTGCCCAGATAAGACTCACACACATACAACAGACTAAGTGTTTTTCCAGTTTACGGCTCTGGTGGACAGGAATGAGATTTATTTTGAATGGGTAAATTCCAAGGTCTCCCTGTGCGCACATTTAGTTTGGACTGTTGACATAAATGCTCTATGGTCTCCATATGTTTCCAGTTCCGCAGCCCCAATCGCCAAATCCAAGCTTTCATTTTGAAGAATTAGACCCACAAGAACACTCGTACTCCAATAAATGGACCTTATACTTGCAGGTCTGAAGGTTCATTTGTAAAATACTGACGTTACCTGTTTGAACTCTGGGTCGGTTTCAGGAACGCAGAGTCTTCATCCCAGAACTTGAAGCATTATTTATAGGATCTCTTTTCAAAGCGTTGGCTTCTCGGCAGGGGCATTACAACTAGGTTTGGATTGGCTGTCATATGCTGTTATTTCACATACTTGTAACCATGATCTGACTTCTAAATGTTTATTTAAGTTTCAAGTAATCTTATATCTTTTGTGTTGGAGACTGGGGAGCATCTTACCAAAGTCTAAACAGCTTGTGCCGTTGTTTTGCTTGAGATTCGCTCCAGACTGCAAGCCTCATTGAAATTCCTCCTGGAGAAGGATGTTGAAACGAGAGCATTTGAAGATGAATGTGGCGGTCATAGCAGGGAGCCTCAATTGAATTTATCGGATTAGTTGCATTCAAAGCAGTCTTTTTAGTCGACATGAAATCAAAACTGACCCCATTTATTTTCATCCATGTCTTATCTAATGTTATTCTTTTGATTTTTCATATATATGTATATATACACATACATACACACAGAGGTGGAGCAAATATATATGTATTTGACTGACCTCTTGAATTACTTAACAAAAGCTTGCAACAATACTAGTAAGTAGCCTAACAACATTTCCTTCTCAAACATATTGTCATTAGGTTATTTGAGATGCTCTTCAGTCTGAACTAGACCTTCAACGTCTGCATTTTTCCTCAGTGATCATTCTGTTCTGTCTAAAATGTATTGTTGATGCAGTTTCATCTCTCATATGTTCTTTTTCTACATCCCATCTTCTTTCTCAGGCCTTCTTCGTGACTATTTTGGAAGCTACCACATAGCGTTTTATCTGGCTGGTGTTCCTCCAATAGTGGGGGGTATCGTGATGTTTTTTGTGCCTCTGGTGCACCAGCGCATGCAACGACGACGGAAAAAGGCCAACGACCCCAGCATGGACAAGATGCTGAAGAACTGCTCTAACGGAGACATGCTGCCAGGATACACCGACATGGAGACACACATATGAAGCCCACAGACACACAAAGGTATAGCTACAATTTGAACAGTACAAGACTGTAGATTGGTTAAGGATAAGTTTCCTTTCATTCTGTATACGATGGAAAAACTGTAATAAATATAATGGTACATTTTACAATAACTTTTGGAAGTGAAAAAACCCCCATCAAATTATAATTTACAGTGGAAAAAACTTGCCAGCTGTTATTTTAGTTTTTTTAAGTAGCTATTATTTTTATATTTTTAGTTTTCATGTTAATTTAAAACTTTAATTTTTAGTTTAGCAATTTTGTTATGTGCTTTTGTCATTTTATTAGGTTTTTTTATTGTTATTTAGGTATATTTATTTATTTTTTCAAATTTTTATTTATTTTTTTGTCAATAATTTTAGTGCTTTAACTTTATTGCCAAGGCAACATTTATAATTTTCATTTAGTTTTAAGTTTTTCGAATAATATTTATGTTTTTTATTTATTTCAGCTGTATTTATGATCAAACAGCAACATTACACACTAACTAAAGTTAAAAAAGTGAAATCATAATCATTCATTATAAAAACAACTAATTTTCTTCATTTTTAAATTGTTCAAAAATTCTTATTCCTGAAACGTATTCCTGTTTTTTTTTTTTTTTTTTTTTTTTGTTTTTTGAAAAGCTGATTTTCAATGCGGCCCACTATATGCTAAATAAATAAATTGCAAAATGCACTTTTTATGCATGCTTAGAAATGCATGTGGTTTGTGATTTTTTCTTTTCTCTCGCCAAAAAGTGAATTTTGGATCCAGACTGTGGACAGCTATAGATGAAGGGTTGCTCAAGTTTAATATTTGATGTGTGGCATGAAAAACTGGCACCCCAACCCTGTGTGTGACGTCTGTTGTTCCTCTCTTTCAGGGATTGATCTCACCAGCACTGCTTGTGGTGTGTGTCAGAGATGGTGTATTTCCTCTTTGCTTGGCTCTAATCAAACTCGAGGTCTCAAGGCTTTTCCCCTTGCTCTTCTTCTGTGCTGGAGAGAAGATGTGATCATCCGTCAAGAGCCCAATCTCTCCTCCAGTGGCCCGCGCTGCCGTTTCCACCAGCTCCCAAATGACTGAACGACTTCCGCGTGCGGATTTGTGCCGAGATCACCTGCTCGTGTGTTTCTCACGGGAAGCTGAGCAGAGACTGAACGGAGAGCTCAGGTAGTGCGGGAGCCATCGGTTAAATTAGGACCTTTAAAAAGGAAACAAAACCTTCATTAATTTGACGTGTTTCACAGAGAAAAAGAGCTTAATAGATCTTTATTTCCATTTTTTTTCCTAGTTTATGCAAATCAGATTTGTATGCTTTAGATGATTTCATAATACGATTTTTAAAAAATCCTCCATAGCTTAAGACTTGATTTCAGAAACTTTTATGAGAAAAATCCGTCTTTCTTCGTGCACTTTCTGCTATCGACAGTGATAACCTCAACCGTGATTTTTTAGCATAACGTACCGCAGCTGTTAGTGTATCGCTTATGAATTATGTAGAAATGCACATTAAACGAGGAATCATTTTTATGATTTTTTTTAAAAAAAGCTAATCCTCTGTCCTTAATAATATCTGCTAGATTTATTTCAGTGATCAGCTATGCACTAAGGAGTTCACAAACTGTGCCATGACCTTTGAGCCAGAATCAATATTCATAAGATGGGTGAATCTCATGAAAAATTTGCAAAAGGAAATAATTTTAAATTATATTTTGCATAAAGACTTATTTTTTTGGCTTTGTGACAATTTTCATTACAAATAAGCACATTTTCCACGGGAAAACAATCTTATTTTCATCATCATAATACAGTAATATATAGTCTAAGTCAATACATAAATCAGTATAAAATTAAATTTAATTTAAAATTAAATTGAAGTTGTAACTTAAACTAAGATTTAGGGATGCACCGATATGAATATTTTGGCCAATACCGATAACCGATAAATGTTTATGTCTGAAAGCCGATAACCGATATATTGAGCGCTAAATCTAAATCCAAATTTTTATGAAATAAACGTCTGATTACAAACACATGAAAAAAACACATGTCCCAAAAAGCCATAATGGTGGACAGTTTTGCATCTGAAGTGTCTCAGCTGAAGGAAATAATCCATTATTTATCAGCTTTAATATATCGGCCAAATTTTCTTATTGGGCCGATAATGATTACATTAAAAATGAACATATATCGGCCGATACCGATATGGTGGCTGATCGTGCATCCCTACTAAGATTATTGGAGTGTGTTCTTACTGGAGAAAAACTTTTTTATTCTTTCTACTTAAAAAAATCATGTTTAATTCAATGTTTTACTTGTTGTTTCTTTGTAATTTCTGAGTGAAAATTGTTTCAAAGTAAATCCTACACCATTCAGTGCACCATTTATGCAAAATATAATTTAATATTTTTAGGGTAAAATATTACCTAGACATATTTTAACAGTTTTTTGTGAGATCCACTCAAGGACAGAATCACTACATTTGCTAGAAATGTTTTTAAAATCTAAATATGTGCAAGTCTTTTTTCCCATATTTGACTCCCATTTATTATATTTTTTAAAAAATTTATATTTTGGTTATATGTGTTGTGTCTCGTCTGGCATTTGAGTTGAATGGACTTTGAGATTCTTATGAAGACAATCAAAGCGTGATCTGAACTGAATGACGACACTATACAAATGTCACATCTATGATTCTGTTTAAGAATGGAAAGAACAGATTGCTCTAAGCAAAACAACACAGACTGGGCCATGTTTATGAGTACTGATGAATTATTATGTCAAGAACATGTCATATGAAGCTGTTTGTTCTTTTGATTGTGTCTTTTAGTTGATAACGTTCACATGTCTGACGTGTTTGGTGAGAGCAGTCATTAGCTTTTCCTCAATCTCTGTTCCAAAAACTAGTGAGATGAATCAATTCATCCAATAGGAATAGACTGTTTTACTCTACATTTGTGATTGCATGCTTATTAGAGTATCGCTGGCCGGGTAAGCTCTTTTCCACGATTTCGACACATGCACAGTACTTTGCTTTTCTATACTCTACAAGACATCAGAGGGCAGCACTGAGTCATGTCATATAAGCCTTTTTTCCACCAACAATTTGTCCCAGGAACTTTTCCCCCCAGACCTGTTGCTGTCTGCGTTTCCATCATGCCCTAAAGTC
This sequence comes from Chanodichthys erythropterus, assembly GCF_024489055.1. Lineage (NCBI taxonomy): Eukaryota > Metazoa > Chordata > Actinopteri > Cypriniformes > Xenocyprididae > Chanodichthys > Chanodichthys erythropterus. The sequence continues at coordinate 35,793,091 of NC_090221.1, forward strand.
CCATGAAGATTAGTAGGATTGCGTGACTTTCCAGTTCCCGCTGGATTTCGTCCTCCGCATATAAGCTTAATAAAGCCTGAACTGCATCATCAGCCCATCTGTCATAATTTTTAAACTCCATTGTTGATACGAACAACTCTTACTGCACGCACGCAACAGACTTGGTTGAAATAAAATGCTGCGTGGAGTCAACCAATCACAATGCTGAATGAACTTCGGCGCCCAAGTCCCACCCCTGAAAGTTCCTGAACTTTGAAAAAGTACTACCTCGTGAGCAGGGACTTTCTGAGAGGGAAATTTTTACCCGGAACTTCATTTAGACCCTGGTTCCTGCGGTCGAGTACCAAGTCCCTATTTCCTGGGGAAAGTTCCTGCGGTGGAAACGCGGCTTTACAGGACATTGCCATTGTGTGCAAAGTTTTAGAACAAGAACCGAAACAAAAATGGAGGATGATATGCTACTTTGTTTAGTGTTCTTGGAACAGCGTGTTGTTTTGACTACTGCATAATACATCACAGCTGCGTATTGCCACCTAGTGGAATCTTCTGTCTTGACATTCATCTTGTGCATGCTCAACACAAACATCCTGATGGCTGTATGCTTTGGGCTTTAGTATGGAAGAGGATTAGGGCCAAGCAATAATAAAAAAATAAACCATCCTGAGATTAAAGTTGTTAAATTTCAAGAAAAAACTTGTTAAATTTCAAGAAAAAAGTTGAGATCAAATGTTGAGAATAAACTTGTTAAATTACGAGAAAAAAACTCGTTAAATTTCGAGAAAAAAGTCGAGATAAAATGTTGAGAATAAACTCATTAAATTATGAGAAAAAAGTCATCAAATTATGAGAACAAATTCATTAAATTATGAGAAAAATGTCGTTAAATTTCTAGAAAAAAGGCAACATAAAATGTTGAGAATAAAGTCATTAATTTATGAGAAAAAATCGTTAAATTACGAGAACAAATTCGTTAAATTATGAGAAAAATGTTGTTAAATTTCTAGAAAAAAGACGAGATAAATGTTGAGAATCAACTCATTAAATTATGAGAAAAAAGTCGTTAAATTATGAGAACGAATTTTTTAAATTATGAGAAAAATGTCGTTAAATTTCTAGAAAAAAGACGAGATAAAATGTTGAGAATAAAGTCATTAAATTATGAGAAAAAAGTTGTTAAATTATGAGAACGAATTCGTTAAATTATGAGGAAAAAAGTCGTTAAATTACGAGAATGAATTCGTTAAATAATGAGAACAAATACGAGAACAAATTATGAGAACAAATTATGAGAACAAATTATGAATTTGTTCTCATAATTTAACGACTTTTTTCTCGTAATTTAATGACTTTATTCTCATAAGTTAATGACTTTATTCTCAACATTTTAGCTTGACTTTTTTCTCGAAATTAAACGAGTTTTTTCTCGAAACTTAACAACTTTAATCTCAAGATGGTTTTATTTTTTTGTTATTGCTTGGCCCTAATCCTCTTCCATACTTTAGCAACATGCTGACATCTAACTATAAAAATCTGTTGTGAATTGAGTACTATTTGCCTAGCATTTCACGTCTCAGTAGGCAACAAGGCAGCTCACTAGTATTTGGAACAGAGCTATAGTTTCTCTCTTTTGCACGTATGCTGTACTTTCCTTCGTCTATTTCCCAGAAGCCCTTTAACCACCGTTTTCATGGAGATCTGTCTGTATGAGCTAATTAAGCTTGTTTCTGGTACATTTTCCTCAGAACTCATTAGATGCCCTGTTTAAAAACAAGATATGGTCACGATCTTAACCAAACTGCCTCAGTCCTGCAGGTTTAACCAGGAGCAACTAGAACACAAGACACCTCTTCAGATTATAGTACTGTGTGATCATGTTATGTGGTGACTTGATTGATGTTTTTATTGGAAAAAGAAGAAATCGTGCATACCTCAGAAGTCTGTTTTATGGTTTCATACTGATATATGTTGGACCCTGGTGCATTTAGTTTGCATTCATTTGCCTCCTGCAGTGGTTTGTTTGTGCAGATTCATGGATCTGAAAGCCATGATTCCTGTGTCTCTACCTGATCAGCATGTGATTATCCGTGCTTATGATAGCAGGCCCTGGAAATGAATCCTCATCCAAACATTAATCCTTCCTTAGAGTTTTGATCGTGCCATTCTTTACTGGTGGGTGTGTTTTTATATGAGTGAGAGACGGAGACAAAGAACGGGAGAGACAGACAGACACATTCAGAAACTCAGGGAGTGCAGAAGTTTTTCGTTTTTCATCATCACCTGCGTATTATTGCATGCTGGATTCATAAATCTCTGTTATGTAACATTTTATATTGGTAATGGAATTAGGAGCCTGAATATTTGGGTGAATCTCATGAAACAACACATCTAGGTCATATTTAAAATCAATTAAATATATAAATATAATGATACACATTCATATACATATATATTTTATGTTAGATTAAATTAATCAATTTGACAGCACTGGTTATATATATATATATATATATATATATATATATATATATATATATATATATATATATATATATATATTAGGGCAGGAAAATGCTTCATTTAAGAAAATGAAAATAATGTCAATGCAAAAATCTTGATGGTCCTAAAATAAGCGTACTTTAAACAAATTATAACTGAGTGGCATTCATGCTCAAATTCATTTCAGATGCTCTTGTTGCCATAGATACAGACTCATGCCGCTTATGTCTTCCATTAATGCTTTTGTCCGGTTTCAGCCAAACTTGTATGTAGGGAATGTGGTTTGTTTGTCTGTCTCTCTCTTGTCTTTTATTCTGGCTTTGCTTTAGTTTAGTTTAACCTTCTAGACATTTAAAGCTTAATGCTTTTGTGAGAACTCATTTATTTTTAAACCTCCAAACACCCAATGTTCACTTTCTATGATCCATTAAACTACTTTTTTTTGCATCAAATAATTTTTCATCCCAGAAAATAGGTTGCGAATGCTGTTTCATGATGACCGTTTTCCTCTTTGGTGTATGAGCATTAAAAACAACTTTTTCTTACCTCACAAAACTGCCTTTTTGTCCCGTCCACGGTTTTATTTCAAGGCCAGATTATATTATACTTTTGTTTTCCTGCATATTGCAAAAGGAATCTAATCTAGGGGACACAACAAACTTTATTTTTCTGTAAATGTTAAACTGATGCACAAACATAGTAAAGGTCTCTTTAGCTTTAGGATCAATACATTTGACCGCGTTCTGCCCTTTCTGATGTGCCTGCACACAAAATCCTCTGATGTGGCTGAACTGCATTTCCACCAGGCTTCTCTATTATATCGTTTACAGTTGTCAACACAACAAAAACTGTACTTGCATTTAAGTACATTTCTCATATATGCATACACAGATAAACCAGAGTTGACCTCTAGGGGTCGGGGAGGGGTCAAACACTGTGACCTCTTGTATATATTGTGTCTGGAGAGTGTCTGTCCCACCCGGTGCTTACGTGTACTATAGCGACACATGCTGTAAAGCCTGATACAGGCGATAGGGCTTCAATTAACAGCCATTTCTCATTCAAAACTACCATAACAGGTCAGTAAAGTGCAGCAGGCAGAACGCCAGCTGAATTAAAGCCTCTTTAATTGTTTTTCTCTTTCCTACTCAACTGTTCTCACTTTACACAACTGTAGCACTTGTTTTCTGACCGTCAATCTTCATCATCATCATCATCATGAAAAATTAGGGATTTTAAAGGATTATTGAAGCTGAGCTGCTAGAAATGTAATTTTGTGTTTATGTGAAAAATATTTTTTTGCCCCTGTAGTGTAATTTTTTTTTTGTTTTCTATTCAACCATAAACAATAAACATATTACACACCAGTTGTTTGTTTTAACAGTATTTGCTCTCAACTGATGATTGTTATTAATAATATTTTAAACTGCATTTTGCTAGAAAACTGCAAAATTGTATGAAATGTCCTAAAGTCATCATGACTTTTCATTATACGTCTGTTTATTTCTGTTCTGAGAGCTGCTGAAAAACCTAACCTGTTTAAAGTGTATTGAAGAGCATGTGTGTGCAGTGTTAAGCTTAGTGAAAAAAGGGAAACCTTTCATGAACTTACAGGAAATATTTGAGATCTGGGTTAAGCCTATTGTGCAAGATCACAAACAATGTAGCATTATTCATATGTTGTATTCTCATATGAGTATCAAGTCTTTACTACTGTTTTTATTCTAGTTCATAACAAGCAACATAATATTGCAAAAGTTCTACTTCACTGCAAAAAATGCTGTTCTTACTTAGAGTTTTTGTCTTGTTTCTAGTCAAAATATCTTAAAGTTCTTAGATCGAGAAGCATTTTCTTGACAAGTAAAATGTTTTTCTTGTTTTCAGGAAAAATAAGTCAAAATTAAGTGAGTTTTTTTCTTAAAACAAGCAAAATAATCTGCCAATGGGATAAGCAAAATAATCTTAATTCAAACCAAAAATAAGATAATCTTGTTTTCAGTTTGGATTAAGATTATTTTGCTTACCCCATTGGCAGATTATTTAGCTTGTTTTAGGGAAAAACTCACTTAATTTTTTACTTATTTTTCCTGAATGATGACAACACAGAATAAAATACTATAGTGATCAAATCCTTTTAACAGTTTATTTTACACACTTTGTGTTTAAGCCTTCCACTTTTTTCACAAACCCAGTCAGTTTGGTTTAAAATTCTTTAAAAGATCTAGTACTAGCGTTATAAACACTGAATTAATACCAACATATGAAATTAAATTAAGGACAAATCAAAGAAAGTGTTGCGCTCACAGTAGCAAAAATCTTGTTTCCTTCAGGTGCGTAGAACCAAAAGAAATAAACTTGAGCAAAACAGAAAAAAAGTAGCTGGCTGTAACCTGAATCCAAAAAAAGACTGAAGTGAAAAGTGCAAAGTGCAAGTGAATTAAAAACAGAGGAGCAGACGTTTCAGCAGATTGCTACCCTGAGTACTGAGGATAGCAATCTGCTGAAACGTCTGCTCCTCTGTTTTTAATTCACTTGCACTTTTTTGCACCATTCAATTAATTTAATAAATTTTGTATTTTTCTAGACTTCAGTCTTTTTTTGGATTCAGGGTGCGGCCAGCCACTTTTTTCTGTTTTGCTCATTAAATTAAGGACATGCATCAGAAAAATTGGGAATGTTGGACAGTAAATATATAACAGAAAATAACAGCTTGTTTTTGCAGTGTTGTATGTTAAAGTAAAAGTGTCCAAAAGTGGAAATCATGCGATAACGGACGCAATGCATCATGTATTATAAGACCATTATGTTTGTTTGTAGCGTGATCCATTAAAACGTACAATATATAGGCTATATTTCAATTCAGACATAGTGGAGTGATACTATTATTAGGGTACAACGGGGCTAAAGGCACACCTTAAGAAAAATTGTGCTTTTCACTACTCTCAAAGGATATGATTGCAGGAAAAATATATATGTTTATATTGAACATTGATGGAGCAGCAGATTTTGTGTGAAAATAAATCATAAAAGTGTTTAATTTTGTTTAGAAAATCTTATAAATGTATGAGGTGGTGAGGGGGTAAAAGGCACACAGTATTCATACAAATACTTTAGCTAAAATAATATGTTTTTAATAATGACTCGGTTAATACTTGTTCAAAAGAATCACTTTAGCAAAATGTGTACTATTTTCTGTTTATTTTGATAAATAAAATAATTAATTTGTGTTCAGTAAATATACTGTCATTAAAATAGGCCTATGTTAATATAAAAATATATTTAAATTACTTTAAAACGTAAAGATTCTTAAAGCATTGAAGGAGATCCCATAATATTTATTATAGATTTATAGTAGTAATAATAAATTATATTTTATTATATGATTAATATAATATTTTTAAATATGATTGTTTCATTATAAATATGGGTATTATCTCTAAGATGGATACCCAGTTTGATATATGATATTTGCCATCTGAATCTAACCATGTCATGTCAACAAACAGAAAAGTCAGTCAGCTATTTATTATCATGTTAACTATTGTGCCTTTTGTCCCAACGTCAGGTGCGCTTTTTACCCCAAAAACCATATTCACCCGTTTTTGTTGCTTGAATTACCTTGAACAAAACTGAAAATCATTAAGACCTTTGTCTGAAAATACAAACATTGATTTAATGGATTCTTAAATCAACAACATTTTAAAAACATCAAATATTACATCAAACTAGCTCAGAATTAATCCTGCCCACGATCACATCAAAGATCAGACAAATTTGCACGTGCATTTTGAAAAGCAGATGTTTAGGAAAGTGCTGCGGCAAGTTTTTGTGCCATCTAGTGGTTTAGAGGGAAATAAAATCAAAGGTGCCTTTTGCCCCGTTGTACCCTTTTTTTTTACAGTCTATGGTTGTACCCTACTATTACTCCATTAGGTCTGATCTATATTGTTCACTGCAAACATGATATTGGCACTCCAAATATTTTTGGAGCGCCAAAAAAACCCAAAATAACGACTTATTTAGTGATGGCCGATTTCAAAACACTGCTTCATGAAGCTTCGGAGCACAAATTAATCAGTGTATCGAATCAGCGGTTCGGAGCGCCAAAGTCATGTGATTTCATCCATTGGCAGTTTGACACGTGATCTGAATCATATGCAGATTCACTGTGCTCCGAAACTTCCTGAAGCAGTGTTTTGAAATCGGCCATCACTAAATAAGTCGTTATTTTGTTTTTTTGGCGCACCAAAAATATTCTCATCACTTTATAATATTAATATTGAACCACTGTACTCACATGAACTGATTTAAATATGTTTTTAGTACATTAATGGCTCTTGAGAGAGGAAATGTCATTGCTGGCTATACAGGCCTCACTGAGCCATCGGATTTCAACTAAAATATCTTAATTTGTGTTCTGAAGATGAACGAAGGTCTTACGGGTGTGGAACGACATGAGAATGAGTAATTAATGACAGAATTTTCATTTTTGGGTGATCTAAGCCTTTAAATGTATTCATTATTAATTTACTATTAATAAATGTGTAAAGTTGCATAAAATGGAAATACTCAATAAAGTAGGCTAACTACATTACCTCAGATGGTTGAATTCCACAACTGGTAAAATAAAACATATATAAGACAATACAACATTTACTGTAGGAGCCATACAATTTACTGGTGACTTAATTTGAAAACTGTTCTATTGCGCTCCTGATTTGGGAGTGAAATTCGATTTTGGGTGCGTAAGATGTGAAGGATTCAATGGTCCTGTTAGTATTTTCACCCCATAATGGCGGCCGCGCTACCGGAGCTTCTTGGTTTCTATACTCTTTGATCAAGGTCCCGCCCACACTCAGAACAGCTCATTATTTCGGTGTGAAATAAACTGTTATGGAAATGTATAAATTAGAGAATTCAGCCTCATAAATGATTGCATGTAATATATAATTAATTTGTATGAACAAAAACTGCAAACGGGCTGAATGAAAATGCAAATTCACTCTCAGACAATATGGATGCGCTTTATGGAAAAGAAGAGTGGTTACACGTTACTTCTGTATACATATGAAGGTAAGATGAAAAGAAACTACTGAAGACAGTCGGTTCCCTCAGATATGTATTCCTTTAAACCCTCCTCAACATCAGTGACACCACTGAACCAACAGGTGGCGCTCACTGTCTGTCCAGTTCAAAATCATTGACCAGCGGGCTCTCTTTTTGACCCTGGTCATTTTTAAGTGGTTAGTATATCATAAAAGAGGAAGATAATATAGGTATAATGTACCTGACGATATGACTAAATATAGGACAAGTCAACAAACGTGCTAAATTATACTTGATTGCATTTGGTTGTCACAAAGACATTAATGATACCAGCGCCATTTTTATTCTGGGGTCCTTGAGGATGATTCCAAATATGATGGGGGTCCATGACTCAAAAAAGGTTGAGATTCACTCTCTTACATGATATCGAAGCGGACTTTTAAATAAAAGTTTAGTCTTGAACGGTAAGCGACCTGAACCTCACAGAAAACACGATTTTAGTCCAGTTTCAAATGAAATTCTTTTTCCTTTGAGTTAAGTTGTAATTATTGATATACCAGAATAACGCAACATCACTGGAATCTCCTGCATGCATTTAGAAGGAGTTTATGAGTGATGCGTGGTGAGCGAGTGAAATGATGTAATGAATTCATTCCAAGCACATTTAGTCAGTATTATGATGTATACACGAGTAGATTTCCACATGAAGTCCAAACTGCATTAGGCTTTAGAATGATATTCCCTATCCCGTCTCTGTGTGTCATTCTCTCTTTTATGCACGGAATAAAAATGTAAATGGGTCATGTATGCGGTAACATTTTGGCTTCATAAGTGCTGGAAAAAAAGGATTTCTATTAAAATCTATTAGGAATACATACTGGTCAAGCAGGGACTCAAAAAATAATAATTATGGGTAGATTGTCTATGAAAATATTCCATCCTAGGGGCATATAGTCATCAAATCATGTTAATAATGTAAATGTTAAACATTAATGAGCTTTTCTTGGATAGTATTTATGCCATCTTAGTATTTTTTATTCTTGAAACAATAACAAATCAATTATTGATGAATAGAATATGTCTTGATTATTAAGAACAGGTACTTTTTTGTGCCCATTTTTGCCAATAGGATGGCAAATAATAACACAAAATTGCTCAAAAACATATATATGCTGTTATGTGCTCCTCACCTCACAAAATAAGACAAAAGTATGCCAAACATTTAACGTTGCTGTCAAATTATTATTTAAAATGACTTGTCTAACAGGGTGGAAAGGAGCATTACAGGGTGGAACGCCAGTGTTAACAGGTTCTAACAGTGGATGAGCTTTCCGTCATTGTCCCGCATGGTTTGCCATCTGTAATGTGTGGAACTGCACCTATATAATATTGTTTCAAAACAATAAAAAAAAAAAAATTAAATAAAAATAAAACAATCCAGATTTCCTTTGGGGGAGGGACACAAAAAATAGCTATGTGGTTCCTTATCACAATCAATCATGGTGGCAAAACAATTCTCTGTTCAGATGGCTATTACAAATTAGAGAGGACAGATATAATAAATTATTATTTTTTATTTATATTTGATTAAAAGTAAAAATGCTGTAATTCATTTGGATTAACTAGATTAACAAACAAACACAAAAACCATCACAAGAAGGAACAGTATTGCCCTTTTTTTAATAACAACAGTTTAAATATTTGTTTAATTGCATCTTTTTATAAATGAAGGCCAGTATCACTGATACTAATACTGCTACAGATGTTGAAAATAATTAAATTGTTTTTTTAAATGATAGACATTCACACTACAGTCAAGATAATGAATTATTTTTGTTTTGTGGTTATATTTGTTGTGTGTGTGCATGTGTAGGTATGCATACATATAGTGAAGATTACTCTCAATTTATTATTTTTTTATTTTATTTTTTTTGGAGTTTGGTGACTACTTGGTTTGATGAAAGTTGTCTTTAAGGAAGCGGTTATGCTTGCGTGACATGTTTGTGAGATGGGGGTGGGATTAAATAAGTTTTCTTCTTCCCACTCCTTTTCGAGCTGATGTGATATAAATTATTTGTTGACATCATCGAAGAGACATGTACCATGTCTTTGGACGTATGTAAATTTTTTTTATTGATGTAATTTAGTTTTTTTGTTTGATTGCTCGAAATGAATAAATAAATAAAGAAAGAAAGAACAGTATAACTGATCAATTTCGACATTTATTAGGCTTTAAAAATAACTTTTAAGTTAAGAAAAAAATAAAGTACCAAATTAAGGATCTTTGGCTTGTAACAATAGCAGAACCCTTTTCTAAATAGAGCCTCTTTTTATAAGGTTCCATAAGAACTGTGCTTTGAAAGTTCTATGTAGGACCTATAGTGTTATAAATACCCTTTTTAATAACAGTTTATTTTCATCAATGAGTATCTTTATATTATTATTACAATTTGAATGTTAAAATGTTAAGAAATAAATAATGTACCTATTGAGAGTACGCTGACAGTCTGCATACATCAATAAAAAGGTGTGTGAAATACAAAATAGTATTTTTTTTTAATGTCTATTATCTCTGTTTAAGTGATAAAGAAGACCTACATATACAATTTAAGGCATTTCTTAAAAATATGTGGCTCATTTTAGAGAAAATATGAGTAAATAAATCATAGAAACAGTAAAAGTCACTGTATAACAGGTATGACTCAATTGTGACCTCTTGCCACACAATTTTGCGACTCAGTTCTGACCTTTTTCTTGAGAATTTTGAGATGTAACTCGCAATTGCAGGTTATGAAGTCCAAATTGCGAGATATAAACAAAAGAAGCTAACATTATCGCTGTTCTTCTTCTTCTTCTTCTTCCTGTTCTTGTTCTACTCTTAAAATTCTCACATCCTGTTAAGAAAAAAATAAGCTCTTTTTAAGTTTCCAACTATGTCCATTTATATCTTATCATGTTGGGGCGCTGTAAAGGGGGGGTAAACGATGATGATTCTCGGGGCCCATGACTAAGAGGGGGCCCAGAGAAGCCCCCAATAAAATTGTGGTGCTAAAAAAAATTTTTTGATAGTAATAATTATTAACTTTAAATTATTCTATTTGCTGTTTCCTGGTGTCAAAAAATGTATTTGTTTAGGAAACACAAACGTCCGTGGGCCCCTCTCCCCCTCTCGATTATCATAAAATGGTTCAGTCCGCCCAAATTGTATCCAGTAACCAAGGCAACACAAACAGCTTGACTTCAGATTCAACTTGACAGAGGATGTGAAAATGGCTCAAAAATCTGGAAGTCAAAAACGGAAAGAGAAAAAAATAAGAGAAGTGAAAGAGGCAAAGGGTCGACAGTATGTTACCCAATATTTCACAAGAAAAGGTGGGTTTGTAAGAAGGCCTAAATTGTTAGTGGACCGCCCGTGACAATGATCGTAGCCTACGGCACTTTTCTGTGCGTACGCACCATAGACTGTAAAAAAAGATGGACGACGCGACGCCGCTTCCTTCCATTGTAATGAACTGAAGGTAAAACGGACGATGATGGGCGTTGACATGTTGGAACCTGGGCATGCGCAGAAAGACTCGTCAGTGAAAACAGGAGGCGGAGGCGGAGTCGCGGTATCAAACTTCCGCCCAGACGTCTGCGTCACCAAGATCAGATCACCTATTTGTTTTATTATCTATTGTTTATTATATTTTTCTTTTCCTCCTCCCTTTTTCATTTGGCTTAAACGATGCTAATTACATCTGGCAATAAGGAATTTACATTTATTTGAATGTTTATTAATGCACATTGTTCAGTTTTAAACTAAATTACTCATAACTAAGTCAAAACAACATATCGTAATTGATGTATTTTAAATAAATTAATTATACACAAATTAAAATTATACTTTTTAAGTAAAAATATTCTGTTTCTAGAGCAATAATATTTTTGAAACCTCGGTAAAGTTGAACTAACTCTACAGCAGATCGATTGCTGTAACGTTAGACAGTGCTCTTTAATTAACTAGAGTAGGATTAGTTTTGTCCTGATAATTATTATTTTATACCCATAAAGATAATTAGTAACTGCCAGATTATGATCACCTGCTTTTTCCGTCATGGCTAACATTAGCCGTGTTATCTTGGCTAATAACATTTAGCTTATAAAGCCCACATTTAACGTGACCAAAAAAACTCAGTGATCTGTCAAATCTGTAGGTCGGTTAGGACAGTTAACTGCTGAACAACAACTTTTGTCAGTGAGAAATAAGACAGAAATCGAAAAATAATAGTTATTTATTCATCTTCAATCTCCCCTCAAAGCTCCGACAGTCCTCAGAGAAGCTGTCAATCAACTGTAAATCGTGACGACAGGCCCCGTTTCTTTGCTTGCAAAAATCAAAATGATCACAAAAATGAACTATTGAATATATATCAGCATGATAACAACTACCTTAAATGACCAAAACCATCTTTCGGAAATTTTTATTGTATGTGTAATTAATTTTTTGTTATTTTGACAAGTGCCATTAGTTTGCATTGAGAGGGCGGGTTTATGACTTGTACTGCATCCAGCCACCAGGGAGCGATCAAAGAGCCCGCGGCTTCACTTTTCAGGACGTATGAGACACACCCGGTACGCACGCTTTGTACATGAGGCCCTACGGTAGCATTTTTCGATAAGTTAGCACGTTTCGATAGAGCAGGGTGCAGCGGGTGCACGGCTTTGCCTCACATGCAGCCGGTGTCGGAATCTTTGTACGAGGCGGCGCCCATTTTCAGCACCTTGCTGCGGTCCACGCTGTTGCACCTGTCTTGCAACAGCCCATGCTGTACAACAGAGTAAATTCAGTGCTTGAAAACAAAAGTCCACTAGATAGTGCGCAGCGCACACGCCGAACGCGTCTTTCTGCGGCTAAATACTTTCAAAGGCTCGCACGCGCGTCTGTGCACGCGACAGAACCCGTGTACATGTTCAGAAAAATGAAGTATAATAGAAATAATGTTGTCAATAACTTTGTATAGTCTGTCTATGTTAAATATAGCCTACTGAAAATCATTAAGAATCTTAATAAATGGACCATAAAATGGTCAGTGCCATGTCTTAGCAATGATCTACTGTATTTGACCATTCGCTTTCTGAAAACTTATGCATGCAGTAATGTAAGAATTTTAAATGAGTCATATTTGTTTTCTGAAAAAACGACTACGTCTGCACATTTTAAGATACTCCTCAAGATGTGAATAAATGTAACTCGTACACTCGTTGGGGTGGATACTCTTTATTCAGCTAAATAACATGCAGATAAAACGTGATGGAAAAATATTTAAAGAAGAAACTTGTAGTAAATTTATTAGGAATAAAACGTGCATTAAAAAAGACAGAATAATTTATTCATAACTGGAATGATCTTAAACTCATTGCATCTGAAATGATGCTATCATTCTGAAATTATATCTTATTTATATTAAAGTCCTGGGACTCTTTCGCATAAGAACCTGTGTATCCTCGCTCATGACTCCTCGGGAAGCCTCCTCACTCCTCGATCCTCGCGGTGCAATTAGAGAATTGAGATGTCCTTCAAGATGGCCGACGGAGGAGCGAGGAGACAAGGAGGGATATTGAGAAGCACCCACTAACTGTGTCATTTACTGACTTAATTAGGCTATCTCATACAGAGAAGCTGTCAATCTCAGCTGTCAATCATGACATCTCACCCCTGATTTTATAGTAGCCTATCAAAAAACTAATAAAAACCAAACTTATTTAAAGAACGAAAACTAACACCAGTGTGCTAAAAAAAACTGCCTAAAATGACAGAAGCCGTCTTTGGAAAAAAATTTTCAAAGTGTAATTTGATATTTGATTGTTTAGTTTGTCTCGCGTCTTATATTTCGTGGAGAGGGCGGTGAATATGACCTATACTGCTTCCAGCCACCTGGGGGCAATCGAGACTCTTTGGTTTTACTTTTCAGGACTCGTGTGGCACGCTTTTTGATGTCTAAACGGTAAAATGGTGGTTAAAATTGCGATTTGAACAACTTTACATTTCAAATAATACACGTTTTGACAACGTCGTGCCTAACAACGCCCCTTAAATTCACTGTAAACCACGGCTTCACGGGTCTTGTTGCTTTTATATAAAAGTTAGTCCATAAAAATATTTATTTTAAATTAGGTATGTGTTTGTTTAATTGACCCTTCGCCGGGAGATTTGGTGCTTTCAAGTCCTCCTGGGAAGTCGTGTGGACGGTATGTGCGCTCAAGTCACTTTCGTCGGAGTATGATGGCGGTGTGCCTTCTCTAAATTAATTACACAAAATAACAACATTTCTGCTTCTAGAAAATGTAGAGCAAAGAATGCGCATTAGTTGTATGTTGCTTTTTTATGTTTTTTAATTCATTTATATAGCCATTGTAAACTTTATTGTTATATTACATTTTTACATTGTGATGCTGTTTTTTTTTTTTTTTTTTCTGGTAATCAGCTTACTTCGTTGTAAATAGAAAAGCCTGACTGCTAAATACCTGTAAGTAGGTAAGTAGCCTATTGTGGTATTTCTCTCTGTTTCTGACTGATATCATACGCCCCCAACTCGTACAGATCGGAGTTTAAAGAAAATTACGAGCTCCTCACTGGTATTGTGGTGGCGTTTAGAGGGCTGCATTGGGATTGAGTCCCGCCGGGTCCCGCGGGACCCAACGCAAATCTCGCGGGAGCGGGCGGTTTGAATTTTGCTGCGGGCGGGAATGGGCGGCTAAAAAAAACAGCGCGGGATAGGGAGGTTGCCTAGCGACATGATTGAAAAGATGTCAATAGATGATGTAGAAAAGAACCTCAAACGAGGTATTTACAGCACAAAAGCTAAGCAAGGAAAGTCTGAATATCTCAGCTCCCGGCTCTCTGATAACCCAGACCCAGACAGCGTGCTTCAATGGTGGAAGTTCAACAAAGAGCGCTTCCCAGCGCTATCAAAGCTGGCACGTTTCATCTTTAGTATCCCCGCATCCAGTGCGCCTTCAGAGCGGGCCTTTGGTGTCTGTGGGCGCATCTTGGAAGAGAGACGCACGGGATTGGGACCGCAGTCGATCAGCAACATTCTCTTCCTCCACAGCAATATTGCAAAGTGATTCATTTGTTAAATTCATTCGTTAACGTTGTTTATTTTATGTTATTTATTAGTGTTGTTTTTGAGCACAGCCCCTCGTTGCCATTTGTTAATTAGGTCAAGAGGCGTGATGATGCCAGTGTTATTGAGCAGGCTGCCTAAGTTTGAATGTTTTTATTCTTATTTGTATTTTTCAAACAGAATACCTGCGACATTTGGCTAATAATTGTAAAACTGCTGTTTTTCATGTAGCCTAGTTTATCATATTATGTATATATTTTTTGCAAAGCAGTCTATTTTTATGTGCAAAGTTTTTGATAAAAACGAAATTATATTTGAATGTATTGTGTGTTTTGTCTTTTTTTTTTTTTTTTTTTACATGCAGGCCAGGGAAACGAAACAAACAACCCCATGAATCTCTTTAATAATATCAATACAAATACGTGTTTTTTTTTCCTGCGGGACGGGAGAAGACACAAAATCAATGCATCTCTATTATTGTGCGGGAATAAATTCTCAGAGTTTTGCGGGTGCGGGCGGGAGTGGACATATTGCGGGAGCTCGGCGGGAGTGTAACACATACGTTGCGGGAGCGGGCGGAAATGGTCAGAAATTTGGCGGGAGCGGGATGAAGAAAACAGTCCCGCGCAGGGCTCTAGTGTTCATGTCGGTTCTGCTCGTAAATACGATCTTTCCTACATGACTTGAACGCACCATTTGACTGACAAGCGATCTAACCAATCATAACGTCGAATCCGCCATTTTGTCGACAAAGCAGTCAGGAGTTATAAGATTAACCTCGGTGGACTTGAACTTGAAAAATGGTGTGTATGTAAGTCTTTCCGCATTTGAAACAACATTCCTTCTGATGTTCATTCATGTTTATTTGATGCTATAAATAACTAGTAGAAAGAGATGATCGGTTCACGAGCCGCTTGAGCTGATGCGCTACAGTGATCTGTCAGACACATTAAAGAGCCACAAAACGATTTTTATTGTTCGAATTTCTTAAAAAATTGAAAGCTGGGACTTTGTTTAATATCATAAGCTGTCATGTCTGTCGATGTGTTGTCAGTGTCCTCTTTGCTCCGCAATGTATTTTTCACTCTATACATTTTTATAAAAAATGGCCTCACATTTTGAGGATTCAGCTTCATAAATGATTGTGTGTAATATATAATTGGTATGAACAAAAACGGGCTGAATGAAAATGCAAATTCACTCTCTGACAATAGGAGGACATGCTTTATGGAAAAGAAGAGTACTTCTGTACACACAAGGGCGTAGATTTGGTTTCAACATTGGGGGGGGGGGGTTGAACGTTGGTATGCTGTCTGTTTTTTTTTATTTTATTTTTTTATAATAATCTGTTTTGTGTGTAACGTTTATTGGATAATTTATTTTCTATCTATCTATCTATCTATCTATCTATCTATCTATCTATCTATCTATCTATCTATCTATCTATCTATCTATCCATCTATCTATCTATCATAACTTTATGAAATGTATGTATAATCATTCATCAAATTCTAACATAACTGTCCCAGCAAACACAATAACGTTGTAAAAACGTTTTTTTCACGTTGTGAAAAGGTCGTGATAACGTTTTAATCGGACGTATTTAATACGACAGATGTCGGGTTTTTTTTACGTTATAAATACGTTTTTTCACAACATTGCAGAAAAGTCTTTATAACGTTTTTATCACGTCTGAATGTCTCCTTGCAACGTTTTAAAAACGTACTTGACACGTCCAAACTGGTACTTCATATGCTGCCATCAAAATGTTTTTTTTAGTGTTATCTTTCCAGATAAAATGACTAAAACCATATAAAACAAATATATAAAACATAAATGTATAGTAAGATAAATACATTAAGTGGTGTATTTTATATTTCTTTATAATTCATCATAAGCTATTATGTCAGTTTACAACATTTCTGTAAATCTGAATATTCAGCAGAACTTTTTTTACATTGCACTACCTTACCTGTAGAGCAGACCTCTGGTTGTTGTCCATTGTATAAGCCTACATTAACATATATGTAGGCCTAATAGTCTATACTACACACAAATTTTGTCACTCATATTTATTCACAAAATGTAAAAAAAGTAACATGATATGGAAAAAAAGGTAAATATGTAAATAAATAAAACACATGAAAATTATGCAATGACTGGCGAATTTAAATATGGATCATTAACAAATTCCAAGAAATTTCAGAGGACAGATGTTTTTACAGAAGAAAAAAAACATTTAATTTGTAAATTGTAATGTATTTCATTTTAAATAGATACAAATTATTTTATTGCGATTATAATAATTATATTTTAATCACTTGTTTGCAGTAAAACTAATGCTTATATTTTAAGGATTTTTTTCAACACAAATTACAGATATATAGGCATCGGAACTTAAAAAATATATATTAAATAAGAAGTTTATTGTTCAATAAATACCTGATTTTGAGAAACTATGTTAGCGATTTCTCGATTTTTCAGCGCTTTCATTGCAGGTTACATTGTTATGCCAGTAGGTGGCAGCTAGGAGCTGTCTTAATGACATAGTAAACCCAAAAATGAAAATTATGTCAATATTATTACTCACCCTTGTGCTGTTCTACAATATTAAGACCCAATACTAATATTAGTAGGCCCGCTGTACTGTTTTAAACGTTTTAGTACCTCTCTGGGCACTGAAAGTGTAAATTAAAGGATTAGTTCACTTTCTGAATGACAATGTCCTGATAATTTAGTCACCCCATGTCATCCAAGATGTTCATGTCTTTCTTTCTTCAGTCGAAAAGAAATGAAGGTTTTTGATTAAAACATTCCAGGATTATTCTCCTTATAGTGGTCTTCAATGGATCCCAGATGGTTGAAAGTCAAAATTACAGTTTCAGTGCAGCTTTTAAAAGGGCTTTAAATGATACCAGACAAGGAATAAGAATCTTATCTAGTGAAACGATCAGTCATTTTCGAAAAAATAAAAAATAACTGTATATGATTTATAAACACAAATGATCGCCTTGCGAGTGCTCCTGGGTTGTGTATGCTTCAAAAAGCTTACGCTGTATGTCCTACGCCTTCCTATTCAACTTACGGAACGAACCCGGCACCAGTTCAGTTTTTTTCCGTACGTAGAATAGGGAAGGCATTGATATACAGCATTAGAAGAATACGGAACATGAAAGCACTCGCAAGGCGATCATTTCTGTTTATAAAGCATATGCAGTTGTATTTTTAAAAACGGCTGACCGTTTTGCTAGATAAGACCCTTATTCCTTGTCTGGTATCACTGAAAGCCTTTTAAGTTGCACTGAAACTGTAATTTTGACCTTCAATCGTCTGGAGTCCACTGAAGTCCACTATAAGGAGAATAATCCTGGAATGTTTTCATCAAAACCTTCATTTCTTTTTGACCAAAGAAAGACATGAACATCTTGGATGACATGGGGTGAGTAAATTATCAGGACATTGTCATTCAAAAAGTGAACTAATCCTTTAACTTGCTGGCAATGGAGGCCTCACTGAGCCATCAGATTTCAGCAAAAATATCTTAATTTGTGTTCCGAAGATCAACGAAGGTCTAACGGGTGTAGACTGACACAAGGGTGAGTAATTAATGATATTATTTTCATTTTTGGTTGAACTAACCCTTTAATTGCTGATCCAAACAGTTATAATGCCGAATTCTGTAACCCACTAAATTATGTGACCCTAGTAGGTTATAAGGTGTAGGTTATGGAAATTTATCATGGTTTTACCATGATTAAAAGCAAAAAAATATAGTCATTGTAGTAATTCCATGGTTACCACAAATGAACCATGGTTCTGCTAGAAAAACAGTTTTAACTATGGTATTTGTGTGATTATACAAATGGTAATCAATACGTCAAAAAAACAACAACAACAAAAAAAAAACAACAACAAGATTTTACTATAGTAAAACCATGGTTAATTATCAAAAGGGTAGGATTAGGGTTAGGTTTAGTCAGATTAGGTCAATGCAATGCCTATAGTCATATGATTTGGTAGGTCACAGAATTCGACACAACACCAGAAAGAAAGAATGTTATAAACATTTGTCTGCATGCACCCAATTCTGAAGCGAATAATAATATGCTAGTATACAGCAATCCATATGAGAAGTCTGGTGTTGAAGGTGGATCTGGAACTGACTTCTGTCCAGGTTGTCACAGCATCTCGTCTTCACAAACTGCCCTGAAATGCAATTCACACACCAACAATGATTGTTATTAATATAATGTGAGGCTCTTACATTCACAATGCTCAGTACTTTTTTTATTATCATCTGTCTCATTTTGAATTATGTTGGACCTTACTGTAGGTTGCTAACTCTATACCAAGTGTCCTCAATGCAGAGTTAAACAAGATGGCCATAGAGGACTCAAAAAATATTTGATGAATTTTTTGAATACTTGATAAACTTTTGATCAAACTTTAACATGGAAGAATCTAGGAACATAAACAAGTTGTCACAGGGCCAACAAAATGTAGTATTCAATGTCAGGTTTATTAAAAAAAAAAAAAAAATAGAATAGAGGTGAAATGCAGAAATGAGAAAGAATAATATACAGAACATATATATGTGTGTATATATATGTGTATATATATATACATATATGTGTATATATATATATATATACATATATATGTATATATAGGCTATGTGTGTTTGTCTGAGTGTGTGTGTGTGTGTGTAAAAAAAAGTCTTAAGATGCCAGCATTTACATTTGTAGCTTTACTTATTTAGTATTCCTCATACAATGTCACTTAATTATGTTTGGACGCAATAAATATAAATTATTCATATATCTGACGCTCCTGAAATCACAGTGCAATTTTAATCAATATTTATTTACCATGAAATATCAAAACATGTTTGAAATAACGTTAGTTTCACCCCATTTTCATGCTCTATATAAGTGACGTCACCGATTAACAGTACACCGCATACTTTTAAGTTATATTTTCTAATCATCCATTGACAAATTGGCAGAAAATCATTTACAAAACTATCAAAACCTCTAATCTACACATAAAATGTGATTAAAAGCCCAAACTTTCATAAATAAGAGTTTAAGTCAAGTTAGTCTACCTCTTAAAGTTAGCCTAACGGTTGAGATTCTAACGATCTTTTTCCAAAGACAACAAACCTTTTCTATGAAGAAAATATTCAACAGAAGCTTGTCAATTACATGTATGAACGTGTCAAGAACAGTTGTATGTATTATTTGTGTAATTTTAGGCACTAAACTTACCTGAAAGCAGTGAAAATAACAGTGACAGACGGTCGTGCTCTTGCTTGACACTTGTCAGTTGGTTGAGTTGCCGCCTGGTTGCCGCCCCGTTTCCATGGTGACTCCAATCCGATTGCTCACGGGACTCGAAATGTTAAATGCGCACGCCAATTAAACATGTCAAAAGTTAAGCAGCTATCGTTTACATTACAGCGTTAAAACAATAGGCTACTGATGGAGTCAAGGGCGTAGATTTGGTTTCAACATTGGGGGGGTTGAGCGTTGGTATGCTGCCTGTTTTTTTTGTGTGTTTTTAATTAAAAAAAAAAAATCTGTTTTATGTGTAGCGTTATTGGATAATTTATTTCTTCTCTATCTATCTATCTATCTATCTATCTATCTATCTATCTATCTATCTATCTATCTATCTATCTATCTATCTATCTATCTATCATAACTTTATGGAATAACTATTCATCAAATTCTAACATAACGGAGTGATTCTAAAAATAAATAAATTATGTTATTGAAACCGCCAGTAGGTGGCAGCGATTCGACGTTTTAATGAGTGAGCTACTTAAATCGTTCATTCAGCCAATTCATTCAAAAATCAGATTAATTAAGGAAGAAAACAAACACCGATTTGAATACTTTTGTCACTGATAAGACGCTATTGAAAAATGAAGTAACAAAATAGATGGCTGTTTTAGTAATTGGTTACAGTTACACTGATAGTTATGGCTAAATTGCAATGGATTAGCTAGCTAAAATATATGTGGAGTGTACTTAACTATTACAATGTTTTCATACCTCCTTCTCAGTACATGCTTTATTCTTTTTAACGTCTCTCTTTGAACAGAAGTTTAATATAGTCGGCTGGGCAGCGGTTCTCTTCTTTTTTGGTGCTACCCGCTCTCATTCATTCAAACAGTAGAGCGCCACTGGCGTTGTTTTGGTGAAAATGCGATGCGCATTGGTTGGGCGTTACCAATCGGTTCAATGGAGGGGGGGGGGGGGGTATTTTTTTTTACTAATTTATTATGACAAACACATATTCGATTATAAACAAAATTATTGTTACAAAATAAATGAATTATACATATTTTAGTATAGATCTACTGTAATTTTCATGTTGAAATATTGGGGGGGGGGGGGGGGGGGTTGTAACTGATGGATTTGAATATGGGGGGGGGGGGGGGTTAATATAATATAATATAATATAGCTTTAGAATACTTACGTTTTCTTTTTCTTTTCTTTTTTTCTTTTTGACTAAAGAAAACATATGTTTTATATACCAGAAATGATCAACGTGGTGTACAAATAAAAGTAGGCTATAGGCTATTGCACAACAAATAATAAAAAAAAAACAGAATGTATGTGTTTTGGCCCTAGCATAGTCTTTGTTTTGACATGGTTGTATTTTGGTACTGTCATGACGTTTTTTAAACGTCGTATTCCAACGTGCAGATTACGTTATTTTAACACCTGAATAAAACGTCTCCCAAAAGTTGCAATTTGGTATAGTTTCGTTTTCGTAGTAGACAAACGTGATATTAACGTTTTTTTGACTACTTAAAGAAAACATACCAGCTTGGTATTTTCACAACGTTTTTAAAACGTTTTATTTTGGTTACATTATTTTTTTATTTTAAAAAACGTTTTTAAAACGTTTTTAAAACGTTGTACTACAACATTACCTAATTGCAACCAAAATACAACGTTGTGAAAAGTTGTAAAAACGTTTTGTGTTTGCTGGGGTAATTCTAAAAAGAAAGAAATTATGTTAAATATTAACACAGCCAGTAGGTGGCAGCGATTCGTTTTTTTTTTTTGAGTCAGTCACTTAAATCGTTCATTCAGCCAATTCGTTCAAAAGTCAGATTAATTTAGGAAGAAAACAAACACCGATGTGAATACTTTTGTCATTGATAAATACAGACACTATTAAAACATGAACTAACAAAACAGATGGCTGTTTTGGTAACTGGTTGCAGTTACACTGTTAGCTATGGCTGAATTGCAATGGACTAGCTAGTTAAAATATATGTGGAGTGTACCTAGCTATTACAATATTCTCATACCTCCTTCTCAGTACATGCTTTATTCTTTTTAACGTCTCTCTTTGACCAGCAGTTTAATATAGTCGGCTGGGAAGCGGTTCTCTTCATTTTTTGAGCTACCCGAACTCTCTCATTCAAACAGTAGAGCGCAATTCGCGTTGTTTTGGTGAAAGTGCGACACTCATTGGTTGGACGTTACCAATCGGTTCAATGGAGGGGGAGGTATTTTTTTCTCTAATTTATTATGACGAACTCATATTTCAATAGAAACGAAATTATTGCTTCAAAATAAATTAATTCTACATATTTTTCATCTGATCTATGGTGATTTTTATGTTGAAATATTGGGGGGGTTGTAACTGAAGCATTTGAATATTGGGGGGGTTACCTCCTCCCCATCCCCCCACAAACTACGCCCCTGTGTACACATATGAAGGTAAGATGAAAAGAAACTACTGAAGACAGCCTGTTCCCTTCATATATGTATTTGTAAACCCTCCTCAAATAAAAAGTCCTTGGATTTGCCCAAATCATGTAAATGGCCTTTCGATCATGTCAGAATAGCGAATTTTGCCGAAAGGCAACGAGTTTGTGTAACGGCGAAATAAACTGGTCAATTAACAGTCAATAATATTAAATATGACTGAGGGAATTTCCTTCCTTCTTCTTTTTGCAGCACATGCTAATCATATTAATATTATTGCTATGTTTTTGATGATTCAGGGATAGACATTGCAGAAATAACTGTGACTTGTCAGATTGTGATGGCCTAGCTCCCATCTGAACTATTTTTGCAGAACATGGGGCGACCTAGAATAAATAATCTTAAAATTAATCTTAACGAGTTTAAAATGAAATGATGTAAAGCCCTGGTAAACGTTTACAGGTCTTCAGTAACTGTATTTGATGAGGGCCTGTGTAATGACACCACTGAACCAACAGGTGGCGCTCACTGTCCAGTTCAAAATCATTGACCAGCGGGCTCAAGTGGGCTGTTTTTGACCCTGGTCATTTTTAAGTGGTTAGTATATCTTACACGACATCGAAGCGGACTTTTAAATAAAAGTTTTGTCTTGAACAGTAAGTAACCTGAACCTCACAGAAAACAAGATTGTGGTCCAGTTTCAAATTAAATTCTTCCTTTGAGTTAAGTTGTAATTATTGATATACCAGAATAACGCAACATCACTGGAATCTCCTGCATGCATTTAGAAGGAGTTTATGAGTGATGCGTGGTGAGCGAGTGAAATGATGTAATGAATTCATTCCAAGCACATTTAGTCAGTATTATGATGTATACACGAGTAGATTTCCACATGAAGTCCAAACTGCATTAGGCTTTAGAATGATATTCCCTATCACGTCGCTGTGTGTCATTCTCTCTTTTATGAAAGTTTTTTTCCGCCACGGAATAAAAATGTAATTGCGACCTCTTGCCACACAATTTTGCATTTCAGTTCTGACCTTTTTCCTTAGAAATTTGAGATGTAACGTGCAATTGCAGGTTATGAAGCCCAAATTGCGAGATATAAACTCGCAAATGAGAGATAAGTAAGAAGCAGAAACAAGCTAACATTATTATCTCTAAGTTCTTGTTCTACTCTTGAAATTCTCACATCATGTTAAAAAAAAAATAAGATCTTTCAAGTTTCTAAGTATGTCCATTTATATCTTATCATGTGACACTAACTGTGTTTGTCATTTACTGATTTGATTATCTCTAATCTGAAAATAAGAATAATACCTTTTCCAAACTATGTGTGTGATTTTCTGGAGATTTGCACAGAAAATTGACTTTCTGTTTACATGTGATGCTGGCTGCCTTTGAATTTGTCCAGAGGAAGGTATCTTGGAAGGCATTATGCAGCTGATCATTAAAAACAGATTTATGGACAGTTAAATAGAGCTTCTTTTTCTGGCCTTCTTCTGTGTTTCTTCTCAGCAGTTCCAGAGAAACACAAAATTGCTGTCTAAAACCATAACAGTAGGCCCTGAGAGCAAGTTACACACCAAAGATTTTATAGTTCAGGATATTGTTTCCAGATGAATTTCTCATAAATATTAAGCTATTCCAACCTGATCCTGTGGACATATATGGTCACAAGGATGTTGTCTTTTTTATACAGACATAGCAGGACTTTATGTACTGCAGACAGGAAGGAGAAGAGCATCATCTTTAACTTATTACTTGTAAAACAGGTAACAGAGATGAGGATTGCAGCTGGAAAGGCAACAAGATGGAAATATGTGAAGAGATGCTGTGTGTAAGACATCAAATCACCGTCTGCCTTTCAAGTGTGTTACTCAGAGTGACTGTGCCCCTGGATTCAACTGTTTTAGTCACTGAAATAGCACCAAAAAGAAAAAGAAAATCTCACTTTTATGTGTCTGTGTTTGAGTGGGTTGGGGGGAAAAGTAGTAAAAGCGTTATTTAATCCATTACTGAGGGCAGTTTTGCTCACAGTCAAAAACTGAGTCATGTTTTCTTCCATTCCAGTGGCGCTGGTGAGACATGAAGAATGACATGCTGAATCGTGCTGTTCAAATGAACTGCACATGTGCTGCCTATGGGATCGGTGTGGTTTTGCTTCTGTGCTGAAGAGTAAAACAGACATGCTCAGATTTCCACAGAAAAGGTCTAAGGTAGGCTTAATACAGATTTTAGTGAATTTTGTTTGAATAAAACACCATGCAATAAGAAAACAAAATACATCTTGTAGTGCTCAATATAAGATAATAATAATAAGTAATCATATTATTATTATTATTATATAAGAGAAACACACCCAATTATCTAGAATAACCCTACTAGACATTCTACAAATGTTTGAGAGTTATTATAGTGAATAAAACACCATGCAGTAACAAAAAACAAAAGATATCTTGTAGTGCTTAAAGGATTAGTTCACTTTCAAATAAAATTTTCCTGATAATTTACTCACCCCCAATGTCATCCAAGATGTCCATGTCCTTCTTTCAGTCGAAAAGAAATAAACGTTTTTGATGAAAATATTCCAGGATTATTCTCCTTATAGTGGACTTCAATGGCCTCCAGATGGTTGAAAATTACAGTTTCAGTGCAGCTTCAAAGGGCTTTAAACGATACCAGACGAGGAATAAAACGATCGGCCATTTTCTAAAAAAAAATACAACTGTATATGCTTTATATAAACAAATGATCACCTTGCACGTGCTTCCGCTTTCCGCATTCTTCAAAAAGCTTACGCCGTATGTCCTGCACCTTTCCTGTTCTACTTACGGAAAAAAACAGAACTGGCACTGCATTCGTTCCATAAGTAGAATAGGGAAGTCGTAAGACATACAGTGTAAGCTTTTTGAAGAATACGGAACTGTGGTTTTGGCGGAAGCATGTGCAAGGCGATCATTTGTGTTTATAAAGCATATACAGTTGTATTTTTTTAGAAAATGGCAGATCGTTTCTCTAGATAAGTCCCTTATTCCTCGTCTGGTATCGTTTAAAGCCCTTTGAAGCTGCACTGAAACTGTAATTTTGACCGTCAACCATCTGGAGGCCATTGAAGTCCACTATATGGAGAATAATCCTGGAATGTTTTCATCTAAAACCTTAATTTCTTTTCGACTGAAGAAAGAAAGACATGAACATTTTGGATGACATGGAGGTGAGTAAATTATCAGGAAAAAATTTTTTGAAAGTGAACTAATCCTTTAACATAATAATATAATATAATGATTAACGGTGTAACGGTACATGTATTCATCCCGAATTGTACAGTACAGACGTCACAGTTCAGTTCATGCAGTCAGACGATGAATAGTCTCAGCCTCAGACGTCACTCCCACGGACTGTTGGCTGAACGTCTGATGCATATGGCACACTTATCTGGAAACATGCCGTCAGTCTGAAGTTCTGGCTAAAAATATTTTAATTTATGTTCTGATGATGAACGAATGTCTTACAGGTGCAGAACGACATGAGAGAAAGTAAATTAATGACAGACAATTTCATTTTTGGGTGAACTAACCCTTTGATTACGTTGAGATTCAATCACATAATACTTGTAGCTACCTTATGTTTACAGTCAAAGTTATTTTTCTCCAACAGCTCATACACCTATAGGATCTTATATATTTTCTCCAACATCTTATAAGCATATATATAACAAATGCATAATTACAAAATGAGTTATTATTAATGAGTAAATCAGCTCCATAGTGAATTCAAGGGTTTTGTGCGTTTAATTTAAACCTTATGCACAAGTTCCGCCAGTAGTGGGCACTCGTGCAACATAAGCAATGGCGCATATCCGAGTCCACGAGACGGAGAGAAGTTAGCAAGTGAATGGGATAAAAATTTAGACTGCGTTCCACTCCACTTTTAGACACACGCTCGCGTCCCTAAGCACTTCCCCTCAGGGGAATTCCTGCCGCCAAGTGGACAAGGGAAGTTTATATGGACAGACCCTCAAAATCAAAATTGAGGGAGCGATTCTACTTCATATGTACACTTCAGGCAGCTCCATATACAACAATACAACACGAATGTGCATATCGTGTTAATTTACCCCACCGATATATTAATTACTTTTTTTAAATATCTAAAACAGCCCAAACACACCTATATACATATAGAATGCTGTATTAAACAGTTTCGTAAGGAATAAAAAATGTAAATGATAAAACAACTCCTTAGCAGATTCCAAGTGATCAAGGGCTCAGGACGTTCTAATTCAGCTCATTGCATGAGTTCCACCAGTAGTGGGCACTTGTGCAACATAAGCAATGACGTACATCCGAGTCAACGAGACTGAGGGAAGTTAGCGAGGGAATGGCATAAAAAAAACTAACTGGAACGCAGCCCTAGATATGCGTGTAATCTCTCAACCAGTGTTTAATCCATGGAGAGACATCAATAAAACAGCTTGAGAATAATATCTCATGTAGCATTACATTTACCTCAGGCAAGTCATTTAGTGTCCACAGCATGTTCACTAGAGAAATGAACTCTTGAGGGAGCATTTCACTTAATATATGCTCTATATTAGCTTATATATCCATTATATTGAATATATTTATTATATGCATTATATATACAGGTGCTGGTCATATAATTAGAATATCATGAACAAGTTTTTTTTTTTTGTAAATTATTTTTAAAAATGTAACTTTCATTTATACTAGATTCCCTACATGTAAAGTAAAATATTTTCAAAAGTTTTTTTTATTTTTTATTATTATTTTTTTAAATGTGTTTATTAGAGCGTACAGGTCATGAAAGTCCAAAATCCAGTATCTCAAAATATTAGAATATTTCCATTTGAGTGTCATTAAATGACCATCCCTACAGTATAAATTCCGGGTATCTCTTGTTCTTTGAAACCACACTAATGGGGAAGACTGCTGACTTGGCAATGGTCCAGGAGACAATCATTGACATCCTCCACAAAGAGAGTAAGTCACAGAAGGTCATTACTGAATGGGGTGGCTGTTTACAGAGTGATATATCAAAGCATATCAAATGCAAAGTTGACTAGAAGGATGAAATTGGGTAGCCAAAGGTGCACAAGCAACAGGGATGACCACAAGCTTGAGAATACTGTCAAGTAGAGCCGATTTAAACACTTGGGAGAGCTTCACAATGAGTCAAATGAAGCCGGAGTCAGCGCATCAAGAGTCACCACACTCAGACATCTTCAGGCACAGAATCCAAGCTGCTTGAAGTCTAGTGGGAAGTTTCTGAAGTCAGTAATGATTTGGGGGGGCCGTGACATCTGCTGGTGTTGGTCAGTTGTGTTTTATCAAGTGCAAAGTCAATGCAGCCATCTTCCAGGAGATTTTGGAGCACCTTATGCTTCCATCTGCTAACAAGCTTTATGGAGATGCTGATTTCCTTTTCCAGGAAAAGGAGCAAGTCATTTGCTGTAATATGTGCTGCCGACCAAGTATTGAGTGTACAAATGAACATACTTTAAAGAACTTGAACTTTTCTGTTTTGAAAATCCAGTTTTTGATTGATCTTAGGAAATATTCTAATATTTTGTGATATTGGATTTTGGACTTTCATGAGCTGTACGCTCTAATCATCAAAAAAAAAAAACTTTTGAAATGTTTTACTTTACATGTAGGGAATCTAGAATATATGAAAGTTTCATTTTTAAAAAATAATTTACAATAAAAAAATTTATATTCATGATATTCTAATTATATGACCAGCACCTGTATTCATTAATTTATATTAGTAAATATATTATATTTACTTTACCTTACTAATTATTTAATATATGTTTAAATAAATTTGTCATGAAAACAAGTTATGACAGTAACTGTTTAAATGATTATACAAAATGAATCGGGAGTAATAATTTTATAATTAAATTTAGAGTAGTGATTATTATATCTTAAAAAAAAAAAAATAGCAGCTGAATTTAATAGTCTGGGCTCTGTTAATTGTAACCTTTAATATTATGGTATTGTGCAATAAAGAGCTCCCAGTATATAGTTTACAACATTAGCTGAGAGAGATTTTTTTATACTTGAGAAAATGTTAATAATAATTAAATTTATTTAAAGAGAGAGACACATTTTGTTCAAGAAACCACTGTTTAATAAAAAAAAAAGCATTTTATGTTTAGTTTTCTCCCCCCTGCTGCACCGAACCTGACTTCAATACCGAGGTTTGTACCAAACCGTCATGTTTGTGTACCGTTACACCTCTACAATAATAATATATAGACAATAAATTCCTATTCCTTCCTATCAAATACAAAATTCCTATTTTGTATTTGAACAGTTAAAATGATGTTGCTTCACAGGTTTGCATGTACATTATTAATGATCTGTTAAGCATCATATATTAATGCAGTAATGTTTTGTAATGACCTAATAAAAGTAATGAAAGTTAGCCATGTTGCTTCCAGTCGTGTGTTTGTTCCTCAGCAGCAGTGTTTGTCTTTGAGATAACAGGTGATACAATAGGTCACCAACTTCAGGCCTTCATTTTCCCTCCAAGCTAAACACATCCCCAGAGCACTTCCTGTCAAACAGGAACTGATAGTACGCTCCATTTTTATCTCGGACAGAACATGGAAATGTTATCGTATTCCTGTGGGCCTCTTCATCCCACCCTTTGCCTGCAAGTCTGTGTCTTTGCATGCAGAATCGTGACGTGACCGTGAACACTAAACTTTCACCTACCACATTTCATTTATCTGCTTTGCCGTTAATTTCACACATTTTATAGAGCCTGTGTCATACAGTGTGTGTGTCTGTGTAATTGTGTGAGAAGCATATATTATAGTCAAAAATAATTATAAGAATGCTTGATGCCAGCTATTGAAAACAGATTTACCGAGTTTTACTGGCCAAACACCAAAAGGGAGGAAAACAGACTGTGAAAGAATAATATTTGTCAAAGAAACACAAAGCATGCTAGGGAAATCATGGCGTTTTCATAGTCTTTTTATTCACACAATTAAACATTAAATATTTTATAAAATAATAATCTCACAGTGCAAAATTCAAAAGTACAGCATAGGGCAGATTCAGTAGTTATTCCAGACCAGAATATACAAACATCTAATAACCATAAAAATAATCTTCCATGAGTTTTTGATATGCATGGGTACATTTACTAGAAAAATAGATATTGGTAGTTTATTTCCTTAGCAGAATAATGTCTCAAAAGCAGACAGTAAAATGAGCAGCGTACTGATCAGAACAACACTCATAACTTACAATAATTCTTAACAGATTTAAAATGCATAAATGATCACATGAAGAACCTGTTCTAGAGATCCACTTATGTAGTGTTATATGAGCTGCCTAAGTAGACAGCATTATAGGCATCATAGGCAGCTGACAATTGCACAAAACCAGCTTAGTAGGTCAAGGGCAATGTTGATGATTTTATTTGTTACTAAAAATTGACAAAAATTGAAACTTGGGCATTATTTTGCACTAATTGTGTGGCATATGTTGCTACCCATGAAAAATGTTTCAGATCAGTCACTTATGAGGTTCCATTGCAGTTATGATGCAAACGTATGCAGGCATTAGATAGCTTCCTATGGTTTAGAACAGAGCCGTGTGTTTTAGATGTAGTAAGTATAACACTTTTGCTCAAAGTGTTGGTTGAGTATCACAGCCCAAAAACTCCAGCCGCAGGGCAATATCATTGACCCAGCCTTTCGGGTGAATCCGTATGAAGCGTGCGAACAGAGGCGGATCAAACATGTTCAGTGCCTCCTCATCATGCTCGCTGTTTCCTTCAAAGATCTACATTAGGGAGAAAAAGAAACAACATGAAACTATGACTCTCATGAAATCCATCAAGAACATGTCCATGTCACCCCAAAATTAAAAGAAAGACAAAAAGGGAACCATACTGAATGAATATATATTATTCTTAAGAGAAATATGAAATCTTTGAATTATCCCAATTATTTTGCTAAAACAGTTAGTTCTCACACACATTACATTCGCCTGTTCTGTAACAGTGGGCTTTATACTCGACCTCCACACCAACAGCTGCTCATAATCATTACTGCAGCCCTCTGATTGGTGTAGAGAGAGAGAGGGGGCGGGTCTAAAGTTATTGGAGGTCGATTTGGTCTTCCGCCAATCAAACACTCACAATCTGATACTGCTACTCAAACTGATCTAGAATCAGGTCAACATGGTACACAACATTGCAGTGTTCTTGTACTGTCTTTGTATTTCATGCCATTTTTACAGAGCCCTGCACATGACATGTGGAAATATATATACATACAGATCTTGGCCATGATTTGAGAATTTATTCCCTTGTTTTATTAATTCATTGCCTTGTTTTAGTAAATCGTGTCCATGATTTACTATTTTTTTCCCTTATTTTAGTTAAATCGTAATAATTTGTTAGCAGTGTTGAAGTTATGTAATGCAAGTTACGTAAACAGATTACTTTTTCAAGTAACTAGTAAATTAATGCTTTACTTTTAAATTTACAACAAAATATCTGAGGTACTTTTTCAAATAAATAAAACAAGTTTTGTTTTCCCATTTATTGACTGACAGCTCTCCTGTCCCCATGTTGAGTGAATTCATGAGTAAATGCAGAGGCGTTGTGTGTGAACATGATGGTTATTGTAGTCCTAGACTACTCATTTGGACAAAAACAGATCATCAAAATGAATAAAAACAGTTAAATGCAAACTCAGAACATTAAGCAAACCTGCAATAAATAAGTATGTTAAATATACTTTATGCATTTAGTCTCACTTTATTGAGTCTTTGCTGCTAAACCTTCCATGATGCAATTCAACCATATTAATAAGCAAAAATTACTTTAGGCTTGTTTGAGCTGCGCCCTCTACTGTACAGGCATGAATTTGCATTTGCTTCAGCCTGAGGCGTATCATTTCACTTATGTGAAACGGCCTTAACATTTGCCAAAAATAGAACTTTTGTTTTTTTATGTTATTAAATGATCAAACAAGCCCAGCTGAGGTAAGGAAAAAGTAATGCAAAAGTAACGTAATTCATTACTTTCCATAACACAATTAGTTACATTTTAGGGAGTAAAGGAATGTAAAACTGATTATTAATAGAAGCTAATACACTTAAATATCGCCATACCTTGTCACTGTCTGTGCCCTGCTCCTTCACACTGGTCCAGCTGTGACCGTTGTTGCTAATGGAGACGGTAAATTCAGTGACCATCATCAGTTTCATGACAGATCGAGCCCCCTGTGTGACCAACCCAGTCACTCTCTTCATTGAGAGAAAGTCCACCTGTAACCACTCATGAGGGTTATTAGTCTGTAGAAAGAGAGAAGAAGAAGGGGAAGACATGATAAGACAAAATATAAGATGGACAGTTGAACAATATTTATTTTCTATTCATTCAAATGTTCATCAAACACCCATGAGCAGTAGGAATGTGCATAAATCTACATACAAATGGCTTGCACTCTAAGAAAAGGCTGTAAAAATAGGGCCCAATGTACTGTGTTAACATGAAGGAATTTTCCATATTGATTTTTCCCAGGTGTTTTATCCGTGTTTTGAATTAGGCACTTTATTGTGTTGCAGTTTAAGGGTTAAAGAACACGCTTGTAAACTTAATGGATAATGACCTGGCAGAACATTCCATTCCATTTCTGTTTTTCTCTATTTACTTTTATTTGACTCTGTATATTTTTTGGGAAAATAAATGACACTTTCCTTTAAGAAGCACAGATTTCTGCAGGTATAAATGTTAAGTTATAATGCAGAACAGAATTGCATGTGGAGCAGAGCGGCACACTAAACGGCTCTAAATAACTCATAAATCCACCTCCATGACAGTGCTTGGCTCTTTGTGCGCAATCTTGTTCAAAGAGGAAATAGAAAGAGCAATAACTTAAAAACCATTAAGGGATTAAGACAATGGAGGACCGACGGGGCAGAGGAAACACTCACAATGGGATTAGAAAACACACACAAGGTAGAGAGAAAATTCACTTTCGCGCTATAAAAACATGCGATACATAGATAGATAGATAGATAGACAGACAAACCGACAGATGGGTACCTTGGGTCTCCATGCATTGGCTCGTCCCTCCTGGTGGAGTCGAGCGAGGTCAGGACTCCAGGATAGTAACCACTTGTTTAAGAACGAGGAGGCGCTGATGCTACTGCTGGGAATCGATCTGCGCTCCATTCCCAATGGCATAGAACAGCCTGAGGAACACACAAACAAACATGCTCTTATTTGTTTAAAGCAGTGTTATTGTAATTTCATTATGATTTTCATTGTCTACACCAGACACTACTGTTGTCTACTCTGAATTCGACAATCTGACTGTTGGAGTATGTCAGAAATAGAACGGGGAATCTGTTTACTGTCAGGAATTAGTTGTGTCAGTGTAGACAATATCACTGATTATAATGGGTTCTATTGTCTTCTGACGTGTCGTGTCGCGCCGCTCGCGTCCGGTGTAGACACGGTGTTAGATGAAAAGATTCTATATGGAACCTTAAAGGATTCTGTCAGACGCTTCATATTTAGAACCTATTAGGAGTTCCATCATGGCGTCATTTTATAGATTTATTCTTAATTAATTTTGTTTTAACTATTTTTTTTTTTTTTCAATTTTATGAATTAAGCAGGTTGTAAACATACTTTATCACAAGAAACATTTTTAAATAACCTGATTAACATGAAACTATTATGCAGTCATTTAAGACATTTCTTATATTAAACCTTTTTGGCATAAAGGGTTCTTTAAAATTTAGTCCCATTTACACTATTGCGCTTTCGTTTTAAAACAGAGATCCTTCATCTACACTGGCGTTTCCACAGTGTTTCGGAAACGATCTCCATCTATACTCCACGACCGAAAATGCATGTCACATGACCGTTCATGCACACTGGGCATGTGCGTACAAGTGTAAACAGTTGCCTCTTGCGCATTTAGGTTAAGCCAGCAAAGATTGCAGTTCAAGGTGTGTTCACACCACCTCGTAATTCCTGTAATTATGAGATTTTAGCTTGTGAAAAGTGTTCACGTTCTCGTAGAGCTCGTAATTACAGCTTGTAGACTGGGAGTACCACCTGACCAGCCTCTATGTTATTGTTCACACGGTCGTCAAGGATACACAGAGTGAATGTTGGCAGCCATGCCATCGTTTTCAAAAGTCTCCGTTTTGGTCCGTTTATACTGAAACTCAACCCCGTTGTTTTCAAAGTAACGTTTTACTTTGAAAACAACGGGGTTGAGTTTCAGTATAAACGGACCAAAACGGAGACTCCTGAAAACGATGGCATGGCTGCCAACGTTCAACTCTGGTCTGCAGCATTTTTGAAAGTCTCTGTTTTCGAGTTTCGAAAACGCCGGCTGTAAACTGTAGAAATACTTGTGCGTTTTAAAACGAAAATGCACTTGTGTAAAAAGGGCCTAAGTCTGAAAAACATCTATACTGCAAGGGCCTTGTTTTGGAGAAGTGTTTCTAGATGTGCAGAAACACATGCATTATTCAGCTCTCTCAAACTTTATTTACTCAAACTTCTCTTTTATAATGAAACTTCGGACTTTGCAATTGATGCTTGAAGGGAGAAAAAGTGATTCAAAGCAGAAGAGAGCAGACATAAGGACTGATTTAGAAGCCTTGAAGCTTGAATGAAAGTAGGAAGTGAATCTTTCTGATGCTCCAGCAGGATGACAGACTCTCATGAACAAACAAAAACATCAAGAGCTTTCAGATTTACATTTTTAAATAGCTTCATGCTGATAAAAATGGCATGCAGAGGCAAACAAGAAATTTGCTTTGCATTATTCACTGAATAATGATTCACTGAATAATAAATAAAAATCTTGCAGTTAACTTGTGTTCTAGTTGATGCATTGATTGTATCGTCTTTATTTTTCCTTCAGTTCTTCATCATTAGACAGTGCTGTGATTTGATAAGACTCATCATTCTGTGTGTGTGTGTGTGTGTGTGTGTGTGTGTGTGTGTGTGTGTGTGTGTGTGTGTGTGTGTTCACTCACTATTGAGGTCACATCCCAGCAGTTCTATCCTCAGGGTGGGCTGCTTCTTGAAGGTCACTGGGTGAATCCGGATGTAGCGACCCACGATGGGTGGAGAAAATACGTTTTCTTTTATTCTGGAACCATCCATATTTCCATTGAAAGTCTGTAAAAAAGTCAAATGTATAATCAGGGCAGCACTTCCTTTGAAATCAAACCAAAACAGTTTCATTGGAAAAAATTATGTTGGTGTTAGTTTCATCTGGCATTTTTTTAAAGATTGTGATGTTCAAGGGGTGGGAGATTTCGGGAGGTTTTGTTTTCGGGAGGTTTTAAGTGGCCAGATAGAATTCTTTTCTAAAAATAGCTCTTGAAATATAATGATTATCACCAAAAAAGTGGTAGGGATAAGCTAGTAACTTTATTGAAAATCAAAAAAGTCAGTATGTATCAGAGTCAATATGTGAATTAAATCTATTAGTTAATTAAGACTTCATGCATTGCCATTATTCATTATATTTCCATCCCAAATTCTTTTTGCTCTTCATAATATGCCTGGATATTTTATTTTTGAGCTGTTAATAGTGCTAAAATAGGCTTCATTTTCTTTGAGTTAAATATAATTTCTTATATCTTCTTGGAAAAAAAATATGAGATGGGAGGAAAAATTATATGTCAAGGCTTTTGTGTTCCCCTGAGAAACTTTGAAATGGCTCATGAAACCAAGGACACAAAGTTTTTTGGGGGAACGCAAAAAAGTTAAATATCATTTTTTTCCTTTATGTCCCTTTAGGGGTTCTGTAGAGATTGCTCTGTAGGCGGCAAAGCTAAATTATATTTGTTTTCGGTGAAAGAAACATTATAAGAGGACTGGAAAGCAAAGTGTGTAATATGGCCCCTTTAAATCAGTCTGTTTTTATGTAAATTCAGATGTTGATACTGACGTAAGATGACTTGGTGCTGTTTCCTCTGTACATGGTCCAGTTTTCCTGGTCATTGCTGTAACTGATGGTGTACAAAATAGTGAAAGACTCGCTCAAACCCATCGAGGTCTTTGCACCCTGAGTCTGAATACCATGGAGGAGCATGGGCTTTAACAGATCCACCTAACACACATACAAAAACAAACAGAACTGGATTACTACTGGAGCAATTTCTAGTTATTAAATAAATACCTCCCTACAGAAATGCCAAGATTAAGATTGAATTAATTTCCTTGACATTTCCAGGTCTCCATGATCATAAATGCCCTGCCTAAAATAGAGAATTGTTGTGTATCCTACACACTTTCTCTCTTTTTCTTGCTCTTCCACACACTATTGAAGCAAAGGTTAAGTTAAAACTACTGTGCAAACCTATTTATAGTGTTTCAAAACATTGTCTTGCTGAGAATGGAAGAAAAATGTGTCAAGACTGACTGAATGACTGTGGTGCAAAGAGTCACTATTGTCTGTGATATGAGCCACATATAAATCATAACAAGTTTTCCTTAAAAAATGAGCCAAAGTACAGCATGTTATCTCTGCAAACACAGTTTATTTTACCTGGAGCCAGGAATCCATTCCTCTGCCCATCCAGGCATTAATAGATCCAGATAACTCGAGTCTGGCTAAACCGGGCCTCCAGTCACCTTTAAGAGAAATGGCATTTCAATTAATAATTGTATTAAAATACTAGATTTTATGGCTTTGAAGTCAAAAGAGCCCACTCCCAATTTTCTATGGGATTTGCACCAGGCGAAAATCCTATTTTAAGACTTATTGCTAACATATTTCTCCTCAATAAAACAGATGATTTGATGAATCATTCATGTGTGGGGCACAAATGTTGCTGGAAAAATTACTTAGAAGTTTGAACAAATCCATTGCACACATCAGACATACTTTCATCGTACTATTACCCTGTGGTTTTTATATTGCACTTTGATGCTCTTACCATAGTGATCAGAGGCAGTTATTTGGTTGTTGTTAATCCATCCTGACTGCATTCCTAATGGCTGAATGCATCCTGTTAAACAAAATCAATCAGTTTCAGGTGCCTCTTACTATTTAGTGATTCAAAACATGACTGCAGAAACAGGATGCCAAGAAAGATCCATGACAATCTCCCATCGAGAAAAGCTCTTACGTGGGTTGTAGACCAGCATCTTGGCTCTCATGCCGGCCATCTGATGTTCTCCTATAGTGCACTCTATTAACCAGGTGCCTACGATGGCTGGCCTCATCTCCACCGTCCCAAAAACACCTGCGAAATGAAACAGAATTATTGATATTGAAAGAGAGAAAGAGTGTATCACAGATTCCACAAATATCAATATTTAGAAATGTTTCTTGAGCATCAAATCATCATATTAGAATGATTTCTGAAGGATCATGTGACACTGAAGACTGGAGTAATGATGCTGAAAATTCAGCTTTGATCACAGGAATAAATTATATTTTACTATATATTCACATAGAAAACTATTACTTTAAATTTCAATAATTTTTCACAATATTACTGATTTTACTGTATTTTTCTTTAAATAGCCTTAGAGCCTTGGTGAGCAGAAAAAAGTTAAAAAATCTTGATTATTCCAAACGTTTGAATGGTAGATATGCTGTAAGATTGCCCAAATTATGTTTAATGAATTGTAATTTGTAATCCAAACATAAACAGGCATGCAAGGTGCCGTGTGAAGGATTTATGTATAGTTTACCGGGATAGAGATTGAAAATTCCCATGCGGTGTTCCTGATCTTTTCCGACTCCGAACGGCAGTCCGTGGAAGTGCACAGCGTGAAACTCGCCTTGACTCCCAACGTTGAGAAGATGCCAGCGAGTCGTCTGGTACTGTTCAACTATCAGGCCAGGAAGCGTTTCTGACACGTACCCGTTAATAGCTACAAGTACCCATGAAACACAACACAAAATTATATTGTAGCTATGATAACAGTTCATAATATATATCCAAGGTTATGGGTTCGATTCACAAGGAATGCATGAACAATAAAATGTATACCTTGAAAGCAATGTAAGGATAAAATCGTCTGCCAAATGCATAAATGTTAATGTGCACGTGTCACTTTTAATCAATGCATTTCCAAAATGTTTCTTTATATTTAGAAAAATTGGTTACATGGAACCTGTTTACTGTTTTTGCACTACAGAAAAGTAATAAAGTATTAAAGTTTAGGCTATTTAACAACTACATAAGTAACACAATAACAATGGATGCATTTGTTGTTATCAGCATAGGTGCAAATAATTTTCGAGATGGAGGACGTGAACAGATCAGACTGGTCATCTGGTAATTTCAGAAATTTCCAACACAACATGAATGCGTTGGTAATTATGGCATAATGTACCTGCAAACTTGTTGCTCGTCTCGAACCATGAATCGTCTACTTTGGCCTGGCAGGGTGGGGTGCAAAACTTCCTGATGTTGTAGTCGAGGTACCAGCTCTTTGTTTCATCGAAGGTGGTGAAGAGAAGAAAGTAATCTGTCACGTCAGGCTGGAGCAAGACGCGTGGACGGAGGGTACCAGGACGACATATCAGCATCGGACCGATTAGTCCAGAGTTTATGTCCTTCTCCTGGTGGACACCGGAGGAATACAAAAGGCGTTATTTACATTTCACTTATGGACGCTTTTATCCAAAACAAGTTGCATTGCATTCAATCAATACATTTTATCAGCTCATGCATTCCCTATGGGTCAAATCCATGAAGTCCCTTTAAGACAAGTCATTTCTTTTGGCGGCCATCTTTGAAACGCCTCTCGGGCATCCAAGTGCAGCTCCTATCTCTTTGAATGGGGGAAACATCAAATTCTCCAAAGCTGTTTGCCAAGCTTTCGATTAAATTTCATATTTGAAATCACCAATGAAATCTGACACCAACTATCTCATTAATTTTGTTTCTAAACAAGCGCAAAACTTTGCATGCTTACTGATGACCCTGAATTAAAAGTATTCACAAATTTTCAAGAAATAAAAATGAACCCTGCGTCCCAATGTCCATACTATCCATCCTAAATAGCATGCGAGATTAAAATAAGTGTGTCCCAAAGCATAGTATGTTGAAAAGAGTATGCCAAAAGTCCCCGGATGGTCTACTATTTCCGGTAGATTTTCAAAGTGTGGATCCGTGCACACTATAAAGGCTAATATTGCCCACAACAAGTTCTCCACATGAAAGACCCGCAACTGCAGATCAACGTGATACTGCATTTCTCTCCGATACGGTAGGAATGAAGTCTGGTGGAGGATGTAAGATGATTGACAGGCCAGTTTACGGTGACGAGATGCGACAGAGAGCAAAGACGCAATTGTATGACGTGATAGTATGTCCCGAAGCTTGTCTACTCCTTTGCTACACACTCAAAAGTGTTCACAAAAAGAGTACATACTTTTAGGGCGTAGTAGAAGTAGGTGAATTGGGAAGCAGCAAAAGTTCTGTCATGAAACTCCATAGGGCACAGCTGATTGGTCCCTGCTGTATCAGTAGCCAATGAGCTCACTGCTCAACCTTCAAATACCAGTCAGCATTTGCTGTAGTATAGCGCACTTTCAGAAACCCTCCGCCTTCCCCAGCTCCACCTGTATAGATCTACTACATGTATGCATTATTGTACAGCAGCAGCATGTCTTATCTGTTTTGGCAGTAGCAATTCCTATACTTGCTCTGCAGCATCAAAAACCAACAGCTGCAGCATAGCATATCTGTTCCACCAAGACCAAACTTATCAACATTATCATATCCATTACCATGCCAAACACTCTGAGAGTTGCCATGACAGAAGTAGTTTAATCATTGTTTGAAGAAGTTTGAAAATCAAATGCAGGTCAAACTGACCCGACACAACAGGAGGGAGTAAAGACAACATAAATATGACATGAATGTTTCCTTAAATCCAACCTAATTTTGATTCCTGTGTTGCATATTGGATTACCATGTTGAGGTTGGAGTAGTAGGCCCCAGCCTTGCAGTCAAACTCTGACGCTGAGGGACCTTGTCGTCTGGAGATTCTCCAGTTGTACACCCTCTCCTCACCGGGAGGAACTGGATCACCTGGTACATCTTCAGCCTTGGAGCTCTCTGGGCCCGTTCCAGGGCTGAAACTCCCCTGTGTCTTATCGTACACCCCATGCAAGTGGAAAGAGTATGGTCTGGACGCCAGGTTCTTGAAAACCACCTTGTGGGAAGAGAAATGCGAGAAATTAGTGTGGGCGATGGACCGAAACTTTGCTGATTAATAAATACTTTTTTTTTTGATGATGCATTTTTGTGTGAGATTTGTGTCTTCTAGTTAAGCTTTTGCCTTCACATCAAGTTCCCAATTGTGCGGATTTCTATTGAAGTGGCAAAAGCAGAACAGTAAATGTGACTGCAATATTCAATTGAATCAAGAGGCTTTTAATAGCACATTTCTAATAAAGAAACTTATTGTAGGAACAAAATTAGAATTAGTCAGTGCAGAGAATTCACATGATTGAACCTGTTGCGAAATATTTCGCCTTTACAAGAAATTCCCAATGATTTCTATTGAAAAGACTAGATTGACTGCATCGTAAGAATGTTCAGTTTGATCAAGAGGTTTGTAGTACCTCCTTTTAATGAAGAAACTTACAGTAAGAATATCATTGATTTCTGCCTTCAACACAGGACCCATAATGCCAAGGTGCTCGTCTAGTTCTCCTCGTTTGATTGGATTCTTGAAATCTCTGTCCTGATAGGCTCTGAAAACCACCTTTCTATAGGCTGGGAAATATTTTCTCATTCCCCGTCGCATCTCCCTGTGGACACATCAAACATTTAGTGCAAATACAATTAAGGAAGCCATTAAAGGATTAGTTCACTTTCAAATAAAATCTTTCTGATAATTTACTCACCTCCATGTCATCCAAGATGTTCATGTCTTTCTTTCGTCAGTGGAAAAGAAATTAAGGTTTTTGATGAAAACATTCCAGGATTATTCTCCTTATAGTGGACTTCAGTGGCTTCCAGACGGTTGAAGGTCAAAATTACAGTTTCATTGCAGCTTCAAAGGGCTTTAAACCATACCAGACGAGGAAATAAGAGTTTTATCTACTGAAACAAATGATCGCCTTCCAAGTGCTTCTGCCAAAACTGCACTTTCGTATTCTTCAAAAGCTTACGCTGCATGTCCTACGCCTTCCCTTTTCTACTTACGGAACAAACTCGGCACCAGTTCCATTTTTTCCATAAGTAGAATAGGGAAGGCATAGGACATGCAGCGTTAGCTTTTGAAGAATACAAAAGTGCAGTTTTGGCGGAAGCACATGAAAGGTGATCATTTGTTTATATAAAGCATATACATTTACATTTTTTTCCAAAAATGAACGATCGTTTCGCTTGATTAGACTCTTATTCCTTGTCTGGTATCATTTAAAGCCCTTTGAAGCTGCACTGAAACTGTCATTT
This sequence comes from Chanodichthys erythropterus, assembly GCF_024489055.1. Classification (NCBI taxonomy): domain Eukaryota; kingdom Metazoa; phylum Chordata; class Actinopteri; order Cypriniformes; family Xenocyprididae; genus Chanodichthys; species Chanodichthys erythropterus. The sequence goes on from NC_090221.1 coordinate 35,833,940, forward strand.
TGACCTTCTGGAGTCCATTGAAGTCCACTATAAGGAGAATAATCCTGGAATGTTTTCATCAAAAACCTTCATTTCTTTTCAACTGAAGAAAGGAAGACATGAACATCTTGGATGACATGAGGGTGAGTAAATGATCAGGAAAATTTTATTTGAAAGTGAACTAATCCTTTAAGGCTGGTTTTAAAGTAAAAAATATTAATATCACAATCTAAAAGAGCATTGCATTGTGTAATTTCAAGGAGTATTTTGCACTATAAAATAAGTAAATAAAGTAAATATTTAATTTAGTAAACAAACAACTAAATTAAATGGATTTGATTCAATCTGACACCATCAAAAATTAGATTTTATACAATATAACGTGTGTGTATGTTTGTGTTTGTATATTTCCAAACAGAAATTCTTTTGAATTGTCTGCTAAAATGATCAAAATTGTGGTTGTGGCACATCAGTATGTTTACATGCATTGTTACCTTTGTTTGATAAGCTGAGCTGGTTTATTAATCCCATAATCCCACATGATTTCCTCTGCCGCGATGTAGTAACTACGAAACCTTGACTCCGTTGACCTAATGCCGACATTATCTTCAGTATGATGATCCAAACCAAAAACGCTTCCCTCATCGCTATAATCATCATAGTCACTTTCCAAGGATTTCCTGCCATATGTCTGATTATCTGAGGAATTTGACATTGGTTCCAAAACCGGTTCCAAATCTGGTTGGAACTTCTTTGCATCTTTGTAATTATAGTTAAGTGGATTCAAACTTTCCTCCATCTTGTCCATCTTTAGACCCGCACTTCCAGAGTCTTCCAGAACCTCATTTTTGCTCAGAACTTTCACATCCACTTTGTTGAGTTTGTCTTTGCTGATGCTCCACAGCTCCCGTCGATTCCTCACTCTCTCTGATATGACCTCCATAGAGTTGTTTAGAAGTTGACTGAGGTTAGTCGACAAGTTTGTATCTTTAAGAATGAATTTTCTAAACAGGTCATTTGTTGTTTTACCACTTGGATGTGTTTTGTTGTGTGTATCTGCATCTGACTGAATGTTTGCAACGTTCAGATTTTGATCTTCCCCTGTTAATTCCCTGTTTTCTGTGGCACTTATTATGTCTGTAGGATCAATCTTGTTTGGTAACTCTGGCCTGTTTCTGTAAGACTCCAATTTGTGGTGGGACCTTTTCTGACGTTCCAAAGAATTTCCACCCATCTCCTCTTCCAGTTGATCCAAAATATCCTGTGGAATCCCACCCTGTGATAACGCATCCAGATCTTTTTCCCGCTTTACCGGAACATATCTTATCTCACATACGCGGGTTCTGTTTTGTCTCCCATTGTCTGAAGCTCGGCTCATGTTTACTCGTTCAGTCTCAGAGCCAGTCACAGTTCTGTTTCGGCACAGACGGATGGCGATACTGTGGTTCTTTCCCGTTGTGCCCCGTGGAGTCGGGAAGTTCTGTTCAATTAATTCAATGAATTCGTCATCGTAGTCTTCGTTGTCCACCAGGGGAAGAACTCTTTCACAGTTAACAACCGTGTAGCGAACGCTCATGCCTAGCTTTTTCAGAGAGGGGTCAAATGCACTGACCTCCCATTCACCTACAAAGATCAGACATCAGACTTATGAACATATTCTTATACATGATTCTTATATTCATCTTCATCATATTTCATGGTTTGCTCCACCCTTAAACGATTTCATCAAACCAGTGTCATTTTAGTATCATATACTATAGTTTTTATATTTCCAACTAATCTTTTGATTCAAATCAGTGGTTCGGAGCGTGTATCAAACTGCCAGTGACGTGATTTCAGTAAACGAGGCTTCGTTACGCCATAAGTGTTTCGAAATTTCAATGTTTCACCACTGGGGGGCTCCGAAGCAGTTTTTTGAAATCGCCCATCACTAGATATTGTTGAATAAAATCTTTTTGGTGCACAAAAAGTATTATCGTCGCTTCATAACATTAAGGTTGAACCACTGTAGTCACATGAACAGTTTTAAATATGTTTTTAGTAGCTTTCTGGGCATTGAAAATGTAAGTTGTCTTGCTGGCAATGCAGGCCTCACTGAGCCATTGGATTTCATCAAAAATATCTTAATTTGTGTTCCGAAGGTCTTACTGGTGTGGAACGACATGAGGGTGAGTAATTAATTACAGAAATTACATTTATGGGTGAATTAACCCTTTTTTTTCATTATGTTATAAATTTATATTTATCAATTTTAGGTAAAGTTTAATGAGATTTTATTTAATCAGAGTTTTTGTCATTTTGTATTAATTTGTTTTAATACTGGTCAAAAGTATGCAATCATTTAATTTAATCAAAAATATAGTAAAAACCGTATTTATAACGTTCAGGTGTGCCTTGACCTCTGACCCTTACCTAGCATCTCCACTTCAGTGGTCACTGTGTCTCCAGTCATTGGGAAGAGTGTGAGAACAGTGCCGTATTTTTTATCCCTCTCAAACGTATTTCCTGTGAAGTAGACTGACAGGAAGTTGCTTTGCACACCAATGCTCGCCACATGCCAGAGTATGACATCGCCAACGCACACCTTGAATTGTAGTTGATTGAACATGAAGCCGTTAACAGCTGAAACAGACAGGCAGAAAGATTAATTTATTAAAAATGCAGATATAATAATACAAAAAGCCACCACAGATTATCCCATGTTTTACATCCAGAGAGTAAAAAAACAACACCCACTGTGCATGACGTTTGAATTGTAGAAATTCAGATCATTGCGGTTAATCCTTGTTGGATCTTCACTATTCCTTTTAATGTTGTCCTCAAAGTACCAGCTTCTGTTTTCATCAAACACCGTAAACAGGAGCTTTTTCTCTTTATCTGAAGTTAGCTGTGAAAACATTAAGAGCATTAACTATCATTTACCATCCATATTTGTACTCATAGTTTGTATTTATTAATAATAATTTCCATGCATCCATCCATCCATCTGATAAACCAACATAGGCTCATTGGAAAACATGCCTTTACCTACATTTTTGCTCATAAAAACACTGAAATGAACACTAGTGTCAGTAAAAACACCAACAGGTTTAATTCTTTATCACATAAATTATGAGTACAGGGGCAGATTATCTATTACGAAGACTTATTTTTTGGCTGTTCCTAAAACACACTTTTACCATAGTGCATGATTTGTAAAGCTATACATTTTCACGTTTGCATCACATAACCAGCTCCATATGTTTGGCTTTTCTGACACAGTAAACTTGCTCAGTAGCTCACCTGGTACAGCATTGCTCTTGTGACGTAAAACGAGTCCCATGAAACAAGAGTCAGGATAAAAGAGCTCAAAGGCTTGTAGAAGCAGGCTAAAATGGCATGGTTGCTTCAGAAAATGTTTTTTATCTCACGTTTGCTTCTGTTGACTCTTTCAGTTAGTTTTAGTGTAGGTGGTCCATTCTTTTCAAAAGTGATACATATAATATACTACACATTCAAATGTATCGGTTTCAGATAAGACAGGATATGCTTTTAGCACCAATCAATCACAATATTTCACTTTAAAAGTGAAAACGTGCAACAGAGCAATGTGATATAATTGTGCGAAATGACGCCACATGCAGGCATGTTTTTGCAGTGAGCCTGGGTTGAGATAATCAGATCTAAATCATGGTCTCTTCTCACCACTTTCCCTCTTTTGTCCAGAGATTGGGATTTGCAGATGATAAGGGGTCCCACCAGCCCAGACGCCACGTCGCGAACGGGATCCACCATACTCTGGTATAAGCGGGTGAGGCATCGTGGGTCGGCATCTGTGGGTCCATCTTCTGATGTCAGCTTCCAAAGGTACATCATTATCTCACCTGGTGGAACGGCCAAAGAACGAAGATCCACCTGTTTGTCTTCAACCCACAAACAGAGAAAAATACGTTAATTCCATTAAAAGTCATTTGCATCCCGTTAACTAGAATAACTCTATTTGACACCAGGGTTATTATCTTTAACTAAAACCATGTTTTTAGTTTTGAATTATACTTTGAAATAAAATAAACGTTACCTGAAATAAAATAAAACCAAGTTGCCAAGGCAACATATCTCATTTTCATTTCAAATGTTCTGTTTAGTATTAAAATAACTAAAACTAAAATAAAAATTTCAATTTTTTTTTAAATGTCTCATACCTTTGTTCGCTGCCTTCAAAGGCTGAACGCTGGTCAGGCCATTTGGATAAATGTTGAATGGTCGACTGGCCATATTTTTAAAAATAATCTAATAGAGAAATACAAAAGAGTGAAAAATTAATCACATCAAATTTATTTGTCTCAGTTATCACTTTAAAGTCAGCAATGAACTGAATTTGAATCTTCTGTTCTCTCATCTGCTTACTCACAAAATATAGAAGAAAAGATCTGCCACTACTTCCAATCGCGACTTTAAATATCAGGATGAACTGTCAATTATCACTCAGTAAATAGTAATTTCACATTCTCTTCATTAAGATGAAAAAAGCAACCAGCATAATATTTCTCTTTTTGTGTTCCATGAAAGAATAAAGGTTCGGAACAACATAAAGGTAAAGAGATTTACATTTATTATATGAACTGAAAAGTATGACTCGCACTGGTTACTTCATAATGATTGAAATCGCAAAATAGCCTTAAACGATTACTACATAATCTGCATAATGTATTTATTTCATGCACGGATTGCTTTTGGCGCCATCTGCGGGAGACTCTTAGCTTGTTAGCCAGGGTTCAAAGTTGAGATGCTCTGTTCAGGATTTTTGCAGTCGATATGACTACCGATTTCCTGTCATCATGATCGTCCGATACCGTTCCCGATCATTCAAGCTTTATATAAGTGATATGTAAGCTCTCTGTTGACTGCCACTGTTAACTTTTACAGATAAAGTAATAACGCAGATGTTGCCATGGTTATATTATTTACAATAATATAATTAAATAATAATAATAAGCACAACAAATATTCATTTCACTATGAACATTTTAATAGACCTTTAAGAACAGAGTTTACGCAAAACACTATCAATATTAGGATATTTTGGCTTACTGAAGAGACTATAAGACTTTAAAACTGAACATAATTGCAGGCTGTTAGTCAGTGCAGTTACATTGTTACACTATTAGGTGGCGGCATGGCATTGTGTTTATGAGTAAGTCATGATTAATTCGCTTAAATACGTTGATTCATTTAGATTAATTTAAAGGGATAGTTCACCCAAAAATGAAAATTTGATGTTTATCTGCTTACCCCCAGGGCATCCAAGATGTAGATGACTTTTTTTCTTCAGTCGAACACAAATTATGATTTTTAACTGCAACCGCTGCCGTCTGTCAGTCAAATAATAGCAGTGATTGGGAACTTGAACAATAAGAGTCGAAAAAACCTCCATAGACAAATCCAAATTAAACCCTGCGGCTCGTGACGGCACATTGATGTCCTAAGACACGAAACGATCGGTTTGTGTGAGAAACCGAACAGTATTTATATCATTTTTACCTCTAATACACCACTATGTCCAACTTCATTCAGCTTCCGGCTAGTGAGGTCTGTTCGCGCTCTGACAACGGAAGTGATGTCTCGCCCATATACTTCAATGAGCGCGAGACATCACTTCCGTCAACAGAACGCGTTTTTTGACCTCACTAACAGGAAGCTGAACGAAGCTGGACATAGTGGTGTATTAGAGGTAAAAATTATATAAATAATGTTCGGTTCCTCGCACAAACCGATCGTTTCGTGTCTTAGGACATTAATGTGCCGTCACGAGCCGCAAGGTTTAATTTGGATTTGTCTAAGCAAGTTTTATTTACTGTTATAGTTGAAGTTCCCATCTACTGCTATTATTTGACTGACAGACGGCAGCGGTTGCAGTTAAAAATCATAATTTGCGTTCGACTGAAGAAAAAAAGTTACCTGCATCTTGGATGCACTGGGGGTAAGCAGATAAACATCAAATTTTCATTTTTGGGTGAACTATCCCTTTAACTTTGAGCACAACTTTCCTATGCTCAATTGATGAGCAACGCATCACCTGGGTAATGCTGAAGCTGATGTTTCACTTCATAGATATCAGTGGCATTGATTCATAGCATTGAACAGCGCTGATGGCGGTCATGGGAAATACCCTTAAATGTTCAAAAGGATACTACGAGAAAGATATCGCTTTCATCTTTTGACAACTGATTTTTTCATGAATATATGACTTGACCTGAAGAAGGACAGACGCAGGTAATCACACAAGCTCAGTCGATGTTGTGTGTGTGTGGTGCTAAAGTTCTCAAGGATCGATCCAAATCTGCGGGAAATCTACATTTCATACCTGAAACTTATCTCCCACTTCCCCTCTGAGCTCTGGACCCATCAGCATTTTGCCGGTGGTTTTCTTCACAGTGAAGGTCTTGTCTGTGTATTCAATGAAAGCCACCTTCTTATAGACCCCACCCAAGCGCTGAGGACCTTTTCTGAACCACTCAGTTGCTGCTGCTGATGATTTCGAAGGCCTGAAACATGAAAATCAACATTAGTTTCAATCAGTTTCACATTCATTCATCTCAGGACATGCTCAAGCCGTACCGTTCGCCGCTTTGAGACGAATAGTCCCAGTCCATCTCCTCTGCTGCGATGTAATGGACCCACACTTTAGGTCTTCCCTTGGCGCTCGAACGAAGCACAGATACAGGGCTTCCTTGCTTGAACACTATAGAGAACATGTTGTCTTCATCCTCTTCATCGTCATCAGATTGTTTGACATTTCGCTTGTCTGGGATTGGGACCGCCACAGGTTCAGGGCAGTTATCAATGGTGAAGAATGCATTCATACCAGCTGGAGAGGAGGGTTAAATTAAACATTAGAGAAACATGAAAACAAAGTTTGGATTTCAAATTCGAAACCTTTTACATGAGTCTTACCTGTCTGATGAGAGTGGATCTTGCAAGAGATCAGAAATTTTCCGGGAGCGGACGGCTTCATCAGGGCCGTAGTGAAGGTCATGGGCGTCATCTCTACAGTTATCCGCTTATGGTCGAACACCTTTAGGGTGTGTCCTTCAAACTGGATGCTGTGGATCTCTGGGGTGGAACCAAGACCAATAAGATGCCAGGACACCACCGGGCTCTTCTGGCACACGTTTAGACCTGATGAAACAAGAGCAGAGATGCAGAATACATTTGAGAATTACAACATGTAAAATAAAACACATCAACTCCTAACAGTGCGATGCTGAATCTTAGGAACTAGCCATCAGGACGGTCTCTCAAGAACTAAATTTTCCCTTAAGGCCATTTTTGCACAGCCATTAGCAACTCTATGGAAGCTTGTTTCCAAAAAAAGGTAATTGTGCCTTTTTATGTTACAGTTCTGACTTTTTCTTTCTCGCAATTGAGCCTTCGCAAAGACCCGCCCCCCTTAGTTACTGTTGCTTTGTCCGACAAGCCATGGCTCTGTCATGCCACACAGAGTGAAAAATTCATCGCGGAGAAAAGAGGACACTGACAACACGTCGACAGACAAGACCGAGCAGGTTACTTATGATATTAAACATAGTCCTAGCTTTCAAATTGTGTAATGTTTTAAGAAATTCTAACAATAATAAACGTTTTGTGGCTCTTTAATGTGTTGTGACAGATCACTGTAGCGCCTCAGCTCAAGCAGCCCGTGAACCGATCATCTCTTTCAACTAGTTATTTATAGCATCAAATAAACATGCATGAACATCAGAACGAATGTTGTTTCAAACGCGGAAAGATGTCAGTACACACCATTTTTCAAGTTCAAGTCCACCGAGGTTAATCTTATAACTCCTGACTGCTTTGTCAGACAAAATGGCAGATTCTGCGTTATGATTGGTTAGATCGCTTGTCAATCAAACTCCCGGCAAAGGGTCAATTGCGAGTTTGTATCTCACAATATAAATATCTGACTTCTTTTCTCAGAATTGTGAGATGTAAAGTCGCAATTTCAAGTTATAAAGTCCACTTCTGAAGGGAAAAAAGCTCATGTCTGATGTTTTCTTGCAATTGCGAGTTTATATCTTGCAATTCTGACTTTATTTCTCAGAATTGAGTTTATATTTCGCAATTCTGAATTTATTACATGCAACTGCAAGTTTATATCATGCAATTCAGAGAAAAAATGTCAAAATTTTTCATTCACAAGCTTCCATACAACTCTGAAGTGACGTAAGCCATCACTTACGTCCTGCCGCTCTGGTTGTCGTGCGGGACTTTTATTTTGACGGCGCTGAGAACACCATGTTTACAATCTGTTTAACAGTCTGTTATTAAATATAACTGTTAAACAAAGAAAGTAAATGTGTAAGTATTATAGTGTTTGCCATGTAGTTGATGCCCCTTAGCTGAGCAGAAATACATGATCATGTTTCGCTTGATCTCTTCAAAATAGTGTTGAATTTCCTCCTTAGCATAAAGATTGAGAAGTGCCTGGACTTCTGCGTCAGTCCATCAATCGCTGTTTTCTATGTTTGTGGAGTTAGTTGGTGTTTCTATAACTAAAATCATTACCAGTTCCTGCGGTGCGAACATGCCAAAAAGCAGGTACTTCAGTACTCCAGTAGGAATAGCAACTATGAAAACGTTCCAAAATCTTAATTATTCCAAACTTTTGACGAGTAGTGTAAGAGGTAATTTTGCACCTGGTAATGTAGAGTTGATGTATCCATTGATGGTGTGGTACTGGGTTGGACTGGATGTTTTCTTCAGTTTGTCTGCTCTGCCCACGTCCTGGTACCAGCTCTTACTCTCATCGAAGACAGCAAGAAGCAAAATAAACTCTGGGACCTTCTGCTGTCTCTCCTCCGTCAGAGCCTCTGAGAGAGGTCAAATGTTAAAGGACATGTCAAATATTCATTCAGTACAAAACATCAGTGGTTAAAGAGGTCATTTTATGCCTTTTTACAAAGTCTAGATGTTGTTTTTGTGTTCTACTAGAACAGGTTTTCCTGCTTGAATGTTGATTATTCTCCTCATATTCTCCATTGTTGCAGCTCCTCTCTTCCCAGCCTGTTAGTAACACTCTGTTTAGTTCCTGTCTCTATGAAGCCCCTCCTTCTGAAAAGTACAATGTGCTCTCAAGACTACAATAGAGGCGTTTCAGGGAGTTCAGAAACACTGACACTGATATAGAGAAGAACTCCCGCTGGAGGGACTTTTTCATGCTCAAACAGCAACATTACATACTAAAGACAGATAAACATGGGAAAAAGCATACTTGGACCCCTTTAAACTGATATTTTACTTCTAAATTGATATATTTGAAACATCCCAACAACAGAGAAGGAACAGAGCCACACCTGTTTTACAGATCAGAATAGTCCCGATGAGTCCGCTGTTTAAATCTCGGACGATGTCGACCTGTGATGAGTAAATGTAGGTGAGACAGTCCGGGTCTGATGGGGTTGGTCCGGAGTTGGGGGAAATGTCCCACACGTACTTGTAGTAACCACCAGGAGGCACTGCATCATCCACTCTCTCCTGAAGAGAACTGGAGTCCTCGTACCCCGCGCCTGCCGTTAGAAAGCAGAAGGATGTTGAGGTTTATTTTTACACACTATGGGTTTTTAAACATATCAGGATATTGCTGTATATTTCAGGATATTGCTTTCATTTTGCTTTCGTTTTCCATGGGTAAGCCCAGACTTACTATATGTTGGTTTATACAACTGTCAAACAAGAAATCACATAAGCACTCTGGAATTTATTAGTATCTCCAGTGTTACAAATTAATTCCAGAATTCCAAATGGAGCCAATAATGATGCTGTGAATTCCTTCTTGACACAATTAACCTAATGTGGAGCCTGGAATTAATTAATCTAAAATAAATCTTTCACTATTCCTTAATCCCTCCATGTTCTAGCTTGTTGTATTCTGTATGGAAGCTTATTTCTGCCATGAAATAAAAGATTAAAAAGGTAATTGCGACTTTTATATCTCAAAATTCTGACTTTTCCTCAGAATTGCAAGATATAATCTCACAATCGCATGATATAAAGTCAGAATTACATGATATAAAGTCAGAATTGAGAGATATAAAGTCAGAATTGCGAGATATTAAGTCAGAATTGTGAGACATAAAGTCAGAATTGCTAGATTTAAACTCAGAATTGCGAGATATAAAGTCAGAATTGCGAGATATAAAGTCAGAATTGCGAGTTATAAAGTCAGAATTGCGAGATATAAAGTCAGAATTGCGAGTTATAAAGTCAGAATTGCGAGACAAAGTCAGAATTGCGAGTTATAAAGTCAGAATTGCGAGACATAAAGTCAGAATCGCGAGTTATAAAGTCAGAATCGCGAGTTATAAAGTCAGAATCACGAGATATAAAGTCAGAATCACGAGATATAAAGTCAGAATTGCGAGATATAAAGTCAGAATCACGAGATATAAAGTCAGAATCACGAGATATAAAGTCAGAATTGCGAGTTGTAAAGTCAGAATTGCGAGATATAAAGTCAGAATTGCGAGTTATAAAGTCACAATTGTGAGATATAAAGTCAGAATTGCGAGATATAAAGTCAGAATTGCGAGACATAAAGTCAGAATTGCGAGTTATAAAGTCAGAATTGCGAGTTATAAAGTCAGAATCGCTAGATATAAAGTCAGAATCGCGAGTTATAAAGTCAGAATTGCGAGATATAAAGTCAGAATTGCGAGATATAAAGTCAGAATTGCGAGATATTAAGTCAGAATTGTGAGACATAAAGTCAGAATTGCTAGATATAAACTCAGAATTGCGAGATATAAAGTCAGAATTGAGAGATATAAAGTCAGATTTGCGAGATATAAAGTCAGAATTGCGAGTTATAAAGTCAGAATTGCGAGATATAAAGTCAGAATTGCGAGATATAAAGTCAGAATTGCGAGTTATAAAGTCAGAATTGCGAGACAAAGTCAGAATTGCGAGTTATAAAGTCAGAATTGCGAGACATAAAGTCAGAATCGCGAGTTATAAAGTCAGAATCACGAGATATAAAGTCAGAATTGCGAGTTGTAAAGTCAGAATTGCGAGATATAAAGTCAGAATTGCGAGTTATAAAGTCACAATTGTGAGATATAAAGTCAGAATTGCGAGATATAAAGTCAGAATTGCGAGATATAAAGTCAGAATTGCGAGTTATAAAGTCAGAATTGCGAGACAAAGTCAGAATTGCGAGTTATAAAGTCAGAATTGCGAGACATAAAGTCAGAATCGCGAGTTATAAAGTCAGAATCACGAGATATAAAGTCAGAATTGCGAGTTGTAAAGTCAGAATTGCGAGATATAAAGTCAGAATTGCGAGTTATAAAGTCACAATTGTGAGATATAAAGTCAGAATTGCGAGATATAAAGTCAGAATTGCGAGACATAAAGTCAGAATTGCGAGTTATAAAGTCAGAATTGCGAGTTATAAAGTCAGAATCGCTAGATATAAAGTCAGAATCGCGAGTTATAAAGTCAGAATTGCGAGATATAAAGTCAGAATTGCGAGTTGTAAAGTCAGAATTGCGAGTTGTAAAGTCAGAATTGCGAGACAAAGTCAGAATTGCGAGTTATAAAGTCAGAATTGCGAGTTGTAAAGTCAGAATTGCGAGACAAAGTCAGAATTGCGAGTTATAAAGTTAGAATTGCGAGTTATAAATTCAGAATCGCGAGACAAAGTCAGAATTGCGAGTTATAAAGTCAGAATTGCGAGACAAAGTCAGAATTGCGAGTTATAAAGTCAGAATTGCGAGACAAAGTCAGAATCACGAGATATAAAGTCAGAATCACGAGATATAAAGTCAGAATTGCGAGTTGTAAAGTCAGAATTGCGAGATATAAAGTCAGAATTGCGAGATATAAAGTCAGAATTGCGAGACATAAAGTCAGAATTGCGAGTTATAAAGTCAGAATTGCGAGTTATAAAGTCAGAATCGCTAGATATAAAGTCAGAATCGCGAGTTATAAAGTCAGAATTGCGAGATATAAAGTCAGAATTGCGAGATATAAAGTCAGAATTGCAAGTTATAAAGTCAGAATTGCGAGACAAAGTCAGAATTGCGAGATATAAAGTCAGAATTGCGAGACATAAAGTCAGAATTGCGAGTTATAAAGTCAGAATTGCGAGTTATAAAGTCAGAATCGCTAGATATAAAGTCAGAATCGCGAGTTATAAAGTCAGAATTGCGAGATATAAAGTCAGAATTGCAAGTTATAAAGTCAGAATTGCGAGACAAAGTCAGAATTGCGAGATATAAAGTCAGAATTGCAAGTTATAAAGTCAGAATTACGAGACAAAGTCAGAATTGCGAGATATAAAATCAGAATCGCGAGTTATAAAGTCAGAATTGCGAGTTATAAAGTCAGAATTGCGAGATATAAAGTCAGAATTGCGAGTTATAAAGTCAGAATTGCGAGATATAAAGTCAGAATCACGAGATATAAAATCAGAATTGCGAGATATAAAGTCAGAATTGCGAGTTATAAAGTCAGAATTGCGAGATATAAAGTCAGAATTGCGAGATATAAAGTCAGAATTGCGAAACATAAAGTCAGAATTGCGAGTTATAAAGTCAGAATTGTGAGATATAAAGTCAGAATTGTGAGATATAAAGTCAGAATTGAGAGATATAAAGTCAGAATTGCGAGATATAAAATCAGAATTGCGAGATATAAAGTCAGAATTGCGAGTTATAAAGTCAGAATTGCGAGTTATAAAGTCAGAATTGAGAGATATAAAGTCAGAATTGAGAGATATGAAATCAGAATTGTGAGATATAAAGTCAGAATTGAGAGATATGAAGTCAGAATTGTGAGATATAAAGTCAGAATTGCGAGTTATAAAATCAGAATTGCGAGATATAAAGTCAGAATTGCGAGATATAAAGTCAGAATTGAGAGATATAAAGTCAGAATTGTGAGATATAAAATCAGAATTGCGAGATATAAAGTCAGAATTGCGAGTTATAAAGTCAGAATTGCGAGTTATAAAGTCAGAATTGAGAGATATAAAGTCAGAATTGAGAGATATGAAGTCAGAATTGTGAGATATAAAGTCAGAATTGAGAGATATAAAGTCAGAATTGAGAGATATAAAGTCAGAATTGAGAGATATAAAGTCAGAATTGCGAGATATAAAGTCAGAATTGAGAGATATAAAGTCAGAATTGAGAGATATAAAGTCAGAATTGAGAGATATAAAGTCAGAATTGAGAGTTATAAAGTCAGAATTGCGAGATATAAAGTCAGAATTGCGAAACATAAAGTCAGAATTGCGAGTTATAAAGTCAGAATTGAGAGATATAAAGTCAGAATTGAGAGATATGAAGTCAGAATTGTGAGATATAAAGTCAGAATTGAGAGATATAAAGTCAGAATTGAGAGATATAAAGTCAGAATTGAGAGATATAAAGTCAGAATTGAGAGATATAAAGTCAGAATTGCAAGTTATAAAGTCAGAATTACGAGACAAAGTCAGAATTGCGAGATATAAAATCAGAATCGCGAGTTATAAAGTCAGAATTGCGAGTTATAAAGTCAGAATTGCGAGATATAAAGTCAGAATTGTGAGATATAAAGTCAGAATCACGAGATATAAAATCAGAATTGCGAGATATAAAGTCAGAATTGCGAGTTATAAAGTCAGAATTGCGAGATATAAAGTCAGAATCACGAGATATAAAATCAGAATTGCGAGATATAAAGTCAGAATTGCGAGTTATAAAGTCAGAATTGCGAGATATAAAGTCAGAATTGCGAGATATAAAGTCAGAATTGCGAAACATAAAGTCAGAATTGCGAGTTATAAAGTCAGAATTGTGAGATATAAAGTCAGAATTGTGAGATATAAAGTCAGAATTGAGAGATATAAAGTCAGAATTGCGAGATATAAAATCAGAATTGCGAGATATAAAGTCAGAATTGCGAGTTATAAAGTCAGAATTGCGAGTTATAAAGTCAGAATTGAGAGATATAAAGTCAGAATTGAGAGATATGAAGTCAGAATTGTGAGATATAAAGTCAGAATTGCGAGTTATAAAATCAGAATTGCGAGATATAAAGTCAGAATTGAGAGATATAAAGTCAGAATTGTGAGATATAAAATCAGAATTGCGAGATATAAAGTCAGAATTGCGAGATATAAAGTCAGAATTGTGAGATATAAAATCAGAATTGAGAGATATGAAGTCAGAATTGTGAGATATAAAGTCAGAATTGCGAGTTATAAAATCAGAATTGCGAGATATGAAATCAGAATTGTGAGATATAAAGTCAGAATTGAGAGATATGAAGTCAGAATTGTGAGATATAAAGTCAGAATTGCGAGTTATAAAATCAGAATTGCGAGATATAAAGTCAGAATTGAGAGATATAAAGTCAGAATTGTGAGATATAAAATCAGAATTGCGAGTTATAAAGTCAGAATTGCGAGTTATAAAGTCAGAATTGAGAGATATAAAGTCAGAATTGCGAGATATAAAGTCAGAATTGCGAAACATAAAGTCAGAATTGCGAGTTATAAAGTCAGAATTGTGAGATATAAAGTCAGAATTGAGAGATATAAAGTCAGAATTGCGAGACAAAGTCAGAATTGCGAGTTATAAAGTCAGAATTGTGAGATATAAAGTCAGAATTGCGAGATATAAAGTCAGAATTGCGAGATATAAAGTCAGAATTGCGAGACATAAAGTCAGAATTGCGAGTTATAAAGTCAGAATTGCGAGTTATAAAGTCAAAATCGCTAGATATAAAGTCAGAATCGCGAGTTATAAAGTCAGAATTGCGAGATATAAAGTCAGAATTGCGAGATATAAAGTCAGAATTGCAAGTTATAAAGTCAGAATTGCGAGACAAAGTCAGAATTGCGAGATATAAAGTCAGAATTGCGAGACATAAAGTCAGAATTGCGAGTTATAAAGTCAGAATTGCGAGTTATAAAGTCAGAATCGCTAGATATAAAGTCAGAATCGCGAGTTATAAAGTCAGAATTGCGAGATATAAAGTCAGAATTGCAAGTTATAAAGTCAGAATTGCGAGACAAAGTCAGAATTGCGAGATATAAAGTCAGAATTGCAAGTTATAAAGTCAGAATTACGAGACAAAGTCAGAATTGCGAGATATAAAATCAGAATCGCGAGTTATAAAGTCAGAATTGCGAGTTATAAAGTCAGAATTGCGAGATATAAAGTCAGAATTGCGAGTTATAAAGTCAGAATTGCGAGATATAAAGTCAGAATCACGAGATATAAAATCAGAATTGCGAGATATAAAGTCAGAATTGCGAGTTATAAAGTCAGAATTGCGAGATATAAAGTCAGAATTGCGAGATATAAAGTCAGAATTGCGAAACATAAAGTCAGAATTGCGAGTTATAAAGTCAGAATTGTGAGATATAAAGTCAGAATTGTGAGATATAAAGTCAGAATTGAGAGATATAAAGTCAGAATTGCGAGATATAAAATCAGAATTGCGAGATATAAAGTCAGAATTGAGAGATATGAAGTCAGAATTGTGAGATATAAAGTCAGAATTGCGAGTTATAAAATCAGAATTGCGAGATATAAAGTCAGAATTGCGAGTTATAAAGTCAGAATTGCGAGTTATAAAGTCAGAATTGAGAGATATAAAGTCAGAATTGTGAGATATAAAATCAGAATTGCGAGATATAAAGTCAGAATTGCGAGTTATAAAGTCAGAATTGCGAGTTATAAAGTCAGAATTGAGAGATATAAAGTCAGAATTGAGAGATATGAAGTCAGAATTGTGAGATATAAAGTCAGAATTGAGAGATATAAAGTCAGAATTGAGAGATATAAAGTCAGAATTGAGAGATATAAAGTCAGAATTGCGAGATATAAAGTCAGAATTGAGAGATATAAAGTCAGAATTGAGAGATATAAAGTCAGAATTGAGAGATATAAAGTCAGAATTGAGAGTTATAAAGTCAGAATTGCGAGATATAAAGTCAGAATTGCGAAACATAAAGTCAGAATTGCGAGTTATAAAGTCAGAATTGAGAGATATAAAGTCAGAATTGAGAGATATGAAGTCAGAATTGTGAGATATAAAGTCAGAATTGAGAGATATAAAGTCAGAATTGAGAGATATAAAGTCAGAATTGAGAGATATAAAGTCAGAATTGAGAGATATAAAGTCAGAATTGCAAGTTATAAAGTCAGAATTACGAGACAAAGTCAGAATTGCGAGATATAAAATCAGAATCGCGAGTTATAAAGTCAGAATTGCGAGTTATAAAGTCAGAATTGCGAGATATAAAGT
This sequence comes from Chanodichthys erythropterus, assembly GCF_024489055.1. NCBI lineage: Eukaryota > Metazoa > Chordata > Actinopteri > Cypriniformes > Xenocyprididae > Chanodichthys > Chanodichthys erythropterus. The sequence continues at coordinate 35,850,197 of NC_090221.1, forward strand.
CAGAATTGTGAGATATAAAGTCAGAATCACGAGATATAAAATCAGAATTGCGAGATATAAAGTCAGAATTGCGAGTTATAAAGTCAGAATTGCGAGATATAAAGTCAGAATCACGAGATATAAAATCAGAATTGCGAGATATAAAGTCAGAATTGCGAGTTATAAAGTCAGAATTGCGAGATATAAAGTCAGAATTGCGAGATATAAAGTCAGAATTGCGAAACATAAAGTCAGAATTGCGAGTTATAAAGTCAGAATTGTGAGATATAAAGTCAGAATTGCGAGATATAAAGTCAGAATTGCGAGATATAAAGTCAGAATTGCGAAACATAAAGTCAGAATTGCGAGTTATAAAGTCAGAATTGTGAGATATAAAATCAGAATTGCGAGATATAAAGTCAGAATTGCGAGTTATAAAGTCAGAATTGCGAGTTATAAAGTCAGAATTGAGAGATATAAAGTCAGAATTGAGAGATATGAAATCAGAATTGTGAGATATAAAGTCAGAATTGAGAGATATGAAGTCAGAATTGTGAGATATAAAGTCAGAATTGCGAGTTATAAAATCAGAATTGCGAGATATAAAGTCAGAATTGAGAGATATAAAGTCAGAATTGTGAGATATAAAATCAGAATTGCGAGATATAAAGTCAGAATTGCGAGATATAAAGTCAGAATTGTGAGATATAAAATCAGAATTGAGAGATATGAAGTCAGAATTGTGAGATATAAAGTCAGAATTGCGAGTTATAAAATCAGAATTGCGAGATATGAAATCAGAATTGTGAGATATAAAGTCAGAATTGAGAGATATGAAGTCAGAATTGTGAGATATAAAGTCAGAATTGCGAGTTATAAAATCAGAATTGCGAGATATAAAGTCAGAATTGAGAGATATAAAGTCAGAATTGTGAGATATAAAATCAGAATTGCGAGTTATAAAGTCAGAATTGCGAGTTATAAAGTCAGAATTGAGAGATATAAAGTCAGAATTGCGAGATATAAAGTCAGAATTGCGAAACATAAAGTCAGAATTGCGAGTTATAAAGTCAGAATTGTGAGATATAAAGTCAGAATTGAGAGATATAAAGTCAGAATTGCGAGACAAAGTCAGAATTGCGAGTTATAAAGTCAGAATTGTGAGATATAAAGTCAGAATTGCGAGATATAAAGTCAGAATCGCGAGTTATAAAGTCAGAATTGCGAGTTATAAAGTCAGAATTGTGAGATATAAAGTCAGAATTGCGAGTTATAAAGTCAGAATTGTGAGATATAAAGTCAGAATTGTGAGATATAAAGTCAGAATTGCGAGATATAAAGTCAGAATCGCGAGTTATAAAGTCAGAATTGCGAGTTATAAAGTCAGAATTGTGAGATATAAAGTCAGAATTGTGAGATATAAAGTCAGAATTGCGAGTTATAAAGTCAGAATTGCGAGACATAAAGTCAGAATTGGGAGATATAAAGTCAGAATTGAGAGATATAAAGTCAGAATTGCGAGATATAAAGTCAGAATTGCGAAACATAAAGTCAGAATTGCGAGTTATAAAGTCAGAATTGTGAGATATAAAGTCAGAATTGAGAGATATAAAGTCAGAATTGCGAGACAAAGTCAGAATTGCGAGTTATAAAGTCAGAATTGTGAGATATAAAGTCAGAATTGCGAGATATAAAGTCAGAATTGTGAGATATAAAGTCAGAATTGTGAGTTATAAAGTCAGAATTGCGAGTTATAAAGTCAGAATTGTGAGATATAAAGTCAGAATTGCGAGTTATAAAGTCAGAATTGCGAGACATAAAGTCAGAATTGGGAGATATAAAGTCAGAATTGAGAGATATAAAGTCAGAATTGCGAGATATAAAGTCAGAATTGCGAAACATAAAGTCAGAATTGCGAGTTATAAAGTCAGAATTGTGAGATATAAAGTCAGAATTGAGAGATATAAAGTCAGAATTGCGAGTTATAAAGTCAGAATTGTGAGATATAAAGTCAGAATTGCGAGATATAAAGTCAGAATCGCGAGTTATAAAGTCAGAATTGCGAGTTATAAAGTCAGAATTGTGAGATATAAAGTCAGAATTGCGAGTTATAAAGTCAGAATTGCGAGTTATAAAGTCAGAATTGCGAGTTATAAAGTCAGAATTGCAAGACATAAAGTCAGAATTGCGAGTTATAAAGTCAGAATTGTGAGATATAAAGTCAGAATTGCAAGAATTTTATCAAAGAATTGTGATAAAAATGCACACTTGCGAGAAAAATTACCTTTTTTATTTAGCGGCGGAACCAAGCTTCTGTAATTCTAACTGATGGCTGAATCTTTGTATTACTCAAGTTTATTGCCTCAAGAAGAATCACTTGTTGTATTCATCAATAGTTAGTCACTTTGGATAAAAGCGTCTGCTAAATGAATGAATGTAAATTTCTATAGAATTCCAAGAAGATTAATGCAAATTTGCTGCACATTCCATCAGATTTACCTTCCGATTGTTTCCAGTACGGAATACCGATGGGAGAAATACTGAAAGCTTGTGATGCAAAGTTTTTGAAGTGCACCACAACCCTGTCGTTCACCACTGTTCTGATGGTCGGGCCTTGAATACCTGAAACAGGTGGAAAACAGAAATAAATTAACTTTCTATTTGTTTCATTCGAAACATCTTAATGTTTTTCCTAAGAAGCAGAGTTTATACTGACCAGCCCATGGAGGTTTTGACTTTGGCGTTGTAAAAGTGGAATCGGTGTATTCCGTATATACAGCCTTGATGTATTTCTGGACACCAGATGCAAATTTCCTGTTCAGAATGAATAAACTGTAAATAACCATCTATACAAAACAATGCAAAGCAATAAAACAAAAAACAATGCACACAAGGGGCAATTTCTTAATGCAATGCAAAATGTTCAGTTATTGTACCAGACATTGTCTTTTAATATTTCAGTATGTTCTGTCTTATAAAGTATTATGAATGGTTGCAAGAAATATGCATATTCAGCAAACAATCCTCTGCGGTTTCACACTGATGAACTGTTATCACACTCTGTTCTAAAACACCAAGATGTTTGTTCTGACCGCATGCACTATTCATAAATCACTTCTAGAATATATCAAATATAAATAACAGGCATCTGCTTTTTGTTTTTTAATTTTTTAAAAAGTAACCAAATTAGGCTTCCTAAAATGATCAATCAAACTGTTAACGACACTGAATGCAAACTTATTTCACTTTTGTCACGCTCTGTTTAACTATGGAAGCGTAATTGAAATTTGGACAGTCCTCAAAGTTTTTGCCTTTGAATGTTGCTGGACTGAGTCCATCTCAACTAATGAAAAGACCAAACACTTTCTCAAAGCTGTTTCCTTTCAATACTGACTAACTGATGACAGTATGCTTTATAGTCACATTCTAGTTTATACCACAGTTTGAACACAATTGTGTTTTTTGAGAACACTGTAATAAGATTTCATAAATGGTGCATAATAAAACATTTTGGGTTGTAATGCATGTAATTATTATGTGTTCATAATGATAGAAGTGCCCACCTCTGGTTTGCTGTAGGATCTGCTGTGTCTGTAAACACATATTCCCACTTAGTTTCCACTGCTGCGATGAAGAACTCCAAAGTCTTCGCCAGGACACAGGAACACTTCAGACACAACGTGAGGGAGAGGAGGAACGGCACGACCTTCATCACTGGAGCTCAAGTTAGACACGCTGACTGAATGTGATGCTGGGATGCTGTCGGGACATATTTAACTGTGAAAAGTGTTTAGGGAGGAGCCAGAAAGAGAAAGAGAGAGAGAATGTGCATGATAATCATGAGTAATAATGAGTGTCTGAGTCATAGAAAGAATGAAGTAAGAAAAGAAAGAAAGGATGACTGTTTGCACAGTTTTGTAAATTCCTACTAGCCTATTTTTATGTCTTTTTCAGCGGTTTTAGTGATGCTTGTCAATAGCACTTACAAAAGTCTTCATTATATTTACTTAATATTTAATTACATTATCACTGGAAACAAAGTACAATTGTGTGTCTAAAGCAGAGGATCTTCAGTATTCTTAGCCCAGGGCCAAAAATATTTTGTTTATCTGAAACCCACACTTAAAAACTGTAAATCTGGGCTTTTAGGCAAAAAAAAAAAACATGGGCAAATACAGACATTATCAATGAAATATCTATTTTAAATCATATTAAACATTTAAACATTCACAGAAACAACCAAACTAACAAAATATAACACAAGTTTTTTCCAATGAAAGTTTCTGAAAGCTTCTTACAATTTTTAGGTAGGCTATTATTACATAAATTTAATGGGTTTATTGTAGTTTTCTTATAATGTATTTATTGTTTTATATATTTTGGAGTGAACTATGATATTACATTTCTAAAGAAAATAAATCTGATTAAACAGGTTGGATACTTCTGTGAATAATAGTAGACATTTGTAAGCAATTTGCTTACAAAAAACTTTTCGCCCAGTTCTGAAAAAAACCCTCTTAGGGTTTTATTTTAATTGTTAAATAATTACTCGTTACTTTTTACATGTCCAAACAACACATTATTTGATTTTGTCATCTTTGGATCGTGTGCTAATTAGTGTCAGTCCATTAAACCGATGCACAGGAGCTGACACCGCGGAGTGATATGATTTCTCAAGTGCGGACCGCGTCACACAAACGATATTGCGTAGTGATATTATCATTAGAAAAAAGCCTTGTAGTCCCGGTTAGTTCAGTTTCACAGTCACGGTGCGGGAGAGCGGACTAACCAGAGCACATTTAATTTACTAACTTAAGTTAAGCTAAAGCAGTTATTGTACATTTCGGCTATAAACACACATCGTGACCCATACTTTAAGAAAAACTGCATTAAGACTAGGATCTAGACTAAAGTGAAGCATTTGCTTTCTGTTTTATCTTGTGTAACATGTAAACATGGGCTTTCAGTGTCAAGAAGACGTCCTAGATTAGCCAAAAAGGAAGATATTGAACATTATACAACAGAGACTGTCTGATAATTGAGATGTAACTGCGCCCCCTTGTGGACATGACAGTAGCGAGCGCGCGCATACACACACGCAGAAACGTGTATATGATTTGACGTCCTCGCCTGATAAACCGGTAAGAAGATCAGAACTGATTATGTAGCATTGAACCGAGTTTAGGGTAGTTTTAAAATAGCTATCACGTGCCGCCACGAGCACCTGTACAGAACGCACATGCGGTATCGTGACGAGGTGGCCGAGTGGTTAAGGCGATGGACTGCTAATCCATTGTGCTCTGCACGCGTGGGTTCGAATCCCATCCTCGTCGGTACAGGTTTTGTTCTTGAAAAAAGTTTAGCCAGGACAGTAATTTGGAAAAATCTTCATAAGCACTTCTGCATATTAATTCAAGAAAAAGGAAAATGATGTAACTAATATACAGTACAGTCCAAAAGTTTGGCACCACTAAGATTTTAATGTTTTTAAAAGAAGTTTCGTCTGCTCACCAAGGCTACATTTATTTAATTAAAAATACAGTAAAAACAGTAATATTGTGAAATATTATTACAATTTTAAATAACTGTGTACTATTTTAATATATTTGACAAAGTAATTTATTCCTGTGATGCAAAGCTGAATTTTCAGCATCATTACTCCAGTCTTCAGTGTCACATGATCCTTCAGAAATCATTCTAATATGCTGATCTGCTGCTCAAGAAATATTTAATGTGTACAATTGTACAAAATATTTGTGTACAATATTTTTTTTCAGGATTATTTGATGAATAGAAAGTTCAAAAGAACAGTTTTTATCTGAAATCTAATCTTTTGTGACATTATAAATGTCTTTACTGCCACTTTTGATTGATTTAATGCATCCTTGCTGAATAAAAGTATTCATTTCTTTAATTTCTTTTCAAAAAAGTAAAAATAAAAATTCTTACTGAACCCAAACTTTTGAACGGTAGTGTATAATGCTACAGAAGCTTTGTATTTCAGATAAATGCTGTTCTTTTGGACTTTCTATTCATCAAGGAATCCTGAATAAAAAAAGTACACAACTGCTTTTAACATTGAAAATAATCATAAATGTTTCTTGAGCAGCAAATCAGCATATTAGAATGATTTCTGAAGGATCATGTGACACTGAAGACTGGAATAACGATGCTGAAAATTCAGCTTTGATCACAGGAATAAATTACTTTGTCAAACATATTCAAATAGAAAACAGTTATTTAAAATTGTAATAATATTTCACAATATTACTGTTTTTACTGTATTTTTAATTAAATAAATGTAGCCTTGGTGAGCAGACGAAACTTCTTTTAAACACATTAAAAATCTTAGTGGTTCCAAACTTTTGGACTGTACTGTATATCACCATAATTCTTCAGTTGATTAATCGCAGTACATTAAGACAGATCCGTTTTCTGTAATGTTTTGCTTGAATATGCAAATGAGGAATTGTACAATTAAATATACACTAATTTGCATACATTTTCAGAACAGAAAGCTAGAAAATGTTGAGGAATTTTACAGAAGGGATTTTGGACATTCTCTCTCTCCCTCATCATTTTGAAAATACTGTTAACAGCCAGGAAAAAAGTCACCATGTTCTAAGGAATATATATATATATATATATGAGCACTGACAGGTGAAGTGAATAACACTGATTATCTCTTCATCACGGCATCTGTTAGTGGGTGGATATATTAGGCAGCAAGTGAACATTTTGTCCTCAAAGATGATGTGTTAGAAGCAGAAAAATGGGCGAGCGTAAGGATTTGAGCGAGTTTGACAAGGACCAAATTATGATGGCTAGACGACTGGCTCAGAGCATCTCCAAAACTGCAGCTCTTGTGGGTGTTCCCGGTCTGCAGTGGTCAGTATCTATCAAAAGTGCTCCAAGGAAAGAACAGTGGTGAACTGGCGACAGGGTCATGGGCGGCCGAGGCTCTTTGAAGGCTGGCCCGTGTGGTTCGATCCAACAGATGAGCTCCTGTAGCTCAGATTGCTCAAGAAGTTAATGCTGGTTCTGATAGAAAGGTGTCAGAATACACAGTGCATCAGTTTGTTGCGAATGGAGCTGCATAGACCAGTCAGGGTGTCCATGCTGACCCCTGTCCACCGCCGATGGTTGTTATGGAATGTTATGCCTGATCAGTGTATATAAACAATGATTTATGAAAAAACCCTTCAGTAAAAAATAAACCCCTTCAAAACATAGATAGGACAAAAAATGGAAAGTTTGATGTACAAGAGTGATGCTTAAGTGGACATTTCTGTCTCAGTGCATGAGGGAAATAATTTTGAGAACAAACAAGCCTTTAAAGATATGTATTATAATTGAAATCTACAAATGTACACATTTGAAAATTACTTTATAAAATGTATCTTGTCACAGATTTGTCTCTTAGCTATTAAAAAAACATTCAATATGTCCCACCCAAACGTCCTGTTTTTAAATAGGAAATATTACAACATATGTAAAAATGCAGTTCATTTCTGTGTGAAGAATGAGGTGAGAGACAAATATAAATAAAACCATCTCATATGTATTTTGAATCACAAAAAAAAGACACATTTTTTTTTCACACATTTGAACACAGATGTCACATTTATAGAATTAAGAGGTTGATCTTAAACAGTTGTACTTCTTACTTTTACAATCTATCTTAAAAAATAAAATAAAAATGATGATGAAAACTTATCAGATGACCAAAATGAAAATAAAACCGCATGATTAGTTCTTTCTTGCCTCTCATGATTTGTTCTTTTTAAAAAAAGTTTAAAAGAATACAAACAGCATAAAATTCTTCTTATCAAAGTCAGTTATCAAAAATAGAAAAGACAAAAAAAAAAAAAAAACAACCTAAATATTTCTCAAATTCCACTTCTCCATAGAAATATAAAACAAACACTGACTTACATACATATAAACACACATGATCCATACAGTAGGGACGGAGCATGCATTGAGATTGAGTCATTATTTCAGCCTTTCGTCCTCGGGGAGATTGAGAGCTGATGTCTTGAACATTATGTGCTATTGAGTCCATGAACTTCGTCACTACTGAGCTGTTTCTCTTTGGAAGACTTCTTCTTCTGGACAATAAAAGAGCAGTAAAAGTCATTCACTCACAGAACAATCCGTCTTTTATTACAGAAAAGTGAATCATTTGGAAAGTCAATTAAAGAATCACAGCAGAAGCAAATTAGTATTTGCTCATAATTAACCCTGTAATGCCTGACATATAAAATAATATCAAATACTTTAGATATACAGTATATAAGTTTTGTTTTTAAATGGAACAGTTTTGGAACCTTCAGACAAAATCTAAAAAAAAAATTTTTTTTTAATTGAGATGTATACATCATCTGAAAGCTGAATAAATATGCTTTCCATTGATGTTTGTTAGGATAGGACAATATTTGATCACTATTTGAAAATCTGGAATCTCTTTGCATCTTTAAAGTTGTCCAAATGAAGTCCTTAGTGATGTATATCCACTCACAAAAATACATTTTTGATATATTTTGGGTAGGAAATTTACAAAATATCTTCATGGAACATGATCTATGATCTACGATAATACCCGACTTATGACTGGTTTTGTGTTTCAGGGTCACATATGTATTTTTATTTAGTATCATATTTCATACATTAGGCTTTTATAGCTCAAACTTGAGGAAGAACAAACAGCTCAGTTTTATTCAGAGGTGCAAACCGAGTTTAGTACAGAAGAGGATTAGGGCCAAGCAATAAAAAAATAAAACCATCTCGAGATTAAAGTTGTTAAATTTCGAGAAAAAAAGTCTAAATAAAATGTTGAGAATAAATTCATTAAATTACGAGAAAAAACCCGTTAAATTTCAAGAAAAAAAGTCGAGAAATTTTGAGAATAAACGTATTAAATTACAAGAAAAATTTTTTTAAATTTCGAGAAAAAAGTCGAGAAAAAATGTTGAGAATAAACTCATTAAATTACGAGAACAAATTCGTTAAATTATGAGAAAAATGTTAAATTATGAGAACAAATTCGTAATTTAACGAATTTGTTCTCGTAATTAAACAACTTTTTTCTCATAATTTATTGAGTTTATTCTCAACATTTGATCTAGACTTTTTTCTCGAAATCTAACAAGTTTTTTCTCGTAATTTAACGAGTTTATTCTCAATTTTATCTCAACTTTTCTCGAAATTTAATGAGTTTTTTCTCGTAATTTAACGAGTTTATTCTCAAAATTTTATCTAGACTTTTCTCGAAATTTAACAACTTTAATCTCGAGATGGTTTTATTTTTTTATTATTGCTTGGCCCTAATCCTCTTCCCTAGTTTAGTGCAGATGCTGGTATATGGACAAAAAAATTAAATTCTGATTCTTGTAATGCAAATCAATGAAATCTTTATAAGATTACTTAAAAAAATTAAATGCATATAAATATCAGTTGTCATCCTATATCTCCAATATGTCTTAGTAAGATAATATTTAAATGCTTAGTAGTTTTAATTGTGGGGGGCAAATATTTTATAACACGTATAATAACAAGTTATTCTTACATTTACTCACAAAAAGACATGTATTATGAAAGAGGGCGTTTTCAGAATTACACAGTCTTTCAACTCGCTAAAAACCTATAAAATATCAATCAGAGACAGAAGGACTAGTAGATTGTGCATGACAGGGTTTTAACAAATATGTGTATCACATATAATACAGTAGGCTTTATAGGTTTAAGTGTATTTTTGTTGGTGAAGAACAGTGATAAAGTTCAGAAGAAAATTTGGTTGCATTTTATTTGACAGTATGTGTACTTACAGTGAACTTACCTAAGAAAGTACTGTAATATAAGGTAACTACATGAGTTAAGGCCAGGTTTAGGAGTAGGTTCAGGGTTAGTACCTAGACTAGTTATTACGTAGTATTTGTAATTACTATAGTAAGTACACAGGGAACAGGACTATAAAAAATTCTGCTCAAAAACAGCATTATTTTGAACATGCAATTATGAAACCATCCATCAGTCCACCAATTTTACCTTTTTGTGCACTGCCACCTCAGGAGGATCCTCAGGAACTGTTTCCTCAGTTTTTTCTTCTCTCTCCTTCTCTTTCTTCTTCTCTGTACATAATTTCAGTGTGACACAAGCAAACAAAAAAATTGAAGGATGCAGTAAAAAGCCTCCAGTCAACATATGCATACAATTAATTACTCACTTTTTTTCTTATGTTTCACTGCATCAGATGCTTCTTCTTCTTCTGGTGGTGGTGGAGGTTGAGGTTGAAGAGCATCTTCTCCATTTTCTCCCTCCTTGTCTTTGTTCTTCACTTTGTCTTTCTTGACCTCTGAAGTGGCTGGGACGTCACAAGCTTCTTCCCTTTTGTGTTTTTTTCTTTTTTTAGACTGAGTTTTTAACTCTTGACTGGAGGTTTCCTCATTTCGCAAACCATCTCCAACATCATCCTGAGTCTGTGCTCGAGATTGACCGGTTTTCTCAGGCGTTTCTGAAGGAACGTCATGCTGGATCTCCACGCCATCAGCAGCCACTTTGCTTTTTCCTTTTTTCGGAGTGCTGTTTGTAGAGTCGGACTGCAGGAGATCAGCATCCGGCTTCTTATTGGCTGTTTCCACCTCACCAGGCTCTTTCACGGCTTTAGATTTTTTAGATGGCGTTTCAGACTCGACTGTTTCCGAGAGGCTTTCACTGGCCTTACGTTTGGCTTTTTTAGGTGAAGACTCTGGATTAATGGATTCTGGAGCTTTCTCAGATGTTGTTTCTTGGTCAATCTCAGAAGGACCTTCTGTTTTCTTGGCTTTAACCTTCTTAGAAGGCGTCTCATTGAGAACAGGCTCCACGACACTTTTAGACTTCTTGTTTTTCACTTTCTTTGACTGGTCCGTCGTAAGGTTGGTTTCTATAACTTGTTGAATATTATTCGAGAGACAGGTGTCAGTTTCAACATCACTAGCTTCAGAATGGCCTTTCTTTTTTTTGGCCTTTTTAGATGGAGTATGAGTGCTGCTGGTTTCTGAGGTACTATTATCTTTCCAAGCATTAAGAGTCTCAACCTGCTGTGAAAAACTATTGTGTGTTTCAAAATGAACTCTTTTAGGAGTCCTAATGACTTCTGAATCTGATACACCAGTCTCTTTAGTCCTTGAAGATGGAGTGCCAGTTTCCAACAGTCCATTACTTTCATGATGTGCTTCAGGTTTATCGCCCTCACCCTGATCAAATGAGCTGCTGGCAGTTTTAGCTTTAGTACTTTTTGAGGTCTCATTCACTTCAAGACCTGAGATGCTATTATTTTTCTTATTTTTAGTCTTTTTTGATGGTGTCTTGACTTCAGGAACTACAGCATCTTTGCCTTTCGGCTTTTTTGAACGACTCTTAGGTGCATCGGTTGCTTTCTTTGTTGGTGTAGCGGACTTTCCCTTGGCTTGGTTTTCCTCTTTTTTTGATGTTGTCGGCTTCCTTGTCCTCTTTCTCTTTGCTGCAGGCTTCCCCAAGACTAAAGATTCATCCAACACTGAGAGAACGACCATTTTCTCTTGGTCGGCATCTGGTAACAACAGACAAACTTGAATGATCATATTTCTGTTCAAATCTTATGCAATGTCACATTTCACCCTTACATCAAAAATAAAAGAGGAAATACATATGCATTCAGTCATACGTACACTACGTACACAAAAGTTTTAGATCAATAAGCAAATCATCATATTAGAATGATTTCTGATGGATCATGTGACACTTAAAGGATTAGTTCACTTTCAAATTAAAATTTCCTGATAATTTACTCACCCCCATGTCATTCAAGATGTTCATGTCTTTCTTTCTTCAGTCGCAACAAAAAGAAATGAAGGTTTTTGATGAAAACATTCCAGGATTATTCTCTTTATAGTGGACTTCAATGGGCTCCAAACAGTTGAAGGTCAAAATTATTTTCAGTGCAGCTTCAAAGAGCTTTAAACGATCCCAGATGAGAAATAAGGGTCTTATCTAGAGAAAGCATCGATCATTTTCTAAATGAAATTTAAAAATATATAGGCTCTCTTCTTCTTCTTCTTCTCTATTTGAATTCCGGCAGTGTATATAGAGAAGAAGAAGAAGAGAGCTAGTTCAAGATGAGCATTTATGGTTAAAACGTATATATTTTTAAATTTCTTTCAGAAAATGAGCGATGGTTTCTCTAGATAAGACCCTTATTTCTCATCTGGGATCGTTTAAAGCTCTTTGAAGCTGCACTGAAAATAATTTTGACCAACTGTTTGGAGCCCATTGAAGTCCACTATAAAGAGAATAAACCTGGAATGTTTTCATCAAAAATGTATTTTATTTATTTTTGTTGCGACTGAAGAAAGAAAGACATGAACATCTTGGATGACATGGGGGTGAGTAAATTTTCAGGAAATTTTAATTTGAAAGTGAACTAATCTTGTAAGACTGGAACTGAAAATTCAGCTTTGATCACAGGAATAAATTAGATGTTAAAATACATTCACATAGAAAACAGCTATTTTAAATATTTCACAATATTACCATGTTTTCTATTGTGCATTATACATTTTTTTTTTCGCACCTGATAATTGAGAAAGCATTTTCCTCCACTTCTCCACATCTAAACTGGAGTCAGAGTCGGAATCATTCCCCGGAGCAGCGGCGACTGACGGAGGCACCCCAACATCTTCAGAGCTGGACTTTTCCTTTTTCTTCGGTTTCTGTGCAGTGGAATCAATGATGAATATGTCAGGTGACTTCTGTTTAGTGGCTCAGTTAAGTTTGAATAAAATATTTCAGTCATCTTTAAATCAAATACCGCTGATTTGCTCGCTGATCCTGAAATTTTAATGATGCCAACAGGTTTTTTTGGATTAAGTACGGTCCACACACAGAAACAAAGCAAAAAAAAAGGTCAGTGCGTTCTGGTAACATAGTGATTAAGTAAGACTTAACAGTTAGCATGTGTACAGATGTCAGCCAAACACTGAAGCTTCTGCTCAAACACACATTACACATCATAAACATAATATTAAAAGCGACTACTCATTTACCAGCAGAGAGAGCTGTGATTCTAGACTTGGTTCCAGCTGAAGGGGCTCTTTGTCTCTGTCTCTTTGCAGGAGGCTGAACACCTGTGGATACGAAGAGTTTCTGTAGGTTATGTAATAATTGTGAGCCCTTGATCTAGGTTTTGAAGTGTCAGTGTTAATACTGACATCTAGAAATTAGTAAATGGTGGCAAAAATATTTGATTTCTATCAAAACAGGCTGTCAAACATTCTTGCAGGGCTTTTCAATCTTTTTACCCATTTTGCCATTTGTTTTAATCAAATATTTGTATTATCGTTATTTATTCATTCATTCATTTTAATCAAATGTATTTATTATTTATTTGAATTACATTTATTTTAAAGCGATCATGAATTGAGAAATCAGCTTTTCCTTGAGCTTTTGATATATAAGAGGTCATCGTACTATAAGAATATCCTGTAGGTTTCAGAAGTGAGATGAGGAGGAGAGAAGAGCGATACAGGACAAAAAATAACATTACCTTTCGAAGGATCCTAATGTTAGGAATATGATTATTAATCATGAATGTGAATGTCTCAGTTGAGCTTTACTTATTTGCATTCACAATTTCACTCTGGATTCTTTGGTAAATCAATCTCATTTCGGCACAGGCTTTGCAAACAAACTTTTACGATTTGGACTCGACAGTAATGCAACAACATGTCAGTAACTGTGTTCATTCTAATGCCTGATCTGATATTAATGATTCATGTACAGCCAGATGTTCTTTGTGTCAGTAAATCAAACCAGTGACTAAACGCTCAACTTCACCTTGTTTCTCTTAGTAGGATGAAAATAATCAGTTATTTAAAAGGTGATTAAATTATATAAAGAAAGTGATCAAAGAACGCTCCCTTTACAGTCGCTGGAGCTGTCAATCAAATTATGCGAGTTTATCAGTTCTGGACACGTCCCAAACTCCCGTTTTATTCAACGAATCTCTTAGTTACAATGCATTTGCACTATTAGTTATGATGAAAGCATTCGTTCGTGTGCAGAAATTGAGTTGCGATGACGAGATCACTGCTTTCATGGGCTCAACAACATGTCAAGTGATCGACTACATGATCATCACTGCAACCTTTCATGCCACGATCGAAATGCCATAGATCTAAATGTAATGCAGCACTTTTCACGATTAGTCAAACTTGAGAGCAGTAATATTAAAAACATGCTAAAAGAGAGAATAATACTTAGTTATTTCAAATGGAAAGATGTCAGCCAATCACAGCAGGGAAGTCTCAAAGCAGACACGCCCCTTAAAACAGTGTTTAAAAGGTTAGTTCACCCAAAAATGAAACTAATGTCATTTATTACTCACCCTCATGTTGTTCCACACCCATAAGACCTTCGTTCATCTTCAGAACACAAATGAAGATATTTTTGTTGAAATCCGATGGCTCAGTGAGGTCTGCATAGCCAGCAATGACATTTCCTCTCTCAAGATCCATTAATGTACTAAAAACATATTTAAATCAGTTCATGTGAAAAAGTGGTTCAATATTAATATTATAAAGCGACGATAATATTTTTGGTGCGCCAAAAAAACAAAATAACGACTTATTTAGTGATGGCCGATTTCAAAACACTGTTTCAAGAAGATTCGGAGCGTTATGAGTCAGTGTATCGAAACATGATTCGGATCACGTGTCAAACTGATGAAATCACGTGACTTTGGCGCTCCGAACAGCTGATTCGTTATTAAGTCGTTATTTTGGGTTTTTTTGGCACTCCAAAAATATTCTCGTGGCTTTATAATATTAATATTGAACCACTGTACTCACATGAACTGATTTAAATATGTTTTTAGTACATTAATGGATCTTGAGAGAGAAAATGTCATTGCTGGCTATGCAGACCTCACAGAGCCATCGGATTTCATCAAAAATATCTTAATTTGTGTTACGAATATTAACAAAGGTCTTGCGGATGTGGAACGGCATGAGAGTGAGTAATAAATGACATTTTCATTTTTTGGGTGATCTAACCCTTTAAAGGAACACTCCACTTTTTTTGAAAATATGCTCATTTTCTAACTCCCCTAGAGTTAAACAGTTGAGTTTTACCGTTTTCGAATCCATTCAGCCGATCTCCGGTTCTGGCGGTACCACTTTTAGCATAGCTTAGCATAGTTCATTGAATCTGATTAGACCGTTAGCATCGCGCTTAAAAATGACCAAAGAGTTTTGATATTTTTCCTATTTAAAACTTGACTCTTCTGTAGTTAAATCGTGTACTAAGACCGACAGAAAATGAAAAGTCGTGATTTTCTAGGCTGATATGGCTAGGAACTATACTTTCATTCAGGCGTAATAATCAAGGAACTTTGCTGCCGTTCCATGGCTGCAGCAGTGCAATGATATTACGCAGCGTCTCTCACAAACGTCTCCATGGTTGCAAGGCACGTTCCCTGTGCAAGCAGGGGCTCACGGGCGCTACATAATATCATTGCACTGCTGCAGCCATGGTACGGCAGCAAAGTTCCTTGATTATTACGCCTGAATGAAAGTATAGTTCCTAGCCATATCAGCCTAGAAAATCGCAACTTTTTATTTTCCGTCGGTCTTAGTACACGATTTAACTACAGAAGAGTCAAGTTTTAAATAGGAAAAATATCAAAACTCTTTGGTCATTTTTAAGCGCGATGCTAACGGTCTAATCAGATTCAATGAACTATGCTAAGCTATGCTAAAAGTGGTACCGCCAGAACCGGAAATCGGCTGAATGGATTAGAAAACGGTAAAACTCAACTGTTTAACTCTAGGGGAGTTGGAAAATGAGCATATTTTCAAAAAAAGTGGAGTGTTCCTTTAAATAAGGGCTAAAATCAGGGTGGGAAAAATGCCTTTTATTTCTAAATTGTGACAAATGTTGATGTAAAAAGCACACTAACATTATAAGTGCACCTCAGGAAACATAAAACAATGCAGTTCATGACCCCTTTAATAGTTATTTTAATCTAATGTATTAATTTATTATTTCTAAATAATAAATAATAATAATAACCCCCTAGCTCTCTATTATGTAGGATACCCCATTTTTTCCCATGAACCTTCTGATAAATATTAGATGTGAAGCGTCAGCTGATGTACATACCAGAAGGCACCGGTGGAATAACTCCATCATCTGAGCTGAATACATCATGTTGGGAAATGGAGGGAAAAATGATCAGTTAGTTTGAAAGCTTTTCAACAGAGCCCACAATATAAGACACACATGCATCATGTTACCTTGCCCACTTCTGAAAGATCTCACTCAAAGACACTTTCACTTTCTCAGTTTCCACCTGCAATTGACATTTAATACAAACATAAAGTGCATTCAGGGAATTCATATATGTGTGCATATCACAGTGCTGAGCTCTATAGGATCACTCTAATAAAACATTGTGAACTGTTGCATGAGTATAAATCTTATTTAGTGCTTTTATTTGAGCACTAATATCAGTATAACACAGGACAAAGTTCATTTGCACTACATGCACAAACTTCTGTTCTACCACTCAGCTCATATGTCATGCATGCATGCATGAAGCCACAACTATGTTGTAGAAATCAAGTTTTATCTATTGCATTATGTCCATATGTAAATATGTCCGTGTACTGTAGTCACTAACAGGCAGTGATTCCAGTGTGAAATGATTAACACTAAATAAATTGCTGTTGGTGAATGCATCGGAGGCTGTAATGCAACAGTTTAAAATGCTTTATTTTAACCTCTGTTGCCATGTTTCAAAAATGCATGCAAAAAAACCCATCTCTTGATCTACGAACATGCACTCACACCCTCATACACACATGCATAACATATCTGCACCTGAGGCGCGTGTTTTCTCAGCACTTTGGCTGCTTTCTTGTAGCCGTTGTCCTTTAAATGGTGATATATTAAATTGATCAGCTTGTCTTGCGCTGCGTCTGTATTATTTGAGGTCATGTTTGTGATGGTGGTAAATTAAAAACGGTGGCGTGAAAAACTTTGCTGCATGTTTCTATTTCCGCTACGCTAGCACAGCAGCAACACGCGCATTCCTTCACTCTGACCCCTGAACTCTCCACTGCTCGCACTGCATCGTGGGAAATGTAGTTCTTGAAGGTGTGAGCTCTTTGTGTGTTCAAGTCATGTAAGATCGTATTTACAAGTTGAACGTACATGAACGTCACTACAATGTCGTAAATACGATTGGGACGTTCGGAATTTTCTTTAAACTTCGAGTTTACGAGTTGGGGGCGTGTCAGTGAGAAACATCGCGGGATACTACAATACTTTAAGGTGTTTAGCAGTGACATTGTCAGGTTTTTTTATTTACAACAATTATTTTACAACAATTGCCTGCACAAAAATATAATCTAACAATATTATGTAACAATAAGGTGGCTTCGTAAAGTTAATTAAAGTCGTTAATTAAAAACATAAAACACACCTGATATACATTCTCATTCATTTTCTAGAAGTAGGCCTATAGTTTTTTTTTTTTTTTTTTTTTTTATTTATGTACTTACACGCCATATTAGTCAGACGAAAGTCACCTGACATTGTAAACGCGACTTCCCAACTAGTAAATACGAACTTCCCAGGAGGACTTGAACGCACTGATATCTAATATAGTACAAATTTACCTTATTATTATAATAAATCATATTTTTTTTTAATTAATTTTATTTTTCATGTTTAATTTTTTAATATATATGTACCGCATTTTCAAAAATTACCCAATGTTTGACCCAACCTGCTGGGTAGTTTTATTTAACTCAACTATTAAAAATTTCTATATTGCTCACTTAAAATGAACCCAAAATAGGATGGAAATTAACATTTATTAATAAGTTTAATAATTAATAATAAACATTTATTAAATTGCTTAATAATAAATGTTCACCTTTTGATTATTATTGTTCCCTCTATTAATGATGTGTCTGATTTTTAATTTCCATCCTATTTTGGGTTCATTTTAAGCCAGACATATAATCATTTTTAAACAATAGTTGAGTTAAATAAAACTGCCCAGCAGGCAAACATTTAACCCAACTGCTGGGTTTATTCATATTTAACCCAACTTGGGTTGTTTTTAAGTGTGTGTATATATAAATGCTGTCAAATCGATTAATCGTGATTATTGTATTTACAAACTTTTGTTAGATGCGATAAATCAATTTGACAGCATATATATATATATATATATATATATATATATATATATATATATATATATATATATATATATATATATATATATAATGATATGATTAATATATGTACATTAAAAATTGTGCTAACAATTACCCACATGACTCTGTGCAGTTTTGTTCCTTATCACGGCACAGTGTTTAAGGAAATGATTTAATTCAATTGTATTTCACTTTATATTAATCTATGAAGTGATCAAGCGGTTCTAGCGCATGTCTTGATAGCTCTGAGACACATCTCAACCACGGCATGATTTGGTGTGGTCTGTTTGAACATGTTACCTGAGCAGTTCACCGGGGTCACACTTCTTGTCTGATTTCAAAAACAGTAGAGTCAGCATGTCCACCAGAGTCACATCAGGGAAAAAACATCTCTGTGTAAGTGTAAAACCACAAACGCCTGGCTCCGACCAATCAAGACCAATCAGATCCAGACATCCAAACCCGCCAGTGTGGTAAAATGAATGTGAGCAGGTGTGTTTGGATTACGGTTCGAGCTGTGGAGTGTGTCCTCGAGGTCTGAGCGTGTGTATGTAGTGTGAAGGGTGTGTATGTGTCAATATGTTTATTTTAGGGCGATACAGCCCACTCGTGTTTACGTGTTTCTCTAAAAGGGATTTGGGGTGGTAAGAACAACCTGGGATAAATCCAAAACACAGCAGTTTCAAAGTTTCATGACTGTGATGAAACTTACAATTCCCTAACATTTGGCTCTGTTTGCATGATTAATGAAGGAGAAATTCTTCACTAGCTCTTTAGGGTGATGGTAAGCAGGTCAGCTGACAGGGGGAGTGGGGTAACCAGCGTTCACAGAGCTCAATTCATGAGTATTTGAGAAAAAGAGAGTTTGTAAATGGTTATGCCAGGGGTTCAGGGTTTGGCTGGTTAGCTTCTGCAGTTATCTTACATGCTGTAACTACATCATATTTGGGCAAAAAAGGATGTTTCTCTATTGACGGCAATTCATCTGACCAAGGAGGGCTATACTATACTTGTACTGGAAAGAGTTTAGCAGTCTCATTAGCAATCCATTCTCATTCATCTCAATAGCAGCAGCTCATGGGATCGCACTTTTAAGCCAATCACCTGAGCTGTGAATGTCATGTGACTTATAGAGCAAAACAAGAACATGCACAACATGCACATGAAATGGAAGTCGCAATAGTCCTTTCTTCCCTATTGTGACATATATTATGTAAAACGGCTTCTGGAATAGAAACAAATGTAGGGCGGGGCTTGATTTTGTCTGTGGAGAATTGATTGGATGGTTGTGGTTTGCTATTGGTGGATCTCATGTGAGTGACAGGTTGCCCTGCCCTCATCATCAGAGAAGAAATGTCGCTGCAAGAGGGGGAAGTTATTCTGATTCAAGATTACTAAGAACGTAAATAAAAAAAACATGATGTGCATGGATAAATCATTTATAATTATACTGCAATATTGCATAAAAATATTAGAAATTTTGAACAATAGTAAACATATGTAAGCAATAAGGTCCGAGAGGCTGTGCTGTATCATGAATAAGTCAGGGCTGAAGGGCGTTGTTAGGCAATCCCTTCAGTCGTGACTTATTCACGATACAGCACTAGCCTCGAGCACCTTATTGCTTTTATAAAACGGTTACTACACAATACAAATATTAAAGCAAAAAAAAATGTATCAAAGTAACTTTCATGAAGTAAAATCACTAAAAACCTTCATTCCGCCGGAAAAAAATAGTCCCTGACCGTGAACAGCAACAGAAGTTACATTATTATGCCATTAGATGGCAGCAAAGAGTGTCTTTATGAGTGAGTCAGTGAGTAGCAAAGACTTTTACATTGAAAAGACTGAATTGTTGTGAACACGGAACAACTGACAGATGCTTTGACTAGCGCTGTCAGTCACGGGAAAACCCCTTAACAGTTAAAAGGGCAAGATATTGCATCAGACATTTAAACAGATTTTTTGTTATGAACATAAATGACCTGAAGGAAAATGCTAAATCTGAATGCAGGTAATAAACTCACTCTCTCGATCTCTTTCTCACAATACTCTTCTACATAATACAGTAAGCAGTGGGTGAAGCGTTCATAGCCATGTTTTATCGTGAATAAAACACAGCTATAGACCAATCAGAATCAAGGACAGGAACTAGACGTTTATGTATATATAGCAATATCACACTCGTAGCCGTGTGAGAATTACCTGTGTCTGATATAATTTTCTTCAGGTCGATGTCCATAATATTATATCCATTATAAAAATCCATTTGAATGTCCGCTGAGGAAAGCGATCTTTGTATTTGTCCTTTTTACTGTTAAGGGAATTTTCCATAACAGCGCTAAAATTTAAAAGTCTCTTGCAACTCACTGACTCATTCACTCGTAAGGTTGCCGCCATCTAATGGCGTATTAATGTAACTTTCACTAAATCCATTTTACGCACTAATGGACACTTTCTCAATACAACATATTATTTATATAAAATAATATTTATTGAACAACAATATTTAAATTAACAACAATAGCCATTATAAATGACAATAGGAAATAAACACAATTGTACAATTCAGTCAAACATACAAAAGCATTGCTCTTGAGGACTTAAGTAAAATATAGCCTCAATATTAAATTATTAAATTTAACATAGCCCAATTCGATTTGCTCTGGAACAAATAGATCAATAAGACCAATGATTGCCCATTTTATGTACTCAAAATGAATTATATCTCATGTTTAACCACTATTAGGGACAACGGCAAATGCCCGAAGCTCTGGCCGAGATGAAGCTGTTCTCGGCGGGTACTCGAGCTGACGGCCTGGAGCTCGCATCTCTGAAAACGTCTTACAAATTGTAAAATCGGCGCTATGATTAAATATGAATCCCATATTTCAGGTCTAAACAACTACATTATCGCATAAAAAACTCTTTAAACTACAGTTTGTGGTACAATAAGTGTAATATTCACAAAAATTACAGTGGATTTGCTCAGCCACAATGACAGTCGCTTCAAGCGGTTTGTTAAAAACGGTTAAAGGTATGAGTGCTGTTATCACTAGAATATTGCACGGCTATCAGCCAAACCAGAAAGAACTGTTGTGTATATATATTGTTCAAAAGTTTGGGGGTAGAATAAGAATGATTTCTGGAGGATCATTCTTGATGCTGAAAATTTAGCTTTGCATCACAGGAATAAATTACATTTTAAAATATATTCAAATAGAAATTTTGAATTGTAATATTTCACAATATTACTGTTTTTACTGTATTTTGGATCAAGTAAATGCAGCCTTGGTTAACAGTAGAGACTTCTTTCAAAAACATGAAAAATAATCTTACCAACCTGGTGTGTGTGTGTGTGTGTGTGTGTGTGTGTGTGTGTGTGTGTGTGTGTGTGTGTGTGTGTGTGTGTGTGTGTTTTTTTTTGTTTTGTTTTTTTTTTTGCACAGGGCTCTGCATATTTTTTCTCCCTATGGCATTGATGGCTCAGGTGATTGTCTAAAGAAATATAATATTTCACAGTAATATGCACAATAGATATAATATTTCCACAAGCTAAGCAACCATTGACATGAATGGGAATGTAAAACGCATTATAGAGCTCCTTCTGTTTTGCATATTAATAGTTTCTCCTAAATTACTGCAATGATGTTCACTGTCAGTAAGAGTAAAACTCTTGTGTGCTCTGTAAGCTCAGGTTACATCCAAAAACAAGATTGAGTTTCCTCAGGATATAAAACGAACACACATTCCACAAATGAACTGTTCGGAGGTCTGACCACCTTTGACAACCACCCTCCCCTGAAAACAGCCACCCCACTTTTCACTACCTGGCCTCTCTCGATCCATAACCACTTCCACAGACTTAGCTGTTTACCTTCTATATGAAAACAGATATCGGTCATTTATGCACAAATAACACTTTCAGGACCGGATGACATTAGATCCACACACACACTCTCTCAAGGTCTCTAGAAATGGTGTAATACTCAAAAGAAGAATATGGATTATAAAAGCAGAACCAAAAGATTCAGAAACTTTGCAGGAAATAAAAATCATTTCCAAACTGTAGAATTAAAAAAGCCCTTACTGAATAGACTGTATGTAAATATGAGATGATCCTTTGAAAGCTTGAAAGTGTGCCGTTTTACTGGAAGTGGTGGAGATGATTAAATAGAGTTAGTGTTAGTATGAGGGGAAGGGTTTTTAATAACTCAGCCCTGCTCTCTCTCTCTCTCACAACGCCAAATTCAACATCTCCTCAGACTCAGCTGGCTTCTCTTCTAATTATTTCCTTTCATCTTCTCACTTTCTCTCAGGCCATTAAAGAAAATATGGCTCAGATTTGGGGTACAAAAGAGTATGTGTTTAGTGAACATGTTCAGAGGTGGTAAGAATTGCAGCTGAAGAAAGTTTAGATCAGATAACTGTATAGAACTACATTATTCATGCACACAGCCATTATGTTTCACAACAGCAGTCTGTTTGTGTAATATGCAAAACAGAGCTTGAGGTTGTGCTATATTATTTTTAGACATCCTTCAGCTAGATCTAGTCCTATATATATATATATATATATATATATATATATATATATATATATATATATATATATATATATATATATATATCTTTTATAATCATTTTTATACAATAACCATATTTTGCTGTATGAAAAAAAAAATACTCTGGCCATATGGTACTTTTAATGAATAATTTTACATTTTAATAAAAATAAAGGTTCCAGAAGGGGGTTACAGTGATGCCATATGAGTTCCCCAAAGATCCTTTCAGTGAACAATTTTTTTTCTTTGTGTGTAGAATATTTTAATAATCTAAAGAACCTTTTTTATTATAAAGATCCTTTTCTCCAATGGAAAATAGGTTCCACTGACGCTGAATGTTTTTCAGATCTCCATGGAAACATTTATGCTCTTTACATGACACTAAAAACTAAAAACAGAAAACTTTTTATGTGCTTTGGCCGTTCATTTACACAACGGCATTTTGGGGGCCTGAAAATGAACAGGTTCAAATTGCAAGTTTTTGAAAATTATACTGTTAGCATCTCAGAGTAAACTACAAAAAACGTGAATTTGTGAAAACGGTGACATAATGCACGTGTATTATGTGTTCAGTCTATAGGCGTGTAGTGTTTCTTTACAAAGTGACATCGCCATCTACTGGCCTGCCAGCAGAATACAGCGATTTTAGTTGTTTTCACGGATCCATGTGAACAGGCATCATTTTAGACAACGTTGTCGTCTGTACGCGAAAAACACAAAAGAAAACTTTTCCGTTTTCTAGAGCATAGTTGTCTTGCAAGCGTACCCTGAAACACAGGTGTGTGTGTGTGTGTGTGTAATATATATATATATATATATATATATATATATATATATATATATAAATTTTCATTTGAAATTACAGTATATTCCAGGTTAATAGTCAGTAATAGTCACATTTTGTAATTTAACAGTACATTAGTCTCAAATAAGAAAAAAAAGTATTATAAAAAAAGTTTTTTGTTATTAGAATTAAAGTCTTGGTAGACATCAAGTGGTCGTATGTATTTTTATAGCGCATAAAAGCTCACCCATATTCAAACATGCAATCAGATATTACTTCCAGTAATATTTGTGATTTGTTATGTCTGTATTCATCCCAGAACTGAGTCAATGTGACCAGGTTACTGTGACCAAAGGAATTTGGAAGAGGTGCCATTTATTTATAATCTCTCGTTTTTGTTTTTTAAAATGTCAAATATCATATTTAGTAGATTTATGTGCAGTTGTTCTATTAATAGACAGATTTAAAAGTGCTTGTGTACATTTATTCTGTACAGTCAACATTAAAGATAGTAACAGCTTGGCAGCAGGAATGTCGAGGTTTGAGCTAAAACAGACATCAGAGAGATTTTAGGTGGATTTGCTGTTGTTGTTTTTTTGGGGAAAGTAATGTGTACTCACTCGTGTAAGAGTTTCATGGACAAATATTTCAGGTAAGGAAGAAAACTTGGATCACTCCATGATGTGATGACTTTTCTTTCCTAGTTGGCACAACAGTTTTTTAATCAATTCAATTCAATTATATATATATATGATACAGATGTTTTTTTTTTTTCAGATTATTTAAAGTTGTTAACTTATGAGAACAAATTCGTTAAATTATGAGAAAAATGTTGTTAAATTTCAAGAAAAAAGTCTAGATAAAATGTTGAGAATAAAGTCATTAAATTATGAGAAAAAAGTCATTAAATTACGAGAACTAATTCGTTAAATTACGAATTTGTTCTCATAATTTAACGACTTTTTTCTCGTAATTTAAGGACTTTATTCTCATATTTTAATGAGTTTATTCTCAACATTTTATCTCGACATTTTTCTTGAAATTTAATGAGTTTTTTCTCGTAATTTAATGAGTTTATTCTCAACATTTTATCTGGACTTTTTTCTCGAAATTTAACAACTTTAATCTCGAGATGGTTTTATTTTTTTATTATTGCTTGGCTCTAATCCTCTTCTGTACTTGCTTCCCCGGTTTTGAAGGGCATTTATTTTAAAGTGTATTCTTTGTTCCCCATTGTTACAGTGTTCTCTGATGATGTGTTTACTGGCATGAGGGCGGGGCAACCTGTCATTCACATAAGATCCACCAATAGCAAACCACAACCATCCAATCAATTCCCCACAGACAAAATCAAGCCCTGCCCTACATTTGTTCTTGTTCCAGAAGCCGTTTCATTTGGATATACTTCACAATAGGGAAGAAAAGACTATCGCAACTTCAGACTTTAACACTTTGTAGTTTAATCTTAGTTCTCTTGAAAAATAAATTTCTTGCCTTTTACATTAAATATTGTATCTTCTGTATCCACAATAGAACATCAAAACATTTTTTTTAAAAAACTTCCTACTTGACTTTTTAAATATAAATCCAAATTATACACACTTATAATTTGACTTGACGCTCTGGCCAGAGTATGCCGACAAAATACAAAGTTCTGTCATGAAACTCTAGATGGTGCAGGCTAATGGGTCCTTAATGGGTCACTCTGCTTGCAATCACATCATTCTGTTTAGGGCACAGCTGATTGGTTCCTGCTGTATCAGTAGCCAATGAGCTCACTGCTCATCCTTCAAATACTTGGTCAGCATTTGCTGTAGCAGATGCAGCAGCAATAACAGCAGCAGCAACAACAATAGCAGCGGCAGCAATAACAGCAGAAACAATAACAGAAGCAGCAGCAATAATAGCAGCAGCAATAACAGCAGAAACAATAACAGAAGCAGCAGCAATAATAGCAGCAGCAATAACAACAGAAACAGCAGCAGCAGCAACAATATCAGAGGCAGCAATAACAGCAGAAACAATAACAGAAGCAGCAGCAATAATAGCAGCAGCAATAACAGCAGAAACAGCAGCAGCAGCAATAACAGCAGCAGCAATAACTGCAGCAGCAACAATATCAGAGGCAGCAATAACAGCAGCAACAACAACCAACAGCAGCAGCAGCAATAACAACATCAGCAGCAACAATAGTAGAGGCAGCAATAACAGCAACAGCAGCAATAACAGCAGAAACAATAACAGAAGCAGCAGCAATAACCTACAGCAGCAACAATATTAGCAGCAGCAACAACAACCAACAGCAGTGGTCGCAGCAGCAATAACAGCAGAAACAGCATCAGCAGCAACAATATCAGAGGCAGCAATAACAGCAACAGTAGCAATAACAGTGGAAACAATAACAGAAGCAGCAGCAATAACCAACAGCAGCAACAATATTAGCAGCAGCAATAACAGCAGCAGCAATAACAACCAACAGCAGTGGTCGCAGCAGCAATAACAACAGAAACAATAACAGAAGCAGCAGCAATAACCAACAGCAGCAGCAATAGCAGCAGCAATAACAGCAGCAGCAATAACAGCAGCAGCAATAACAGCAGCAGCAGCAATAACAACAGAAACAATAACAGAAGCAGCAGCAATAACAACAGAAACAATAACAGCAGCAGCAGCAATAACAACAGAAACAATAACAGAAGCAGCA
Source organism: Chanodichthys erythropterus (assembly GCF_024489055.1). Classification (NCBI taxonomy): domain Eukaryota; kingdom Metazoa; phylum Chordata; class Actinopteri; order Cypriniformes; family Xenocyprididae; genus Chanodichthys; species Chanodichthys erythropterus. Next base: position 35,876,477 of record NC_090221.1, read on the forward strand.
GCAATAACCAACAGCAGCAGCAATAACAGCAGCAGCAATAACAGCAGCAGCAACAATATCAGAGGCAGCAATAACAGCAACAGAAGCAGCAGCAATAACCTACAGCAGCAACAATATTAGCAGCAGCAACAACAACCAACAGCAGTGGTCGCAGCAGCAATAACAGCAGAAACAGCATCAGCAGCAGCCATAACCAACAGCAGCAGCAACAAAAGCAATGGCAGCAATAACCAATAGCAGCAGCAATAACAGCAGCAGCAGCAGCAACAATAATAGCAGCAGCACTGTAGCAGTTCAAGACTAAGCATATTATCATTGTCCAATACCATGCCAAATATTGAGAGTTGTCATGAACACCTTTTTAGCATTTATTTTACAATGAAATGTTGACTTCATTGCACAATGTGTTGACATGAGTGCCAAGTGGACACATATGTGAGCAGGTCCTATTTTAAGTGAACTTCTGTTTCTCTTTAAGATCTTATCAGTTGAGTGTGTGTGGCTTCAGGTGATCCACACAGTGAATCCAGTGAGCTCCAGCTCATATATAATAACAACGCTCAAATCCCAATAAAAGAGCTCTTGTGCGCACAAACACTGTCTCTGTTGAAGCACGGTTTGTACCCCTGGTCCCCCCTAAATACTTCTACGGCATGTTTTAATAGCAGGAATCCTTAGGGGCCTCAGCTTGTGTTTGGAGATTAATAAAAACATTGAGCAAATGTTCAAATAACAGCATGTTCAAATCTAAAGTCTGTCTACCATTTATCAAGCTAATAAACAGGTTGTAAAAATGACCATACTTCCTAAAGAAGCATGCCAAACCAGGTCATAATATGTCCATGATGATAAAAGATAATATAAATCAGGAGAGTTATGCGCAAATGGCTCCAAACCACAGATGAAAGGCACTTTGGTAATGCATTTATTTTATAAGCTATTAGTTGAAACAATGGCAAGACATCTGAGAGAGAAATCATCTCTCCTGCATACTTCACCCTTTTGTGCTTAAGCTTTTTAGTTTGGATAATTTGTGATCTCAACATTGAATTGGTCCACATAAACAACTACTGTATATAACTACAGTCTTGTATTTGCATTTCAATTTTGCAATTATTTGGGGAATTTACTAGCAATTGTTGAGTCAAAATTCTTTTAAAGTAGGGCTTTGATGTTGTGTGCATCATTTTTGTGCATTACTTTAAAGGGCATCATAGATAATTATGCATTTGGAGCTTTATATTGTGTGCAGCATTTCTGGGCAATAACAAAAAAATAAAAAAATAAAAAAAATCACTCAGACATTGCTAGTTCATCTCACAATTAAAACCATTACAGTGTGGGTGCGTGCAGTATTTGTGGGCACGTGCAGGGGGGAAAAAATTCATTCTAGGTAGGCAGCTCACTCGTTTTTGAGACACAGCCAAACCCCTCACCGCGCGCATACATCGCGCTGCCTCCTCACATAAACTTTACGCTGGAATCTGTAGTTCAGTGGATCATTCATGATTTTTTTCCTCGCGTAGAGTCGCTTGAACGCTTTGCCATGACAGTACCGGCTCTCACAGTGCTCTCCGTGATGAGTTTGCTCAGTCTGGGTTATCTCTCCCAGGACTGGACGAGTCCGAACCAGGTTGAGCAGCCGAACCATCCGCGTCCGCACATCATCTTCATCATGACGGACGATCAGGGCTTCAACGACATCGGCTACCACAACAGAGACATCCACACACCGACACTGGACAAGCTGGCAGCGGAAGGAGTGAAGCTGGAGAACTACTACATCCAGCCCATCTGCACACCATCACGGAGTCAGTTCATCACTGGCAGGTAATTCACTCACTCACTCACTCAATAAATCAATCAGCTTTCTGCACCATGTTTGTGAGTATTTTGATGATTAATGATAGTTATTCAGTTTCAAATATCAAATATGGTATTGACATAACGGTACCAACACAGTAATGTTTTGTAAGGGTGATATTGTTATATTAAAGCGATTTACTGTGTCAGGATCATTCAAGGCAGCAGTTCTCAAACAGGGGCCCCAGCAAACTTTTAAGGGGGCCTCAAGATGACTTACTTTAAATAAGACAAAACAGGCGTTCATTCATGATTTTAATTCATTTTGATCCAGACTGATTCACAAATGAATCATTCAGACCAATTTGTTTGTCGGTTTGAATGATTCTTTAACACAACTGATTCAAAAGAATGATTCATTCATGATTAATTCATTCAGACATTACTTTTTGCTCAACATAACACCAATATTTAGTCAACAAATATTTGGGGGTAAAACATAGCTAGAATATATATTAGTGCTGTCAAATCGATTAATCACGATTAATCGCATCTAACATAAAAGGTTCTGTGTGTGTGTATATATATATATATATATGTGTGTGTGTATGTATTTATACACACACATATATTTACAAACTTTTATGTTAGATGTGATTAATCACGATTAATCAATTTGACCGCACTAATATATATATATATATATATATATATATATATATATATATATATATATATATATATATATATATAAATAACCATATGGTAACACTTTAGTTTGGGGTCCAATTCTGACTATTAACTAAATACTTATTAGCATGCCTATTACTAGGATATTTGCTGTTTGTTAGCACTTATTAAAGGGTTAGTTCATCCAAAAATGAAATTTCTGTCATTAATTTCTCACCTTCATGTCGTTCCAAACCTGTATGAATTTCATTCATCTTCAGAACACAAATTAAGATATTTTTGCTGAAATCCGAGAGGTTTTTTTTTATCCTCCATTGAAAGGAACGAAATTACCACATTCAATGTCCAAAAAGTAGTAAAAACATCGTTAATAGTCAACGTGACTACAGTGGTTCAACCTTAATGTTATGAAGTGACGAGAATATTTTTTGTGTGCAAAAACAAAACAAAAATAATGACTTTATACAACAAATTCGTCTCTCCCCTCTCATTCTGCTACGCTGTTTTCTTTGCAGCACTTCCAGGTTCTACGTCCGAACGGCAGCTCAGTATTGGCTGACGCCTGATCACGTGAGCAGCACGAGACATGCATGTGATGCTTAAGCAGGAGCCGACCAATAATGAGTCGCCGTTTGGACGTAAACACGGAAACACGGCCAGCCGCGTATCTACAGAAGAGGATTAGGACCAAGCAATAATAAAAAAATAAAACCATCTTGAGATTAAAGTTGTTACATTTCGAGAAAAAAGTCGAAATAAAATGTTGAGAATAAACTCGTTAAATTTAGAGAAAAAAGTCGAGATAGAATGTTGAGAATAAAGTCATTAAATTGCGAGAAAAAAATCAGTAGATTATGAGAACAAATTCGTTAAATTATGAGAAAAAGTCGTTAAATTTCGAGAAAAAAAGTCGAGATAAAATGTTGAGAATAAAGTCATTAAATTACGAGGAAAAAAGTCATTAAATTATGAGAACAAATTCGTAATTTAACAAATTTGTTCTCGTAATTTAACGACTTTTTTCTCGTAATTTAATGTTTATTCTCAACATTTTATCTCAACCTTTTTCTCGAAATTTAACAACTTTAATCTCGAGATGTTTTTATTTTTTTATTACTTGGCCCTAATCCTCTTCCGTACGTAACAGACTGACAGAGAAGAAGAAAAATGGTTGAATAAAGTCGTTATTTTTGTTGCATTAAGGTTATGCAGTCACGTTGATTATTTTAACGATGTCTTTAGTACTTTTCTGGACATTGTGGTAATTACGTTGCTTTCATTGAAAGATAAAAAACCTTTCAGATTTCATCAAAAATATCTTAATTTGTGTTCTGAAGATGAACGAAGGTCTTACGGGTGTGGAACGACATGAGGGTGAATAATAAATGACAGAAATTTTATTTTTGTGTGAACTAACCCTTTAATGCCTTATTCTGTTTGACCATATTCTACATCCCATAATCTTACCAATACCTAAACTTACCAACTACCTTACTAACTATTAATAAGCAGTAATTAGGAGTTTATTGAGGCAAAAGTCATAGTTAATAGTGAGTCCATATTTATATATATAGTCAAATTTATTTGTATAGCACTTTTTACATTACACAGAAAATCATGATTTTAATGTTTATAATATCTTATTATGTTTATGATTTATTGTTACATTTAGCAGATTAGAGCTGGGTGATAATATAGTTACATTTTGCAACAATACAAGCAATTAAGATCTGCTACCCAGTGTATATCACCCTACGCGAGTATGAATGAAATGAATAAATTTGTATTGTAAGTTCTTGTCCATTAATTTTCCCTCACTCCTCCGCTCTAGATATCAGATCCATACGGGTCTCCAGCACTCGATAATCCGCTCCCGACAGCCCAGCTGCTTGCCCTTTGACCTCCGGACATTGCCGCAGCGACTGCAGGATGCGGGATACTCCACACACATGGTTGGCAAATGGCACCTGGGCTTCTACAAGCGCGATTGCCTCCCGACCCGCCGCGGATTCAACACGTACTTCGGCTCTCTGACGGGAAGCGTGGACTATTACACCTACAAGTCGTGCGATGGGCCGGGAGTTTGCGGGTACGACCTTCACGAGGGCGAGAGAGTGGCGTGGGGTCAGGGGGGACGTTATTCCACGCACTTATACGCGCAAAGAGTCCGAAAGATCCTCGCCGCTCATGATCCTTCATCCCAACCTCTCTTTGTTTTCCTCTCCTTCCAAGCCGTCCACACTCCGTTACAGTCACCGAGAGAATATATCTACCAATATCGGCGAATGGGAAACGTGTTACGCCGGAAATACGCCGGGATGGTTTCTGCTGTCGACGAGGCGGTACGAAATGTTACGTACGCGCTCCGAAAGTACGGCTACTATAAGAACAGTGTCATTATTTTTTCTACGGATAATGGCGGACAGCCTCTGTTTGGAGGCAGCAATTGGCCTCTACGGGGAAGAAAGGGAACGTACTGGGAAGGAGGCGTCCGCGGGATTGGATTCGTACACAGTCCGCTGTTGAGACGCAGGAGGAGAGTTAGTCGAGCAATGGTTCACATCACCGACTGGTACCCGACGCTAATGGGCCTCGCGGGAGGGAACGTTTCCCAGATGGAAGGGCTTGATGGATATGACATGTGGGAAACCATTAGCGATGGCAAAGAGTCTCCACGGTTGGAGATTCTTCATAATATCGATCCGCTTTACAACGCTGCCCGACACGGATCTTTGAAAAGCGGGTATGGGATCTGGAATACTGCCGTACAGGCAGCGGTTCGAGTCGGAGACTGGAAGCTCTTGACGGGAAATCCCGGATACGGAGACTGGATTCCTCCTCAGATTCTCGGAAACTTCCCAGAATCTTGGTGGAATTTGGAGCGCCACATGGAACCGAAAAAATCCTTGTGGTTGTTCAATGTGGCGGATGATCCATACGAGCGTTACGATCTCGCAGAGCGGCGGCCAGACGTGGTCAAGCAGCTCCTGGCTCGGTTAGCGTTCTACAACCGGACCGCCGTTCCCGTCCGCTACCCTTCGGAAGACCCCAGAGCCGATCCGAGCCGAAACGGAGGAGCGTGGGGTCCTTGGGAAGGAGATGGAGAGAACTGGGAGACGTTTTATCTTAGAAAGAGGAAAGTCAAGAAGCAAAAGCGGAAGTTCTGCAAAATGAAGTCATTTTTTAGGAGACTTAATATTAGAATGATGTCCAACAGGATTTGAACAAACACATCCTGCGTGAACTGACTCTCACAGATCCTGCTGACAGTAACACGTTATTATTTTAGGGACGTTTATTATAAATCCGCCTGGTATGAAGAAGATGATTTGAATTCGTGTCCCGTGATCACATTCACTGAACCATGTGTTTCTGCTTTCTTGATTTTTAACCATCCACATCATTTCTTCGACCCCTGCGGTTTCTGATAATGTGACCTCACATCCCTGTGCAATGAGTTTTGAAGGAATTCATTTTAGAAATTAGTTTTGTATCCTCTCTGATCTGGTGAACACCTCATATTTGTTAAAGATAGTGTTAGCTACTCGTAAGTGAGCTTGTACTGTATGTGACTGTGTGTTTGTTTGCTGCTTGAATCTACAAGGTTCACAATGTTTTGTATTATTATTATTATATGTGATATTAGTTCAATTAAAATAAACTTTTTTCAAAAGACTCAAATTGTCTTGTACTAAGACTAATGCAGTTTCCTGATTGCCCTCTAGTGGACAGCTGAGATTCTTTATCGAGACCAGAGGACAAATAAAAGTGCATGGATGTTTGTTAGACTTCTTGATTTTGTTACAAACACATGCAGAGCGTATCGCCTGTTTACCTACAGGAACACTGGCTGGGACCTTCTGGGACTGTGCTATACAGTAACTGCACATACAGTATAAAGGTCTGCTTGTTACGCGTGACTTTCAGAGAAACGGGCCTCTCAGGTGAGGGCGCCAGACTCTGAGAAACTCCTGACTCTTTACTGCTTGACTTCTTTTTATTGAGATGCATACTGTACTGACTCGTTTCCTGAACATATAGAAATTCTGTAAAAAAAAAAAAAAAGAAAAAAAAAAAGGGGAAAAAATAGGTATTTAAATGTTTAAGTATTCTAAGAATTGTATTTATTTAAATGTTTTAAGGGTAACATTTTACAATTAGGTTCATTAGTTAATGTACATGAACTAACCATGAGCAATACATTTGTTACTGTATTTACCAATCTTCGTTAACGTTAGTTAATGAAAATACAGTTGTTCATTGTTTGTTCATGTTAGTTCACATTAACTAATGTTAACAAGATTTTAATAATGTATAAGTAAATGTTGACATTAACAAATATCAATATATGCTGTATAAGTGCAGTTCATTATTAGTTCATTTTAACTAATGAACCTTACTGTAAAGTGTTAAGTATTCTAAAATGTAGCCCTCTTGTTATGTGCAAATTTCAGCAATGTTTTTGTGTGGGGTCAAAATGCCCCCAGACATCACCGATTGGGTAAAAACGTGTAGAGGCATTTTGAAAACTCTGTAACACAAGATGTGCATGTTTATGAATTCTGCTAATAAATACAAGCATATTTTTCAGAGATGTCAAAGTTGCTTTGTGGTCCATTATAAGAGGGTTAGTTTTATTTATTAAAAGTTCTCCTGTGGTGAAAATCAAGTTTTTAAAGGATTAGTTCACTTTTAAATAAAATTTTCCTGAAACTTTACTCACCCCCATGTCATCCAAGATGTTCATGTCTTTCTTTCTTCAGTGGAAAAGAAATGAAGGTTTTTGATGAAAACATTCCAGGATTATTCTCCTTATAGTGGACTTCAATGGACTCCAGATGGTTGAAGGTGAAAATTACAGTTTCAGTGCAGCTTCAAAGAGCTTCAAACGATACCAGACGAGGAATAAGGGACTTATCTAGAGAAACCATCGATCATTTTCAAAAAAAAAATACAACTGTATATGTTTTATAAACACATATTATCGCCTTGTACATGCTTTCGCTTTCCGTATTCTTCAAAAAGCTTACGCTGAATGTCCTACACCTTTCCTGTTCTACTTAAGGAAAAAAATGAAACTGGCACTGCGTTCATTCCGTAAGTAGAATAGGACATACAGCATTAAAAAAAAAAAGAAAAAGCGGAAGCACATGCAAGGTGATAATATGTGTTTATAAAGCATATACAGTTGTATTTTTTTTTTTTGAAAATGACCGATCATTTTGCTAGATAAGTCCCTTATTCCTCGTCTGGTATCGTTTAAAGCTCTTTGAAGCTGCACTGAAACTGTAATTTTGACCTTCAACCGTCTGGAGGCCATTAAAGTCCACTCTAAGGAGAATAATCCTGGAATGTTTTCATCAAAAACCTTAATTTCCTTTCCACTGAAGAAAGAAAGACATGAACATCTTGAGGCATCTTTACACAGAAAAAGCGGCACAGAAACCAACTCTGAAGCGGCATAATACCACAAAAATGCGCATTTACACAGAACGTTTAATGCTGTTCTGAAGCGGCATAAACGCATTTACACAGGAATTAAAATCGCGGGAAACAATGCTTTGAACATAAGTATTTCAAAACTAAGAGTTTTAACAAAATTAATTTAAAAATAATTAAATAATAAACAATTAAATATAACTCGAAATAAAAAAAATAAGAAAATTTAAAGTAACAAGTTAGTAAACTGCGTGCTATATCTCACGCTTTGATGTTTGTCATAAAATAAAATTGAAGGATGCAACAAAATTATTCATTATTACACCGGTTCACAACAGGATTAAAAGAGGTCGAACATTTTTTTTTTTTTTTTCTCAAAGAGACAGAAACAACAAATCATGCTAGCATTTGCGTGTATCAGGCAGCAGCAGATCACCAGACAGACCGTCGTGTGTGGGTGAAATATCGTCCTCAAGGAGATGATTTTTGGAATATAATATAACAGTACACAATCAAAGTGACGCCGATTGTGTTAAGCATTTACCTTATCTGAGAGAAATGTAGCAGCGCGTTGACCCGACAGTCTCTTAATAGGAAGATTACAAACGGCGAAAGCCAATTGATGACACACGACGATTCTCTGCTGTTATTTTGGTGGTTTGCTTCACGATGTGAGTACAGGACTCTTTTACTTTAATGCCTCTTGTTGGAAGACATTATTTTTATTATTTGCCCTAAGTTATATGTTTCGTTTCCTGCTTCTTGAATCTCGCGCCGCCTGAGCTGACTGGAATGCTTTTGGTTGTCATGACAATGACGTAGTTTAGAGCGGCTATATTTCGCGTTCATTTACACTGAACCAGAGCAGAATCAGACTCGCCTTTGATACTAGGGGCTGAGGTGGGTCAGACCCGGCGTATTTTAGGTCTTCTTTAACACGGCATTGCGTCTTTACACTGAATTCTGAGCAGGTACAGACCCGCTTCAGAACAGCCATAAATCGTCCGTGTAAAGATGCCTCAATGACATGGGGGTGAGTAAATGTTCGGGAATATTTTATTTAAAAGTGAACTAATCCTTTAATGTTGTTTATATGTCTACATGCTGTTTTTAATATGCTTTAAGAGAAACCATGTGCAAATTCATCAGTCAACACCATTGCTGAGTATTTTCTCTTTAAAACTGCCGTAAACCAAAGACAGTGTCAAACCCGCTGGTGTTTTTGACGTCACAAACTACCAATCAACGTGCCGGCGGGCTTTAGCATATTATTAACTGACTGCGCAAGAGAGTCTCAAGAGCAGGTTACCCCGGTATATTTTTCTTTTGATATGAAAAATCGGGTAGATTTAGCAATATAGCGGGTGTATGATGTATATATAAATAGCTGTTTGATAATGTAGTCAAGCAAACGGCTAATCATATTAATTACCGTTATGTGTCTGACATTGTAAAAAGCGATACCATTGTGCAGCATTTACCTCAGTAAGTTGACCGAGTGGATCTCTGAGCTCGTGTGAGTGGAGGCGGGGCTAATTTGCATATTCATAGATCCATGTATACTAAATGAAGCAAGGGTGTAGAGTAACATTCAAGCTATAGAGTGCCTCAGAGATGATGGGTTTTTGTAAAGCAGAAGTTAGCGGCACACAGGTTCCCTCAATCGAAAGCCTATGCATTTTTCCCATAGACTTTTGGAAAATCGCAAAAAATAAGCTCTGTGTTTAACAAAGGGTTATGACACTTACACGTTTTGTCTATCAAAATAGTCTTGACAAGTTAACACAACATTTATACATTTTGAAGCCTAAATAAAGTGGTCAGATATAAAAAGCTAACAGTAGGCTATAAATGGACTACAGCACACCATGGTCGCGGATCAACGTCGCCACCACCAAGCTTCCTCAAACTTTATTTAGAAAACAACTCTATTTGAAAACATGCTCGCTGATTATGATCTGTGCTGTGTATGAATACTTATCCACTTTTTCATGAGAAATGCTGTCCAAATGTCCTGTTTGTCATGATGACGTCTAAAGTCCCCACCCAAAGAAAAATCACAAGCGGGTTATAACTGGTGTTTTAGCAAAAGCCCATTAAAAAACCCATAGACTTTAGAGCAATGGAACTGTAAGTCCTAAAATGCTAACTCGCTTCCGGGTTTTGCCTACAAAACACGCCATTTTAAGGCACGAAGAAAACCTTTTCACAGGAAAAAAATAAAGTTTAAATATGCAATTTTTGTGATCGAATATGAGTTTTAAGGGATAAAATGATTGACTACAGGGGGACTTTAAATGTTTTAAATATTCTAAGAATTAGTTTTATGTATTTATTAAAATATTTACGTTTTAGATTTATTTATTTAAAGCTGCTGTCTGCGATTTTTGGCCCTCTAGCAGTTAATAAACAGAACTGCACGCTTCTTGCGGAAGAACATTGTAGCCGGAGCTACTTTTCTCCCTGTATGTCTATGGCGAGTCACGCAGTTACTGTGATACTCTGCGGCGAGTCCTACCAGTCTGGTCTGAAATAGTCCGAATATAAACACTTATTATAAGTGCACCATAAAGATTCAGGATAAGACAAAAACACGGTTTGGAAAATAAATTCATGTTGTATATTCTCATTATATAATTTTTGTAAATTTTTAACAAAAAAAGTTGCAGACTGCAGCTTTAAATATACAAATGCAAATACAGTGATGACTGAATCCAGCACATGGAAAAGTAAACACTCGTTTTGCCATAATACCGTAGTATTGTTATTGGTTACTGTTATTAACGAAAGCTGAAATTCATTGTTAACAAGAAAAATAGCATTTTATATCGGAGGTTCCTGGGTTGGGCTGTTTTTCAAATACTTTCACAGGTTGATATAATCATCCTGTCCTATTTTAACAGTTCGCATCCACATGTCATTCTAACAAATGCTTGGTTAGCTGCTATAATGATCAATAAATCAATTTCATACAGTATAAAACTTAGTAAATTAAAATATAATCATGCATAACTGATGCTATGCCTTTAACTTTCTTTATCAGCCTCCCCATGTAGGAAATATGAAATATTTTACTCATTAACTCATCAATACAGCTCAGTTATTCATATCTTAGATGTATTTATTGATATCTCGATATGATATTGGCTTGCCACATCTGTGCGCGCTCCCGCTTGTCTGTATAAAGGTGAACGAGTCCGTAAACGCGGGTTACTGCGAGTCAAACAACCGACCAATCATAGGCCTCCTAACAGTCTTGCTATTCGTACGGCGCCTCTGATTGGTCGAGAGATTGGAGCCCAAACAAAACGGGAAAAGTAGTAAACGCTCGCGTCAGATAAACGCATGTGCGGCTATCAGAAGAGCTCGCTCTCATACAGGTCAGTAGAGCCGGTCTAAAGTTTAGTTGTGTTTCTAACATGTAACATTTTCATCTTTGAAAATAATGAAGTGCATCGCATAATAGCAGCTTTGTTTTCATGTTTTGCAACATTATGGTGTGTCCATGATGCATATGCATAACTGCAGAAGAACATGTGTATGAAACTGAAATATGACACTATGATCTCAATGAGCAATGCAGTTTAGTAGAGAAAGGTCGTTTTATAATTTAACAAATGCACATTGTGTGGAGTGCAAACGCTTTTTATGCAGCATATGTCTGACTGACGTGACTCTGTGTTTAATAATTAAAGATCTACTCCTGGTTTATGAATCAGAGACACGTCATCTGTCATATGTGTCCGACTATAAACCATGACTCAAGTTCGTAATTTAAGTTGCTGACCTCTAAATCGTGTGGTGTAGTAAAGCTAGAATTATAGATGCTAATTTTTCACATAGAAACTGATCATTAACCTGTTTTAAAGTTTTGTTATTGAGGTTGTTATTGAATGTCGTCTTGCATAAGATCCATCATGTCCCTTTTGACCTTGTTCTATGGAAACAGCCATGTTTCTGTTTATTGCTTTCATTCCCAGCATCCCTCCTGTCTTCAGAAGTCACCTGTGTGCATTAATTAAGGTTTAGTGTTATACAATAGGCGTTCGTTGGAAAGAAGCCAGTGCGTTTTACCTTTTAGGAGAATCTCACTTTCCATTATGGGTTTTAAGATTTGCCACCATTGTGAAGCTGTAGTTACACTGTAATTATAGACTGTCTCTAGCCCTCACTGTGGGTGTGGAGATGGTTATGTTTATGCAATGTTTTATTTATGTATAAGATAATGCGATTCATGGGTACTTTGGTATGGAAGCTTATTTCTACCGTGGAGGAAAACATAAATAATGGAATTTTAAAAAGGGTAATTCTGAGAAGAAAAATGTCAGAATTACGAGTTAAAAAATGGCAATTCTGAGAAAAAAGTCTGAATTGTGATAAACTAACAATTGCAAAAAGGTCAGAACTGTGAGATAAAAGTTGCTATTTTTTAATTGTGATTTTCTATCTCACAATTCTGAGATAAAGTCAGAATTGTGAATTTTAAACTTGAAAACAAGAAAGTCAACTGCGAGAAATAAACTTGGAATTGCTAAAAGTAAAGTCAGAATTGTGATATATAAATGTGGAAATGTGAGAAAGTCCATCAGTTACGAGATATAAACTTGGTATCGCAAGAAATAATAAATGTGGAAACGTGAGAAAATCAGTTATGAGATATAAACTTGCAATTGCAAGAAATAAAATCAGAATTATGAGATAAACGTGGAAACGAGAGAGTCAATTATGAGATATAAACTTGGAATTGCAAGAAATAAAGTCAGAATAGCGAGATAAAACGTGGAAATGTCAGAAAGTCAATTATGAGATATAAACTTGGAATTGCAAAAAATAAAGTCAGAATTACGAGATATAAATGTGGAAACGTGAGAAAATCAGTTATTATATATAAACTTGAAATTGCAAGAAATAAAATCAGAATTATGAGATAAAACGTGGAAACGAGGGAGTTAATTATGAGATATAAACTTGGAATTGCAAGAAATAATGTCAGAATTCTGAGAGATAAACTTGGAAACTTGAGAAAGTAAATTATGAGATATAAACTTGGAATTGCAAGAAATAAAGTCAGAATTGTGAGTTATTAATTTGGAAACGTGAGAAAGTAAATTATGAGGAAAAAGTCTGAATTGCGAGATAAAAAGTTGCAATTTCCCATATCATTTTGTTATTCTGTGGCGGAATCAAGCTTCCATACTTTAGTGTTCTTTCAGAGCTTGTTTAGTTTGGCCATTGTGTTGCTAATCAACAGGTTAGGTGGAAACTGAAGTTTTGGAAACGGTCTCCTGACAGCAGGACAAAAGGTCACTGGCGTCTGAGCGTGTGAATGTTTGCCTCACATCTGTTCATCTTTATTAATAATCTATGCTGCTAATTGTTGTATCCATTCATGCATGTTGTATGAAGGTCAAAAGTTTATATGGCATGATATATTTTGTCAACAAACTCAACCTTTGTCCCGATCAGAGACATGTGACGGATGAAGATATCACAAGGTCAGACTGATACTGCCTGTCAGATTTAACTCAAATGTGGTTTATGATGATGCAACAGGCTCATCAGTGTTGCGATTATGCAATTGGTGATATTTTACTGGATCAAAGATGCCACTATACTCTCAGTTTAGCTGCCTGTGTTTTATCACTGATAGAACGATAAATCTGCTGATTGATTGATCAATATTATTTATTGATGGTCATTGCAGAGGTCAGTGCTTCCTGACTCATTTGTGTTTGTTCAGCCTCACTGGAACTTGTCATTGTGAACTTGTTTGACAGAACATGACCGTGTGATGCAATCTTGTCTGCTGAAACTATGTCAACATTCCTTGTATGAATGACTGAATGAGATCTAGTGTGGGATGAATCTCAATAAACCTGTCGAGCATGTCTGGGTCATATTTCAACACAAAGTCTAGAAGAAATTGTGCTTTTGATTTTGAAAATCAATTTTGGGGTGACCCAAAAACCCTTCATATCACAGCTCAAATCATTGGAAAGCTGACTTGTTCTCGAGTCTCATGTGGATGTCACGTGTCCGACATAAATTGCATGCCTTAAATATATCTGGATCTGTTCCACTCAACCTCATGCCACTGTTTTCCATTTGTTGTGCCACTGTTTTTAAATAGCAGCACTGGTCTGGGAGGGGGTTCGTCTGCCCCCATCGGGTGACCGGCCTGAGGGTCTGTCATTGGTCTCACCCGCCTCCCGTCACAGCAGGAGTTTAAAGGACGTGGCCATGGTCACGTTACCTTTGCCCTGGAAAGTTTGTACAGAAGTGGAATGAGACGACGTGTTTGTGTTTATCAGCTCCTCTTGCCGGGGTCGACACCAAACCCGTGAGATAGCGAGGAAACGTTCGATAAATGAACAGAAGTGTGATGCTTTCACAGGCAGTGATTGACCGATATATCAGGCAGATTAATCGGCCGATATTTAGAAATTTAGCAATTTTTTGACATTAAATTTTGTTCAAAAACTGTGGGTCTGTAAGATTTTTTTAATGTTTTTGCTCATCACCAAGGCTGGATTTATTTGTTTAAAAAATTCAACAAAAACAATAATATATAAAAATTTATTAAGCTGTTTTCCATGTGAATATATAGTAAAATGTAATTTATATCTAATGATCAAAGCTGAATTTTCAGCATCAGTCTTCAGTGTCACATGATCCTTCAGAAATCATTCTGATATGATGATTTGCTGCTCAAGAAACATTTCTGATTATTTGATAAACAGAAAGTACAAAAGAACAGCATTTATTTGAAATAGAGATCTTTTGTAAATCACTTGTGTTCTATTTAATGTGTCCTCTCTGAATAAAAGTATTAATTTCTTTCAAAAAATAAATGGTACTGACCCCAAACTACGGTCTTTTATCACAGAATATCAGCCTGATGTAATCAGCATGTCTTTCTTGTTGAGTATTGACCCAATAACAATCATATCTCCTCATGTTTGACTTCCTGCATTGTGATTGGCTGACGCAGCAGATTCTAAGAGTGTGTGCGTCCAATAAGCAGCAGGAAGGCGTCTGAAGCGCGGTTGCACATAAACTCAACCTGTAGTTGTTCACATTGAACTGTTGTTACCTTCACCTGGTCATTTCACCTTCCTGCTGCAGTGATTTTGTGGGTGGAGGAGACACAGCGGTACCCACGTTTGGACGCACCTTATTCTGCTAGTCTCAGGTGAAGTGTGTGTGATTGTGTGTGTGTTTTGTGTTGATCCTAGCTAAGATGGTTTGACTTTGCTGTGTGATGAAGGACAGTTTTCAAGTCAGACGTGTTTTTGTCTGTGCTGAGGGGTTGAAGAAACCGTATTACATTTGACACAACACAAAGAATTATTTAGTATTTTCTGTTTGATTGTGAATGAAAGCATATTGAATGGTTTTGTAGTGCTTTAGCTCTTTAACTCTGTGTTGTTTGTATGTACAGTAGTCATGCACGAGTTTACAGGGTTTCATTCTGTGTCTGTGTCTAAGCGAAGGCAGGACGATTTGCCCCAGGGCAGTAAGAATAGAAGTGGGTGAGAGGTTAAAGGAGTAACGCGTCCTCGCAAGGTTTAACATGAATCACATAGCTGGCTAAGGTGACTCACAGCCCGTCTCTTACCTAATGCTGCTGCTGCTCACTGAGTTAGCTTGTTGCAAATGAAACTTGTAGTTATATAGTTGATTGGAATATTGGAATGTTTAGTTGGACCACTTCAGTATTCTAAGCTTGTTTCCTCTATGGAATTAAACCATTTAAAAGATAATTGAAACTTTTTGTCCCACTGACTTTTTTCTTGCAATTGCAAGTTATAAAGTTCCCAATTCTGAGGATAAAAAACATATAAACTCACATTTCTGACTTTTTTTCTCAAGAAAAAAGTCAATTGTGAGATAAAATGTCACAATTGCAAGAAAAAAGTCATAATTGTGAAAAGAAAAGTCATAATTGTGATAAAAAAGTCACAATTGTGAGGAAAAGGTCATAAATGTCATAAAAAGTCGCAATTACCTTTTTTTAATTTTTCATTCCGGCGCAAACAAGCTTCCATAATATTCAGATTCTCAATTTCCGTGATAAATTGTCCAACTAAAAAAACCCTAACCCTAACTTTTTTAACTTAAAATGTTTTATTATTTATTAATATTTTGAATTAGATTTTGTTTATATTTTCCATTTTCATTTTAATTTCAGTTAGTTTTAGTATTTGTATTTTTTACAAGTTTTTTTAATGTGTGTGTGTGTATATATGTATGTATATATATATGTATGTGTATATATATATATATATATATATATATATATATTATATTATATTATATTATATATATATATATATATATATATATATATATATATATATATATATATATATATATATATATATATATATATATATATATATAGGTTTTTATTCATTTTATTTCAGTTTCAATCTTAGTTTAGTACATCATTAAACTAAATGAAAATGGGAAACTTGGCAACTAGCTGAAATAAAATAAGTATTTTAAGTAGTAAATATATATATATTTTTAATGGTTTTAGTTTTAGTTTCAGTTATAATAATAACCCTGTGTAGGATTTGAAACAATTTTCACAGAAACAATTCTCAGAAATTTTCTTTCAATTTACTCAGAAATTGCTAGTGATGTAATGTAATTATGTAATTGTAATTTTTAAATGTAATTTTGAAATAGAAAGACTGAAATATATTTTCTTGTAAAACATACTCCAGTATTTTTTTTTTTTTTTACAGCTTTGAAAAAACTTGCAGTAATGAAAATCTGGGGAAAAGGTGCTTATTTGTCATGAGAATAATGTCAATGCGAAACACCTAGTGAACATTAGTTGTAGGTCTAAGTGCTGTCGTTGTCCAGAACCAGCTTTGTGAAGTTTTGTAAGGTTTAATGACATGTTAGAGGAGAATTGTCTGCTGTGAATGTTAGTTGAATTACAGGTGAAGTAGATTAACACTTTACACAACATCTGATCGCTGATTGAGTTTGACCCTTCATCACTGACGTGTTTCTGTCACAGTTCACTCTGATTACAAATTGATTGCTAAGATTTAATCAAAGGGTTTTGATAAGAACACAAAATTTCAAAACACTTGACAGGATTTTACAGCACAATAATGTGCCAGATGTTACACAACTGATTTTTATGAACCATTGAAAGGAAAACAAGCAAACAGCCAGACAAAAACACATTTTCACATTGTCTTGGTAGTGAGTATTTTCATATTTCTCATATTTCCTTTGATTTTCCTAAAAAAAAAAAAAATGAAAAGAAAAATATAATTTTATATTTTGCATGAAGAAAATTAAGCATTTTATAGGATGTTGTTTTTTCATTGTGACATTGGACTTTATCTTATCTGTATCTTTTTTTATTCTTTTAATTCTTTGTATAACTTTCATTTAATCTTTTTATTCTCTGCTTTTATTGTTATTTTATGATTATTTTAATTCCTTTTCTATGTGAAGCAACATTGTGTATGAAACGTGCTATATAAAAAAAAAAATTCAACATAATTTTTATGGCAAATAAACAATTAATCTGTAATAGTTTTCCAGCTTTTTTAGTATCGTAAATAATTATTTGCATTAGTTTTTCATTATTAAAATGGACATCAACATAAATTAAAAGCAATGCAACAAATAATAACATGACGTATAAATACTTTACCATTTGCCCCACCCTCAATCACTGTAGTTGTATCTGAGATTAGAAGAGTTTGGTTCGTGTTGTTCATGTCGAGAAGACGCTGTTTTCTGCTGCTAAAGTAAATCCTCTGTGATGAGATTGATACGGTAAAACCGACACCATCATTACTGTTCGTATCGAGTGCTGAGGAGGAGCTGAGATTCAGATATGCTAATGAGTGTTTGGTTTCTGACACGCACTGTAATCGGTCGACCAATCACAACAGACTGAGCCATCTGATCTGACCAATCAGAGCAGAGCAGCTCTCAGAAAGGCGGGGTTTAGAGAGACCGAATCTTCGAAAGAACCGTTTCAGACACTGAGAGAAAAGAGCTGATGCTGTAATGGATATTATGAGAAAATTAAAGTGTTTTTGACCTTGGATGAATGTAAACCTGTTGTAGGAGACTCAAACAACATTAGGAGCTTTAAAATAGCATAATGGGGCACTTTAATATTATTGTGGGATGCTTGGAAATGTGTCAAGGAATAATGTGGGTCGTGCAATTCTGTTTAATTCTGGATATATGATACCAATGTCAAAGTTTTAATATAACCCCTACTGTCCTCCACAGATACGGTTTGCTGTAGTCATGCAGGCACACGAGCTGTTGAAGCAGCTGAGAATCCCTGAGCTGTCCGAGGTCAGGGATTATTTCCGCAGCCTCTCCACCAACACGCTCCTCGGCATGGGCGCGTTCACTGCCGTCACGGCGTACTGGTACGCCACGAGACCCAAAGCCATCAAACCGCCCTGTGACCTGCGCATGCAGTCGGTAGAGCTCCCGGTAAGTGAACGTGCTGTTGAGATGATCTCAAATCTTGTTGCTATCAGAGATTTGATAGAAAACATATCTGATGGTTGCATTTGTTTTTGTCAATCAGGGTGGAGAGTTTGCTCGTCGAGCGGCCATTTTAAACGGAGGCCCCCTCTTGAACTGTGTCTACGAAGAAGCCCAGACAATGTACGAGTGCTTTCTCCGGGGCCTGAGGGAGTCGAGTACGTACTCATCGGTTTGATTTCAACCTCGGAGCAAACTGAGCTTCACTTTTTATCATGTTTGTTAGAATGTCAAATCAAGTCTTTTCACAATACACATTGTTTCAAAGCAGCTTTATAGAAAATCATGATGTTAAAGAGGACATATTATGCTTTTTTTCACATCTTCATCTGTCTTCAGTGTGTAATGTTGCTGTTTGAGCATGAAAAAGTCCCTCCAGCAGCAGTTCTTCTCTATATCAGTGTTTCTGAACTCCCTGAGTTTTCTTCACAATATTCCTCATTTAAATAATTAATATGCAGATTAAAGGGGCGGGGCCTGGTTGAGTGAGTTAGTAGTGTGATGAAACTGGAGGTTATGGTTAGGGGCGGGACATTTCCCAAATGACCAATCACAACACACTGCTCCAGCTGACCAATCAGAGCACATTGTGCTTTTCAGAAGGAGGGGCTTCATAGAGACAGGAACTAAACAGAGCGTTACTGACAGACTGGGAAGAGAGGAGCTGCAACAATGGAGAATATGAGGAGAATAATCAACATTCAAGCAGGAAAACCTGTTCTAGTAGAGCACAAAAACAACATCTAGACTTTGTAAAAGGGCATAAAATGGCCACTTTAATGTTTATAATATCTTCATGTCTTTTTTCCATGATACATACAATTCAACCAGTTGAGATTTGCTTTATTTTATATATTGCCCTGCGCAAGTGTATGCATGCAGATAAAGTTGCACATATAAAAAGCTGGGCAATAGTATAGTTACATTTTGCGATAAATTGTGATGTCAGCATGTGCTAAAGTGGACACATTATTTTGATATTTCTTAATATTTGCCTTTCAGAAAACGGTCCCTGCCTGGGATCCAGAAAACCAAAGCAGCCGTATGATTGGCTCTCGTACTCAGAGGTAGGATGACACTTATGCATCCATATCTGTTTCTGTTTTGATACACACTCTGTAATTGATGTGCACGTTTGTAATTATTTAACTGTTAGTGATTCAGACTGGCAAGATTTTTTCTGCAGGTTCAGATTTGATTTTGAGCTTCTGATTTTTTCATTAACTTCAGTACAAACATTTATGCATTTATTTTTTAGCATATATTTTATCATATTAAGAAAGAGTTTTATTTTATATTTCTCATTACATATTAAGCCTTTTTTACTTTTACATTATTAGTTTGAAAACACACAATTTATACCATGCAATGATACTCAACAGCAGCTATAAATTCTCAATCACATCATGACATGCAATAATTTGTTCACAGTCAAAAATTACTGAATTATTCTTATTTCAATGAAATGAATGTACTATATTTTAGTTTGATAATGTTTTTTTATTTAATATTTTGTATTTTCAGGGGATTTTATGGTACAAAATTATATTTATGCAGTATTTACAAACCACCTATTACCTGTCAAACACTTCTTGAGCATAGACCTGAAAATGCAAAATCTTAAATCTTGAAAGAGTTTAAGAAGTTTAAGTTTATTATTATGAAAAATGCACAAAAATAATAAAAAAATTACATTTTATATGAAATATATATTTTCCAAAACTGTGAGAAAATCAAAGGCATAAATCTAAACAAGTTTCAAATTTGAGGTTGATATCTCAAAAAATGAGCTTTCAGTAAGATCTTGTTTGGGTGCACTAGATGAAATTCGTCTTCCATTCATTTCCAATGCGCTTATATTTGACCGCGGTGAAAAATGACTAAATGGCACCAGAGGGTTAAATCAGCAGATTTCACAACATTCAATGCATCGCTAAAAACCAAATGTTTATGTTTGTAAGACATAAAAGTACTAATATAAAATATGACACTAATATAAAATGAATGCAGAACTAGCTGGAAAGTCTTTCACATCTTTGAGCGCTGGAATTTATTATAGCTCACGTTTACTCTTCTCTTAGCTCTCAAGTTAATAAGTTACCTGGTCATTTCATAACAACTCAACATAATAACTCCAGTGCCTACTGGACTGACATCCAACATGCTGTAAAACCTGTGAAGTAATTCGTCCTTTGATTTGAAGGACTCGTACAGCGAGACATTGTGTTCTTTCGTTCTCATATGTACTCAGAGCGTCCGACACACACCTGTAGAGAAGCTGGTTTTGGATTTCAGACCACTTGATTGCAGGTTTTGCAGATCGTTGACATGGTTGTAAAGGTTGCACTGGTCAGATTCTTGTGTAAAGGGCTTGTGGGAACCTGTTTAACTGCAGAAGCATTGTCCTGCACCTTACTTAATGCACATTCCCGGCTTCTCTGATGATTAGTTTCTTGTTAAACTGCACATGATACTGCGATTCCCAGGAAATGCATAAACTGATCAAATGCATACATGCATAAATGTATGCATGCACCATTATCATTAACTAAAACTACATTTTTAAGTTCTTTAATTTGGAATAGAATTTAAACATATTTACAGTACTCTTTGATGTTTTGCTTTATTTTCTCCTCTCCTCTTGTGTACAGTGATCTGAATTTAACTAATCGTTTTCTTTGTTGTGTTATTTGTCATTTCCTCTTCTTCAGGTGATTGAGCGAGCAGAGAATTTGGGATCAGCATTTCTACACAAAGGACATTCGAAAAATGGAGACCCCTACGTCGGCATTTTCTCTCAGAACAGGCCAGAGGTCAGAGCTAGGAGATATGTGATTTATTACCCATTTGTGCCCTGTAAAAATGGTTGTTGGTTTAACTTTAAAAAAATGAAGAAACCTGGATGCCTGCTTGAACCCCCCAAAATTGAGTTAATAGTAATACAAAGAAAGAAATTAGTATAATCAACTGAATCTCAAAATATTATGTTTTCTGAACAACATAAGTGAATTTAAGCTGATTTGATAAAAGAGAAAAAAGGTGATAACAAATTATTTTTTATAGTGTGTTTAAATTTTGACCAGATTTAAAACAATGATGTAATGCATCTTAAATTCTAAAAACATATTTAAAGGTCAAGTGTGTCATTTTTTTCTATATAAAAGTACTTTTTTCTATCAAGTAGCATGAGTTTTCGAGTCTTTGTCTGACCAATGGCAGAAGGAAGTTCAGAAAACCTGAAAGAAAAAATGTATTATTTATTGAACTATTAATTTTATAATTATAATTTATTTTTTTAATAATATATAATTATGATTAAATATTATTTATTTATATATATTTATAATCATATAATTAATAATATTTAATAGGGCTGGGTCAAAAATATAAATTTCTCGATTTGAATCGATTCTCATTTTTATGAACCGATATTGATTCTTAAATCCCAAGAATCATTTAGTCTAGTCTGTTTTCAGTTGATGAATGAGCAGAATATGCAGCGCCTCCCATCCAATAAATCCCAATAATCTTTGTGCTTTGTTACTTTTGATATGAAGCAAAGTCTCAGATTTCAAAAGACGTCCATCTTATTATGAGATTCAAATAATAAATATCATTTTGGCGCTGTTTAATGTGGCGTGACGGATCGCTTTAGCGCCTCAGTTAAAGAGAAGCATGTGATCATCCTCTCCTCCGCTTTAATACCAGTTACAGTGAAATAAACATGCATGAACATCTGAAGGTATGTTAAAATATACAGTACCACTTACTGAAATCTGTATCATGTCTCGTGTAATCGCTCAATCAGTGCTTCAACCTCGGAAAGACGTCAATAAAACAGCTTCAATGTCACGTGACGTCACATTTACTTCAGAAAAACATATTCAGTGACCATAAACTCATTAGTCAGCTAGAAAAGAGAACTCTAGAAAGCAGCATTCTGATAAATATAAATATGCACCGTTACATATTCATTATAATGTTCTTCAATATTTAATGCATGTTTGAATAAATCAGTTTTGACAGCCGCGATTTAAATGTTTATATTTCAAAAAAACGAATTGGAGTAGAAATATGATTATGTAATTCTAAACTTATAATAAAAACATAATTGAGTGTAATTTAAGTGTTTGTGAATAAATAAGTTAATTTAACCTTCAGTATTATTATAGTAGTACCAGCTAACTTGCATGTGTAGTTTACAGCATTAGCTGAGATTTTTTTTCCTCTAGAAAATTTGCCTTGTACTGAAACACTACATCTAAAATAATCGATATCGAATCGAAATTGTAATGTGAATAGTAATCGAATCGAATTGTGAAAATTGTCAATACCCAGCCCTAATATTTAATACATTTTTTAATTTAATTTTATTTATTTTGATTATATATATATATATATATATATATATATATATTAATAAATTATATAAATGTATTATTTTTTTGTAAACAATTTATTATTATTATTTATTATTTTATTTTTATTTTATATATTATTATTAATAATAATTAATAAAATAAATTATTACTAATAATTATTTTTTAAAATAATTTATCATTGAAATATGATTATTATTATTATTTTTTTAATTATTTATAATAATACATATTTTAATTTATTTTTTATTCTCTTAATTAATTATCCCGTTTGCCGGTGCTAATGGTGCAAATATGTAATCTTTAATTTCAGTTTAAATTGAAATGAAAATATTAGAAATATTTTTTTAAAAAATATTAAAAACTAAGTTTCTGCGTTATTTGGGACTCTGCATTTGTGACCAGCAGATTGCACTGAAATCATCTGTGTTTTCTTTCCTTCGACACTCGAAGGAAATCACATGGATTGTACCGTTCATCATCTGCCTTGAGATTGTGAATGTTTTGTGTCTAATGTCAGAAATCTTTCCACAGTGGACGATTTCAGAGCTGGCCTGCTACACATACTCTCTGGTATCAGTTCCTCTGTACGACACCTTGGGCACAGAAGCGATAGGCTACATCCTCGACAAAAGTACGTCAATTTCTCATGCAGTTTTATCCTGAAATGGAGTAATTAAATTTTGATTTGTATGCATGCAGACACATGTGTCGCACAGGGTGTCCCTGTTGTCTTTTCAGTGGTGTTTGATAGGATCATTATTAGGCATCAAGTGTTTGTCTGTTTTGCTTCATGTATTTGTGTGTGCTTTGCAGCCTGTATCTCTACAGTCGTATGTGATGTAGTCGAGAAGGCCAAGCTGCTGATGGACTGTGTTTCCGGCACACAGCACTCGCTCAAAACCCTGATCCTCATGGAAGAATTCGACGCTGATTTGGTGAGCCGAGGACAGCGGTGCGGCATCGACATCATCAGTCTGAAAGACGCAGAGGTGAATAAACCGCAGACTGTCTGCTCAAATCTTTACATAAGCGCACTGAGTGAGATCGATGCGTGTGTTTGCGTCTGCTGGTATTTGTTTGTCTTGCTGTGACCCCGGGACGGATCAGCTGACCTGCAGTACGGATTGTTTGCCCTCAGAACGCTGTGACACTTAAACTGTTATTTATAGAAATTCCTTGAAATGGCGTAACTTACTTAAAAAAAAAAAAGTACAACAGATATGTTTCCATCTATTTTTATTCAAATTTTGGGATCTTGCATACAAAAATGTTAATTCTAAAAATGTGCATAAAACATGTATGCGCTTAATTGAGGCACATCATTTTTATTAATTCGATAAGAACGTGCATAAACTATGATGGAAACAGAAAAATAAATCCTGAGACGCAATTCAGAAAAAAAGAGCTGCAGTTTCTTCAATGATTGCAGCAACTTCCATTTTTATTACTGATATTTTGTGCAAATTTCACAGGAAGTGGCAATTTTGTTCGCTTGAACACATGGGATGGAAATGCTGCTTTATTCACAGATGTTTTATGTGATATTCCAATTTTGTGCTCAAGTTAAATTTGCAACTTTGGATGGAAACACAAAAGTTTGATATATTTGATGATGGATAACATTTGCATATACTTCAAAGGAATACCATGTCCAAAAATCCATGGTATTGCTATGATGATGTCCAAAAACACATTCATTAATTTATTTATTTTTTGGTTACTTGGTTTCAGGACTATTTTGATGTCACATTTTTAATGAATGTTTTAATTAAGCAATGATTACATGGCAGAACGTTTGATATTTGTTCAGCTGAAATGTGTCATTTTAAGATTTCTTTCAATAGTTGTTCCTGAAACGGGCTGAAAAATCATTTTTGTCAGCCGAACCCATTTGGGCTCTATCGTACACCCGGCGCAATGCGGCTCCAGGCGTGTGACGCAAGTGTTTTTTGATAGTTTCAGCCCGACGCACTTCATTTTCACGTCCAGAACCACGTTGTTCTGTTCGCCCATGGGCATGCTGGTCTGAAAACGAGGTGTGTTCATCCGCCATGATGCGAGCGCAACTGGCTATTTAAAGGGAATGGGAGAAGAGATTCTGATTGGTTTATTTCACATTACACCCAAAACACACCCATAACTCATTAAGAGAACTGGGACAACCTCTTTGGACCATGCATCTGGCACATCGACCGTTTTTCCCGTTGTTAAACTAGCAAAAGTTCAGATACGCCCTAAGCGCCCTAAGCGCACTTGGGTACAAATACCCACACTTCAGTCTTTGCACTTGACCACTTGTCTACTTACATGATGTATTTCCTGTATTTGGCCCAAGAGTTCAAGTGGGCGTGAAGACTTCAAGTGTGTGTAGATTTTTTGATTGCCCGATGGGACACACTTACAATCTTGCAAACAATGGAAGCGTTTAGAGCTTCTTTTTTTAAATTATTATTTTCAATACTGCATTTTAAAATGCACTTCTAAATATCTGTTCAGTGGTTGCTATTTAACTAACAGAAAAAAACTATTTTAAAATTGTGGTGCTTCTTTAAGTGATAAAAAGCAGTCGCAAATGTTGTACAAAATACACGCAGCCTACTCATCTTTGCATCAATAAAATGCACGACATTACCAAATTATATGTATTATATAATTAATTTAACATACATAACATCGTATGTTTTCCTTGACATCTCGCGATTTCGGTGCATGTGAGTTCACGAACATATTGCATGATGGGATAGGCTTAGCCTTGAATACCGCTCAGAAGTGATATTCAAGGCAGTGTGGGTTTAGTGTGCATTAAGGGCACTGCTCTTGGCCATTTTTAAGACATGGGACAGTCTTGCACACTTACTTCCTGTCGTGTGCACGAGCTCTCAAGTGGCCAAGACCGCAAGTATGAGTATTTGGACAAGGCAACATGTGCTTAGATGTTAAATTAGGGCCCTGAGAGTTAAAATATTTACTTGATTTTTTTAAGTTAATATTTAAATAATTTAACAACATATTTGCATGTTCAAAGATCTCTGATATTGGTTAGTAGTCAAAAAAATATAATAAATAATAATTAATAAAAAAATACACACACACACATACAGCTCTGGAAAAAATTAAGAGACAAGTTCAGAAATCAATGTTAAGTGGTCTCTTAATTTTTTCCAGAGCTGTATGTAAATTTTAATTGTACATTTTTATCATTCAGTTATTAGCTTTTTATATCAACTTAAACACTCGTGCAGTGTGGGAAACCCTGATTTACACTATTAATTGTCTGAGTTTTGATGTTCTTATGTGTTCCTGAGCGAGATGTTTGCTCGTGTTTGGTTGCTGTCAGTCTGTATTTCCTCAGTATTCACCGCAAACAGAAACCGCATTCACATGTGCAGTCTCTTCCTCTTTCACTGAACTTCCTCTGTCTCCTTCATACATTTAAATAAGTTTCTCTTCCACTTACAGGATATTGGCAAGACTCATCGACAGCATCCTGTGGTTAGTGCTGAAGCTTCTTTTTCAGTTGTCAGTGTATATTGCTTTTTTCTTTTGCTGTACTTCTCTATATTAATGAATCCCCTGTATGCTGTATCTGCAGCCGCCTCAGCCTGATGATCTGGCTATTATTTGTTTTACAAGTGGAACCACAGGTATGATGATGTTTGCATCATGTTTTTGTTTGTTTGTTTGTTACTTGATTCTGATTGGCCAGTTATATTTTATAAGCTGAACTATATAATTAATTGTTGTCCCGGTGATCCGGTTCTCATAGGAAACCCTAAAGGTGCGATGCTTACCCACAAGAACATAGTGTCAAACCTTTCTGCCTTCATCCAAGTCACAAAGGTACTGTAAATAGTCTCATAAAACAGCCCTGTAATCACAAAACCTGACATGCATTTGTCAAATTTTCTCTTTTTTAATCACCTTTTGACCAAAAAAGTTTATTTATTTATTTATAAATAAATGCATTTATTTATGGCATAAAATAAATGTTAACTGTTTAATTAAATATATAAAAATGTAGTTTAAGTACTAAAACAACTAAAAATAAAAATTTATAAAAACTATAGACATTTAAAAAAAACTTAAAAATGAAAAGAAAAATTACTATAACTTTAAAATTAAAATGAAAACAGAAAATATGCAAATAAAAATTCAAAATATTAAACAAATAGTATTATTATATTATATTATATTATATTATATTATATTATATTATATTATATTATATTATATTATATTATATTATATTATATTATATTATATTATATTATATTATATTATATTATATTATATTATATATTGCATTGTTTTCATGACAGTTGACCCACCCTAACCCACATTTCATGCCCACTTCTCATTGTAAATAATACTATGTTGTTTACAATGCATATTTTTTGAACTAAGTTTTTAAATTTATTATTTAATAATTTATTTTTTAATTAAATGTAATCATTTATTTGCAAGAACCAAGAAATTATCCTCCATGGACAATCATTTCTTGGTTTTTGCAAATAAATGAATGCCTGGACCTGTAATTATGTTACTGTTTCAGAATATTTAGGATAAAAGCATCAGCTGGTCGGCTTGTTCACGGTTGTTTTCATTTCTGTCTTCCAGTCCTCTTGCCCCATGGGCCCTCAGGACTCGCACATCTCCTACCTGCCCCTGGCGCACATGTTTGAGAGAGTCGTACAGGTATTTCTTCAAAACATGCTTTTAGGATTTATAAAAGGGTGCATTGCTTGTGACACAATGCTGTTTCCACAGGGTTCGATTCTGTTGCACGGCGGACGGATCGGATTCTTTCAGGGTGACATCCGTATTTTGATGGATGACCTTGCGACCTTGAAGCCCACCATATTCCCTGTGGTTCCTCGTCTGCTGAACCGTATGTTTGACAAGGTGGGCATACAGGTGCAGTCTTCACGTGTGTGACCTGGAGGAGCCTGTGATCCTGCGAGTGATCAGAGAGACTAGATTAAACCTGCTGCAGGAAACATTTGTACATATTTATTGCGATTTCCATATTTTCTTGCCACAAGTATGTCCCACGTGTTTTCAAACGCATTTAAAATGCATGTTTCAGCTCTGAAGTGCTGTGAGTTTGGATCGTGCATAACATGCATTAGAAAACGCAACACACACTCCCTCCCTACGGCTTTCCGCCAAAATGAAAGCATTTGAAATGTTATTGTTCTGTAAAATGTAATTTATTAATATACTTAATAAATGATTTTTTTTTTTTTTCACAGAACAATAGTATTATTGCAATAGTAATACATTTCTTTATTGATTTGTTTAATTTTTAGATTTAAAATAAAAATGATACTATATATATATATATATATATATAGTATATATATATATATATACTATTTATATATAGATTATATATAATATATACTGTATTTATATATTATTTATACATTTTATTTTTATAATTATTTATTATTTAATACTCATTTTTATTTTACAGTACAATAGTATTATTACAATAGTAATATATTTCTTTATTGATTTGCTTACTTTTATAATTAAAATATTAAATAAAATATATAATTATTATCAAATATAGATTATTATTATGATTAAAAACTCATATTTATTTTACAGTAAAATTTTATTATTACAATAGCAATATATTTCTTTATTAATTTGTTTATTTTTATAATATTGAATAATAATGATTTATTATTGTAATTATTATTTGATATTATTCAAATTCAAATAATAATAAAATATAAAATATAGATTAATATTATGATTAAATACTCATTACAGTAGTATTATTACAACAGTTATATATTTCTTTGATTTAATTTTCTATAATTAAAATAAGTAAATAAAATGTTATTTTGAATAATAATAAAAATAATAACTACTACTATTAAATACTCATTTATTATTTTACAGTACATGGTATTATTAAAATAGTAATATTTCTTTATTTATTTGTTTTTATAATTAAAATAAAATAAAAATATATAATTTATTATTATTAGTACTAGTAGTAGTAGTAGGAGGAGGAGGAGGAGGAGGATTGCATAGTAATTTTGTTTGTCTTTAGCAAATAGCATGCCTGAGCAAAACATGTCCTAACTGTTCCCAGCAACTCACTGTCAGATCTGTGATCTTTCACCTCATCCATGTGTTAGATTTGTCTAGTGCAGTAGTAATGTAGTGAAACCCTCTCACAGATCTACGGACAGGCCAACAGTCCCGTGAAGAGACGCATACTGGAGTTTGCTTTCAAGAGGAAAGAGGCCGAGATGTTGAGTGGAATCATGAGGAGGGACAGTATTTGGGACAAGATTATCTTCAAGAAAGTCCAGGTGATTATTGACCCGCTTGCTGCATCAAATCTATAATTAGAGACACTGTTTTGTGAAATGCCTGAATGTTCAGTGTAGTGATTGGTCTGTGCTGCCCCCTGTAGGCCAGTGTCGGCGGTTGCGTGCGATTGATGGTGACTGGAGCCGCACCTGTTTCAGCACCTGTTCTCACCTTCCTGCGCGCTGCGTTGGGCTGCCAGGTGCAGTTTTAACTCTTAAACACATGCATTTATACTCATTTTACCACATTTTTGTTAAGTAAATTTTCTCCTTGCAGTTTTATGAAGGATACGGACAGACTGAATGCACCGCCGGCAGCACAACTACACTACCAGGAGACTGGATTGCAGGTAACGCAATCACACACACACATAGATTAATGCATGTGCTCTCACACACTTGCATGTTTATGTTGACTGATTCATGGTGTCGTTGCAGGTCATGTTGGACCTCCTCTGCCCTGTAATGACATCAAACTGGTGGATGTGGCCGAGATGAACTATTTTGCCGCTAACGGCGAGGGAGAGGTGTGTGTGTGTGTGTCAGTGTTATCATTAATATACTATTATAGGTTTTGTTCATATTTAGGGCCTGAGCACCGATAGTATGAGGACATTACTGAAATTTCTCAGTTTCTTCTTCTTCTTCTTCTCCATGAACTGCATTTTTGAGGGCTTAAATATGCTTGAAAACTCATTGCACACGTGTCAGAACTGGTGAAAAGTTTCAGAATTAGGTGTGGCAAAATGGCTTGATAGCGCCACCTACCAAATTTCTACGAAGTACCCCTCCCTTTATGTTTTACATATGTGTATGAAATTCAGAACACACGTGTAATGTCCCAATACCTACAAAAATGTCTCTTGGAGCAAAGTCCTAAATACAACAGGAAGACAGTGATTTTGAATTTTCTCTGCAATATACAGCTATGGAAAAAATTAAGAATATTTAATTTTTTCCAGAGCTGTATATATTTTTTTTTTCAGGTCTTGTACTTTAACAAGCTCCTCCTACAGTTTAATTTAAATTTTAAATTTCATTTTTATATTTTCTGTTCTCACTTTAGTTTTAAAGTTTTAATAATTTTGCTGTTTTTGTCCTTTTTATTAGTTTTTATACCTTATTTTTATTTTTAGCTTATTTCGTTTTAGTATTTACTTCAATTTAAAGTGCCCCTATTATGCTTCTTTTTTGGGGGGGGGGGGGGTATTTCCTTTCATACAGTGTGTAATAAAGCTGTTGAATGTAAAAGGTCTGCAAAATTTCAAAGTTTAAAGTGCAGATAAATTAAGTTTTTGTTTCTTAAAAGAAAGAAGTAATTCTGAAGTGCCTGAAACGAGTCGTCAGTAATTTCAGTCTCACTTCCTTCTGAACCTACATAGGTTTGTAACTAATTTGCATAATACCAGCCTATGTTCTTCATTGGCTGCTGGCGAACAACATCTCCTTTGCCCCGCCCTCAATCACTGTAGTTGTATCTGAGACTGGAAGAGTTTGGTTCATGTTGTTCATGTCGAGAAGACGCTGTTTTCTGCTGCTAAAGTAAATCCACTTTGATGAGATTGATACGATAAAACCATCATTACTGTTCGTATCGAGAGCTGAGGAAGAGCTGAGATTCAGATAATGGACGTTTGGTTTCTGACCAATCACAACAGACTGAGCCATCTGACCAATCAGAGCAGAGCAGCTCTCAGAAAGGCGGGGTTTAGAGAGACTGAATCTTTGAACGAACCGTTTCAGACACTGTGAGAAAAGAGCTGATGCTGTAATGGATATTATGAGAAAATTAAAGTGTTTTTGACCTTGAATGAATGTGAACCTGTTGTAGGAGACTCTGAAACAACTTTAGGAGCTTTTAAATAGCATAATAGGGCACTTTAAACTAAATAACTAATAACCCTGGTGTGTGTGTGTTTTTGCATGTGTTCTTTCATACATTTCTTTTGTTGTTTTCTGGCAGGTGTGTGTGAGGGGTCCTAATGTTTTTAAGGGATATTTGAAAGACCCGGAGAAGACAAAGGAAGCTCTTGATGAAGGAGGTTGGGTTCACACGGGAGACATCGGCCGGTGGCTTCCAGTGAGACATGTTTAATAGATGACCTTCATTATGTGTTTACAAGCACATTTTATTCTGATTTGGAAAATGAAGAATTTAGATCCAGTTTTTTGTTGCATTATAATAATACTAATAATAAAACATGATGCAGCTAATAAAATGACTTACTTGTAGAATATACAGTACCGTACAAACGTTTGGGGTCAATAAGAATTTTCTAATGTTTTTGAAAGAAGTTTCATCTGCTCACCAAAGCTGCATTTATTTGATGAAAAATACAGTAAAAACAGTAATATTGTGAAAAATTATTACAATTTAAAAGAACTGTTTTGTATGTGAATATATAGTAAAGTGTAATTTATTTCTGTGATCAAAGC
The DNA here is from genome assembly GCF_024489055.1 of Chanodichthys erythropterus. Taxonomy (NCBI): domain Eukaryota; kingdom Metazoa; phylum Chordata; class Actinopteri; order Cypriniformes; family Xenocyprididae; genus Chanodichthys; species Chanodichthys erythropterus. The sequence goes on from NC_090221.1 coordinate 35,908,104, forward strand.
TGAATTTTCAGCATCATTACTTCAGTGTCACATGATCCTTCAGAAATCATTCTAATATGATGATTTGATGCTCAAGAAACATTTATTATTATCATCAATGTTGAAAACAGTTCTGCTGCTTCAGATTTCTATGAAAATCTATTTTTTTTAGCATTCTTTGATGAATAGAAGGTTCAAAAGAACATCATTTATTTGAAATAGAATCTTTTGTAATATTACAAATGTCTTTACTGTCACTTTTGATCAATTTAATGCTTCCTTGCTGAATAAAACAATTAATTGCTTTTAAAAAAAATCTTTCTGACCCCAAATTCTGTTTAAAATAAGACACCCACTTCACAAAAAAACAAAAATACCCAATCATTTTCGATGATTGGTATTACTAATGTTCTAAAATAGTGTATAATGAATGCTGATATTTGCCAAATAACTTTTTAGCTACTGTTCCTTTTAGCAGAACAGACCAAATTCAGTTTATATTGTATGACGACAGAAAGTCAAGTGCACATAAATCACATGCACAGTCAAACACGCTGCCATTTCTATTGCAGAATGGCACTCTGAAGATCGTGGACCGTAAGAAGCACATTTTTAAGCTGGCTCAGGGAGAATACATCGCTCCAGAGAAGATCGAGAACATCTACATCAGGAGTGAAGCTGTGTCGCAGGCCTTCGTACATGGAGACAGTCTGCAGGTGAGGAGAGAGACAATAACGCTCAGATGGAGGCATGATAGTGAAATGAGTGTTTATTTTTCCTTGCTCTCCCCTCTCGCTCTCTCCAGGCCTGTCTGGTGGCCATCATTGTGCCTGATCCAGACTATCTGCCCGGCTGGGCCAAGAAGAGAGGCATAGGGGGCTCATATGAAGAACTGTGCAAAAACAAGGTAGTAAACGGACAGATCTCGCACATGTGATCGTTTGCATTTTGTTCGCTTTTCAGAAAGTTGTATGCGTTGGTATATTTGGGTATTGAACCAAATTAGAGTATCTAATTTCTCCATAAACTGTTAATAAATAAATAAATAAATGTATTTCTTATGTTTTCAGGAGGTAAAGAAAGCTATTCTGGAGGACATTGTGAAATTGGGTAAAGAAAGTGGCCTGAAGTCTTTTGAACAGGTGAGTTTCATCTTGAAGTGTATAAAGTTTGGAATAATTAAGATTTTTTTATGTTTGAAAGAGGCTCTTCTGCTCACCAAGGCTGCATTTATTTGATGAAAAATACTATAAAACAGTAAAATATTTTTACAATTTAAAATAATTGTTTTCTATGTGAATATATAGTAAAGTGTAATTTATATCCAGTGATCAAAGCTGAATTTTCAGCATCATTATTCCAGTCTTCAGTGTCACATGATCCTTCAGAAATCATTCTGATATGATGATTTGATGCTCAAGAGTGTTACATTTTTTAATACATTTTTTGGATTCTTAGATGAATAGAAAGTTCTAAAGAACAGCATTTATTTGAAATAGAATCTTTTGTAACATTATAAATGTTTAGGCTGAGCAGTCGTGAGTTATAAGTTTAAAGGAATCCATTGGAGTTCATTCTGATAATTCTCATATTATATGTTCTTATAAATTTCATATAATAATATATTCAAATACAATTTCCTCCTAGATGTTGATAAAAATATATATATTCTTGCATCACACTGGTTTTTGCTGTAGTTCTCGTAACATTTTAAATTTCATAGAATTTCTCAATGTTTTAATTAATAAAAAGAGGGTAAAAGAAGTAGTAGCATGGAAAAAGTATGGTAACATTCAAAACTTTTTAAAAATGTTGTGCGTTTGCTCCTTAATGAGAAGTTACTGATCAAATACAATATGGTTTTAGTTGAAAAATACTAAGTTATGACTGTTTTATATGCTTATATGTTCTACTGGGTCTAAACAGACACAGGAATTCAACAGATGTATACAGTTTTTAATGCATAATTAATTACCTCAAACCTTTAAATTGTAATGTATCTCAGTTTACACAAAAATATGAAGCAGCACAACAGTTTTCAACTGATAATCATCAGAAATGAGCATCAAATCATCATATTAGAATGATTTCTGAAGGATCATGTGAGTAATAATGCTGAAAATTCAGCTTTGATCACTGGATATAAATTACACTTTACTATATATTCACATAGAAAACAACTGTTTTAAATTGTAATAATATTTCACATTTTTTAATTTTTTTTTTTTTTTTTTTTTGTCAAATAAATGCAGCTTTGGTGAGCAGAAGAGACTTAAATCTATTATTCTTTAATATATCAAACTTTGGACTGCCATTGTATAAATAGATGGTGTAATAAATGGTGAATGTTTTTCCGTCATCTTCACGTTCAGGTGAAGGACATTGCTCTACACACTGAGATGTTCTCCATCCAAAATGGCCTCCTGACGCCCACCCTTAAAGCCAAACGTGCCGATCTCAGGAACTACTTCAGGAATCAGATCGATGAGCTTTACTCCACCATCAAAATGTAAACCAGAGGAAGTGCCTCAGATGTTTCAGAGCAACAGAGCTGATCTGGGTTTATGACTGAATAGAGCTGATCCAAGATCAGAGACTCAATGAGCTTGTTGTCATACAGCATCAGTTTTAAGTGCCCTTCAGAATAAGACGAAATACCCTCGATCAGTTCTGTTACTCAAAGACTTCAGCTTTAAACAACCCTCCTCAGGAAAACATCCCAGAATTTCACACCATCCAACTATTTTAAAAGAAAGGAAAGAGGATAAGACTAAACAAACAACTAATTCTGTTATTGAAGACAAAAAATATTCCTTCTTTAATCTGAGTGCATTTGGTGTGTAGAAAAGCCAAACATGATGTTATACATGCTGAACAGTTTGTTTCATGTAACGATCTCACATTGTGTGTGTTCGGGAAATATTTATACAGTCTCAGGGAAAAATGTGCCTTATTAATGGACATCATCTGCAACTGAGTGTTACTTATGAGAGAGAAAACACACACATGATAACAAACAAAGCTAATAATATAATACTGTACCTCATAATCAACACGAAGAGCAAAACACTTGGTGGAAAGTGGGAACTATTTCAAGATTTTGCCTTCCAGTGGTTATTTTAATGTTCTGAAGCTTTTTCTGGACCGGAAGTGGATTAAAAAGGGTATAGTTTTTATTTATTTTAGGAGAATCAGGCCTTTATTCAAGAAACACTAGCAAAGCGAATTTGTTCAGTTTAATTTTTCTATATATTTATGTATAACTTTTACTATACATATTGTTCCAAAGCAGCTTTACAAAGAATAGTGCCTTACAAAATGTGTGTGCAGATGAATAATTTAATCTACTCGAATTAGTTTTGCTTCCATTTCATGAATAAAGCCCACTCACACCAAGAGTGATAACTATAGCGATAAAGATATAGTTATAATAATCATTTTAAATTTAAAAGAGTCTGGAAATCCAACATGGCGGCCACATGCAAATAGTCATCGCTTTCAGAACGATAAAAACATCGACAGCCAATCAGAATCCATCCTGCTCTGACGACAAAACTGCATTGCGCGCTAATGATATTCTAATACAGTTGTCGTTAAAGTTATCGTTCTTGGTGTGAATGTGCCTTAAGTTTAAACACAGCCAAGTATCAATCAGCTGATTAAAATGTGTACCTAATATATAAGACATATACTGTCTAAATGTCAGCATTCAATTTTGTTGCATAAGTGCCTATTTATGTGAAGGCTTTAATGGCAGATGTTTTCATGTGTAATATTATAAGCGTGGCATTTCTCATATCATTATACAGTAGCTGTCCACATGTGTCCTTATGTTTCATTGATGGTTGCTGCTTCATGTTCATTGTAATTGTGTTATGCACAGGTTGTTTTTATTGTTTGTTTTAATCACACTTCATCTTTTGTGTGAAATGATCCATTAACATGATATTAATGTAAATTTTCCATTTAAGAGATGTACATGTTTGGAATTAAATATGATTAATGGTTAATGAACAGTTGGTTAAAGCTGTTTTTTACACTAATTTGTCAAAATATAATTGTAGGTTATTTTTATTTCATGTAATGTGACTAAAACTATTTATTTACGATTGCAATTTTTTTGTTAGAGCTGCAGAAAGAATCAAAACTCGTGTAGTAAATCTATTTATAGAGTCTATTATTGATTTATTATTCCTAATATGGATTGCTTAAGACTCAGACACAGACAGTGGTGTCCACAGGGGCTGTTGAATTAATAAATTGTACATTTTTAAGTATTTTTACATGAAATGTAGCAAAATAAAAGTCATAATATGTCCGTTTATCATGTTCCTGATAGGTGGAAATGTGTTTATGTGCTCATTTTAATCAATTTATAGGTTTTAATGTTATTATTAAGTTATTATTGATCAAGTATGTTATTATTCCATATATAGTTATATTAAAATAATAGAAAAGGCATGCAGTTTATTTCTCAGGACTATCCAAGCAGTAATAAATACATGTATGCAGCTTGGATTAAATGCATTTATTCATTCGTTTGTTTACTATTAGTATTGGATTTAAATGCAAAATAGTAGGCCTATACATTTTATAGAATTATATAAACATGTTATAGGCCTGCTTTCACAGACAAGGCTTTAAATAAATTAGGACATTTAAGAAGCTTTTATAAATGAGCCTTACAGGGAAAAAAACATTACTGATGTGCATCTTGAGACAAAACTATGGCACTGACATATTTTAAGATATATGTTTCTATATTTCAGTATCATATTTTTCGGTCTCGTATTTTATTGGCTTGGTTGTTTTTTTTTGTTTGTTTTTTTTATTATTATTAAACAACATACAGGGGATACATGAAATAGATTTTGAAACAAAATACAAAAAAGGATGTATAAACAAGCAAGCAAGCAAAAAAAAAAAATATATATATATATATATATATATAATAAAAAAACTCATTTTCAGGAAATAGGTATTATAATGAAATCATATTTTTTTTTAGCAGTTGTGCAGTTTTAGCAGCTTTCTTGTTGAACGATGAACAAAGAGTCAATACAAAAAAGCGTAATGTTGGGCTTACAGTCGTTAACTTTAAATTTATGCAGATGAAATAGGCCACAGATAGTTAGCAATTTTAACACAGTGTCTCCTTTGACCTTGTTTCCCCACATCAAAAACGGAACATGAATTATTAAAAAAAAAAAAAAAAAGTTTGCTATAAGCAGAGAAAATAAGCCAGGCTACTTCTTTCCAAATGTCATTTGCATAATCACATTCATGAAATAAATGTGTTATTGTTTCAAGATTAGAATTACAAAATGTGCATTGTGTAGAGATGCCCAACTTAAATTTAGAAAGAAAAGAGTTACATGGATAGTAATCATGAAGAATTTTATAGTAAAGTTCTTTCATCTTGTTAGGTAACAAAAACGTTTTACCACCAGACCATACTTTAATAGTAGAAAGATAAGGATAATTTATTGGCTTGGTTGTATTATGTATTATTCCTCAAACACCTGCCTTTGTAAAGAGGATGGTATGAGATGTCACATTTTCTAAATTTGTCCTCTGTTTTACTTCATTCACATAAATATGACTTTTCCAAAAGAATAATATTGTTTATTTGTTTTTGTTATAAATTTTTCATTCATCAATCTAAATGGAATAACTCGAAACCCAGTTTTGGTCTTTAAAGGTTATTTAGAATCTATAAAGTTTTCAAAAAACCAAAAAGCCCAAAAAACTATATATATTTGCTAAATGAATTTAACATGTATGATGCCCTTTTTAATTTTGTTCTTTTTGTTTTGTTTTGTTTTTTATTTTAACTATTGTTCTTTCATTGTATACTTGAAAAATGTGGAAATGTGTGGAATTGTGTTGCTATTGAATTCTGTAATTTTGAAAGTTAAAAAAAAAAAAAAAAACATTGTAAAGAGGATGTGTGACGTCGTTGCGTCATTTCCACGTCGTGCGTGCGCGGAACATGGCGACGTCCCTGGGCTCAAACACCTACAACAGACAGAACTGGGAAGATTCGGTATGATTTTTGAATATATTGAACACGCAACACACTGTAGACTACTGCAAAAATGTGCCTGTTTCTTCATTTACTGAAAGAAAGAGTTTTTGAAGAAACATTTTCACCTGACAGTTATAGAATAAATACTACGCTCGCGCGTGCGGTTCAAATCGGTTCAAATATATATTACAATATTAAATACATTTTCTTTTTTTAAATTAAGTTTTTGTAGATATTAATAAATAATTTGAAATAAATTTCAACAAATGTCTTTATAAATGTCATATTGGTCGAGAATATTTTAATCCTTTTTGACATAATCATAATAAAGGGTTTGTTTACTTTTTATTTTTATTGTCATGTACACAGCAGTCCATAAAATATATCAGTTTAGAAGAGACAAATGAAAAACTAAACATAAACATTGATTAAAAACTGTCAAAATATATAAAATTCCATGAATAAAGTCACGCCTTGTCACTCAATGTAATGCAACAAACTGCATTTAATTATTGATTACAACGTTTATATTTTTGTGTATTTTGTTGTTAGGATGTATAAGAAGGCTTTATAAATCCCATCTGTCTCTGTTATTTATGGCTCCAGCTGTTTCTTTGTCTTCATGACAGCTTATTTCTCATATACCAAATGTTAATATCCAAATAATCACGTGGCATCAGAATTTATTGCTGTAAACATAACTGAGAATTGGGATTTGTCTGAATGTCCTGCACACTAGAAACAGTCAGTTTTAGCAGTGATGAGTTGAATTGTTTGTGATCGTGAGCGATGAAGTATCATCTGTGCTGCTGTGATTGCTGAAACTATCTTTAGCTCCTCTAATGAGGTGAATGACATGGTAGAACTTGTTGAGGGAGCAGTTTAGTGAGATCTGGAAGCTGTACAGCATCTGTGAAGAAGATATATGGCATAGAGACCGAGCCTCGCAGATGCAAAGCACTTATTGCAAATATGTCAACATTTGACGATTAAACATGTCTGAAATTATGAAAAATATAGTGATGTGACTGAAGTAAAACATAGGTTTTGTAGGTATTTTTGTCACGTTAAAGGTGTAATATGTAATATTTTTGCAGTAAAATCCACTAGGCCAGTGTTATATATTTTGTTCACTTACAATATCCCAAATGTGTGCAACTATTTGTAAATCGTGAGAAAATTGCAATTTTAATCAAGGCTCCGGGACATGTGAGGAGTCGCCTGTCAATGGCGTCATACCCGCGTTACCGTCAGTTTCCGGTTTTATTTTGTAGAAACCATGGAAACACCAAAGACGCTTTAATATTTACATGTTTTAATAGACAAGGGAACAACTGTTTTGATATATTTATAGACAGAAAACTAGTTGTTGTTATATGGCTCAACGCGGTTATTTTTTTGTTTAAATCTAATTTTCTTGATTTTTTGCGAGTCTCATGCTTTACCATGCCTCAGAGAAAAACACTATTTTGTGAAGTAGCTAACATAGCATAATCAGATGCAGCTTTATTTTTAGTAACAGTAATACAGCATTTTCTCCATCATACAATACGTTTTTAAATTAATTGCATGTCATTTATCAACACAATCATCCAGCATTTAATCTGATATTGTAAAATGGATCTATCTTACTGCAGTGTGTAACAGTGTCTCACAGCAGCCGCCGAGTGAACGCACAGAGTAACGTTATAACATCATTTTCAACACTCTCAAATGTATCTAATATGATAAACAGCTGCGTTTCCTCATACTCATGACCGGAAAAGCGGCAGCGGCGCCGGCGACTGTGTCATAATAAAAGTCCAGCTCCTCGTTCAGCTCCACAACACTCGCTCCTGCTCTGCTTCATACTACAGTAACCTTAATAATCACATCCATGAACATGATTTCTTCTCGAGTCCTATCCCAATTATTTCCACCGGCTGTGATGTGAAGACCACATATCCCAATATTCCACGCTCAAACTTGCTGTCATCAAGCTACACCTTTGTTTTGAAACCTCTAACGACCTCTAGCGGACAGAAATCTTACATACTTTAATACCACACTGACTTTGATTTGTCTTGATTTTTTTTTTGCATGTATTCATACTTTGAAGGGTTAGTTCACCCAAAAATTAAAATTCTGTCATTTATTACTCACCCTCGTGATTTCAGCAGTTTGGCGGTTTGACACGTGATCCGAATCATGATTCGACACACCGATACATAACGCTCTGAATCTTCCTGAAGCAGTGTTTTGAAATCGGCCATCACTATAGAAGTCGTTATTTTGTTTTTTTTGGCGCATATATATATATATATATATATATATCAGTGCCACAGTGTCTTATTTATTTTTTTAAGCAAGTGTTTATTTAGAGTTTGCCTTTCTTTATGGTCTCTCTTGCATTCACTGTCACTGATGACTTATAGTTTCTTTATATACAATCTTATTTTATTTCAATATGATATTTGTCTGTACATTTGTTGTCCTGATTGTCAAAGTTTTCTCCTTCCAGGACTTCCCTATTCTCTGTCAAACATGTCTTGGGGAGAATCCGTACATTCGCATGGTAAGTGATTTCGTTTTTTTAAGTAACCTTCAAAAAGCTCTGTATCAATATTGGGTGAAATGAAAGATAACAATTTAAACTTGAAGCTTTCATAATATTCAATTGGTTATACTTTTTTGTTTTTGCAGACTAAGGAAAAGTATGGCAAAGAATGCAAGGTGAGCTCAGCATATAACGTTGGTTTATAGGGATATTGCAAAGAAAAGTGGCTAAAGTATCTTTTTTTTTTTCAGATATGTGCTCGTCCCTTCACCGTCTTCCGCTGGTGTCCCGGTGTACGGATGCGCTTTAAGAAGACGGAGGTGTGTCAGACCTGCAGTAAGATGAAGAATGTCTGTCAGACGTGTTTGCTGGACCTGGAGTACGGTAAGAGTTAAACACCAGAACCAGGTCCAGACCAGCTGAGGTCATTAGCCTGAATCAAACAGACCCGTTTTAACAAACATTAAGCAATTATGAATGATTTGATGTAAGAATACAAATTACAAGATGTGTGCAGTAACAGAGCATCATTGAGAGTTGCCTTAAATCTAATATTTAATAATATAATAATTAACACACACACACACACACACATACATATAATATATATATTCACACAAACTTTTAAGTAAGATGTGATTAATCGTTTTGACTCCACTAATAATAATACAATATACAATAATATAAGATTATTAATAATTCAATTATAAAAAAGAAACATTACAATCAATAAATACTTTTAAAATAAAAACAATCAAAATAATATGCTGAAAATAATTATAAATGTATATTTTTTTATTTAAGTTTTATTAATTTTATTAATATTTTGAATTAGCTATTTTTATATTTTTGGTTTTTGTTAATTTTAGCTAAATTTAAATGTAGTTTTAGTTTAGTTTTAAGTTTATTTATTTACAGTTAATCGTTTTAGTGCTTCAACTTCAACTTATTTAAGTTTATAGCCAAGGCAACTTTTCTAATTTTTGTATAGTTTCAGTTCTCTTCTGATTATTATTTTATTTCAGCTTATTTCAATTTAAAAGATTTCTGTTAATAGTTTTAGTTAATGATTATAACCATGATACATACACACACACATACACACATGTATATACTATATATATATAAATGTTTGTTTGTTTATTTGTTTATCTGCACATGTGAATATATTGATAAATTACATTTACATTTACATTTACAATTATTAATATATTAATATTAACTTAAAATATCACTGGTACTACAAGTAAAAACATTTTACAATCAAATGGGTTCATCAGACAAAAACATTTGGCAATAATGGCTTTCAATAATGTTTTTGTATACTGTTAAATTTTTGCAGGTCTTCCAATCCAGGTCAGAGACACAAGCATGTCTATTAAAGACGACATGCCGAGGTCTGACGTGAACAAGGAATATTACACTCAGAACATGGAGAGAGAGGTGATGTCTAATTACAACCTACAACTAAGAAATCTAATGCCAGTGAAAAGAAATATGTAAAATTGTAGCATAATCTCGTTTTTCTGTGTGTGTGTGTGTGTCAGATCCAGAACTCTGACGGCACCAGACCGGTGGGGATGCTGGGTAAAGCACAGAGCCCCAGTGACATGCTGCTGAAGCTGGCGCGAACCACTCCATACTACAAGCGCAACAGACCTCATATCTGCTCGTTCTGGGTGAAGGGAGAGTGTAAAAGAGGAGAGGAGTGTCCGTACAGGTCTGTTTTCAAGGGGTTAAAACATTATAATGGCATTTATAATGTTAATGTTTTTTGTGCCAAAAACAGTAATAGTTTATTTTCACTGTCTGTCTGACCCTTAGAATTAAATAGTATTTTTTAAACTTGCTTCATCTTTAAGAAATGCCCTCTTTGCATGTGAAAAGAGATGAATGAGATTCACAGATGAAGTGCATGTTTACTGTCGATTCAGTTTAACTTTTTATTTCAACTTGAAATGTTTTTATCAGTGTTAGTTTATTATCATTTAGATATTATTATAGTTTATTCATATTTTGAATGCTTTTTTATTTTAATTTTAGTAGTTTTGTTGTGTTTGTCAATTTTTAAAAACTATGTCTATTTTTTAAAATTAATTTCTATTTCAGTTTTAGTTATTTTATTGCATCAAGCTACACTAAATGAAAATTAGAAATGTTGCTTTGGCAGCTGAAATAATGTAATTTTTTATATATTTAATTTTATTTAATGTAAAGTTTATTTAATTTGATGTTTTTTGTTGGTTTGTTTGTTATTATTTAATTAACTATAATTACCCTAAAGCATTTCTGTGTGAAAAGATCAGTGAAAATTGTATATAATGCAGGGATTGATTCAAAAAGCTTATACGACATTCATCAGAGTTGTCTTTTTTAAATCGGATCAATTAGATTAAATTCATTTCTATGGTTAAATTAAAATCCTGATTTGGCTAAACTGAAATAAAGTAGAAATGAATGTTGTTCTTAATGGTGGAAATCAGCTGCAATGTTGATGACTGTCCACATGGTGGCAGTTGCAGTGTTGTCTAGCCCTGTGTCCCAATGTCCATACTATCCATCCTAAATAGTATGTGACATTAGTAATATTCAATACTATTTAGGGTGGATAGTATGCAGATTGGGATGCAGGGTAGATGTTGTTTTTGTGTTCTACTAGAACAGGTTTTCCTGCTTGAATGTTGATTATTTTCCTCATATCCTCCATTGTTGCAGCTCCTCTCTTCCCAGTCTGTCAGTAACGCTCTGTTTAGTTCCTGTCTCTATGAAGCCCCTCCTTCTGAAAAGCACAATGTGCTCTGATTGGTCGTCTGTAGCAGTGTGTTGTGATTGGTCATTTGGGAAATGCCCCGCCCCTTACCATAACCGCCAGTTTCAACACACTACTAACTAACTCAACCAGGCCCCGCCCCTTTATTCTGCGTATGAATTATTTAAATGAGGAATATTGTGAAGAAAACTCAGGGAGTTCAGAAACACTGATATAGAGAAGAACTGCTGCTGGAGGGACTTTTTCATGCTCAAACAGCAACATTACACACTAAAGACAGATGAACATGTGAAAAAAAGCAGAATAGCTCCTCTTCAAATCACTAAAATCATTTTTTCTCACCAGACATGAGAAGCCCACAGACCCTGACGATCCTCTGGCCGATCAGAACATTAAAGATCGTTATTATGGCATCAACGACCCGGTGGCAGATAAACTTCTCAAGAGAGCGTCCACCATGCCTCGACTGGACCCTCCCGAGGACAAGTCCATCACTACACTGTACATAGGAGGGCTGGGAGAAAACATCACTGACTCTGAGCTCAGGTGAGAGGAGTTTCATTATAATCTCATGATGAGGCTGCATCTAAACATTAATAGTCAATCTTACATGCTGATTGAATTGATTATTGTTGCATACCTGCACATACTACTTTTTTAAGAAATAGTAGGCGGTATGCAATAATCCGTGTGCTCGTATTGTATTCCATTTGGATTTTGATGTGTAATATTTGAATTAATTCACTTTCTTTGTCTCCTCTCACAGGAATAATTTCTACCAGTTTGGTGAGATCCGTACGATCACGTTGGTTGAGAGGCAGCAGTGCGCGTTCATTCAGTTTGCCACGCGGCAGGGGGCGGAGCTGGCTGCGGAGAAAACCTTCAATAAGCTCATCATTAATGGCCGCAGGCTGGCGGTGAAGTGGGGCCGCTCACAAGCTGCTAAAGGGCAAGATTTGAAGGACGGGTTCAGTGAGATGGGCACCAGACTAGAACCAGTACCAGGTCTCCCTACAGGTGTGTGCGTGTGTGTGTGTGTGTGTGTGTGTGTGTGTTACTGGCTCATAGGTTGTAATGTTAATGATCCAATAAGGAATAAATGGATAATAATATATAATAATTTATTTACAATTATAACTTCTTGTTTATTTGTATGTGTATTTTATTTATTTTAATAAAACCATGAAAAATAAAATATCTGGGTCATAATTTGCAATAAATAATTTTTATTTAATTAATTTATTTTATATTTTATTTTTTAATTTTATATATTTTTTTATTTTAGAATGCAATATGACCCAGACATTTTTTTTTTTTCATATGAATCATGCATTTATATATTATTATAGGTTCTTGTGCATGTGTATTTTAATTTATTATGTTTTTTTGGGATGCAGTATGACCGAAAAAAAAAATAAAAATAAAAAATTCATATGTAAATCAAATAAAAATAAATGAAATAAATATTTTTATTTTATTTTTTTGGGATGCAATATGGCCCAAACATTATAAATAAAATAAAAATAAATGAAATAAATATTTTTATTTTATTTTTGGGGATGCAATATGACCCAAACGTGTTTTTTTTTTTTTTTTTTTTCTTTTTTTTTTTTCATATGAATCAAACATTTATATATAATTATAGCTTCTTGTGCATACATGTATTTTATTTTATTTTAATGAAAAAAATTCTGGGTCATATTGCACCCCAAAAAAATAAATAAATAAAATAAAAATGAATGAAATAATTTTATTTTTTATTTTATTTATTATATGAATCACCCAGTTATGATAATGAACAATATTCCCTTGTTTTAATTTGTGAATAATATTATAATTGCATTTATTTTTTAAACATTGTTGTCTTGTCAAATTACTGTTACTTTGCATCGTGACTAACACCACCCCTTACCCATGGTAAAATGACTGTAATGCACAGTCTCTCTTTATTTGATTGATCTGTGTGATTATATCATGTGTATATTGCAGCTCTACCTCTACCGCCTGCTCTAGAGGAGGAAGCGCCTGCCAACTATTTTAACCTGGACCCAGGCAGCTCTCCTGCGCTCATGAACATCAGTCTGCCGCCTCCGCCCGGACTCCCAAACCCACCACCGCCTGGTACACACTTCATCTCCACTCACCCCTGCATGTGTTCATATAATACAACCAGTGCTGTTAGGGTTAATGGGAATTAAAATTATTCAAAACATTCAATCAAAATGGCTCTTGAATGGTTTAAAAGTGTCTGGTTGTGGTTTCAGGTTTTGGGCCTCCCATGTTCCAACCCATGGGTCCTCCTCCACCTCCTCCGATGGGTTTGAGACCTCCAGGCCACATCCATTACCCTTCCCAGGATCCTCAGCGCATGGGTGCGCATGCTGCCGTTCGCCACAGTGACTGATTGACTGCTCACATGGGGACTAGTAAAGATTCTCCTGCTGCTGCGGGTTATTGTACTGTGAAGGTGATGTCATCAGAGGGTGGAGTCTGTGACATCATACAGAGTGATTGACTGGAACACTATGGGAAGTGCCAGTAATGGTACGGTAGTGTGATTGGGCGCTGTTGTTGTAAATGCAGTGCCAGTTGTACGCCACAATAATGCCTCAGTCACATCGTATTTACAAACAAAGCTTACCAACAGATAGGCCTGTGTTATTAAAAGTTTACTCCGGCCAATAAGCTGCTGTGTTTGATACATCATCATGACATGCAACGTTTACGACTAATATGACCGTTTGCATTTTGACATTTTCATGAAAATTTAACCCAATTCCCCCCAAATTGTAATTAATGTTCATTTCTGTTGCATTACAGTAGGTAACTGAGAATTTGGGTGGATAATTATTGCTGCAAAAAAATCTTTGTGGTCCTAAAATAGGCTTCATTTTCTTTTTGCGAAATAAAATTGTTTATATAGTTTATTTGTTGCGAGATTCACAAACCCACACACACATTTCAGTCTTGTGTCTAGAGATTTAACACACACAAAAATGTATTGTGTCCAAGATGCAACTATATTCAAAGACAGATTTTTAACATGAGATATTAGTGTAGCCACTTCTTGCATCTCTATAGAGAGAAAAAAAAACTTGTTTTCTGATATTTATCAGTTTCATATTCAGCTCTGAAACATTTTTTTTACTGAACTGTCAGTTCAGTGCTTTTCTTTTGTTGTAACATGGAAAAAAAGGAATTCAAAAACAAGGACTTTATTGAAAGAACCTACGGTTACCATTTTCTTTTGTGAACATTAAACTAGCTGTCATTAAATGTACCGTCTGCTCTGTTTTTAAGAAACACAGCGGCCCAAAAAGTATTCGGACACTGTTAATGTTTTGCGTTAGATAAAAATGAAGGCATGTTATTTATTTTAAGAAAGATGCACATTTTATAAGCAAAACATTTGAGTTTGTTTGATGTGAAAACAATAGGTCATTTATATTTAGTCCTCTAATGCAATGTCATGCATGTTTTCCATGTGCCTAAAGTGTCCAAATACATTTTAGGGGCCACTGAATGCGGCACACTACACCAATTATTTGCATGAAATGCCAGTAATTTGAAGTTCTGAATCATAAGATTTGGACTCATTTCTTATTGTATAGATGTATTAATGGATTTGTCTTGTTCTAGGAGAACAACCAAGACTTCCTTCATCCAGCACTGAGATAAAACATCTCATTCTGATCATCTTTATCATGATGTTTAATTTTGGTTTTCAAATGCTGTAAAATTTAAACTTCCAGCTGCTCTCCTCTGGCCTTTCACCTGCAGGGAACTTAATGGGACGGTCCGAAAGTGCAAAGCGCAGGTCTTTACGGCGCGCCAGTCTTTTCCTCTAATGTTACAGCTGTGGATCAGCGTGGAGCTCACAGGTCATTTGACTCGGGCGAGTATCCGATGCCCCATCCCCGCGGGGCTCTGTTGAAGTTGCGTCGTTTGGACATGGTGGCCAAGGTCATGCCAGGAAGGTTTTGAGTCTCCAGAGTTTCAAACCCAATAACAGGAATCACCCTCTGACTGCGCACAGGACCTCCAAATGGCACTGCGGCTCTAAAATAAAAACCAAACGATGAAGATTTGAGCTGAATCTAAAAGGCTACATCTGGATACATTTGAAAACAGTGTTTTTGTTTCAGAAAGCTCTCTGTCCACACTAAAACATCGGAAAATGCTTACTGCACATGCACAAAACTTAATGAAAGCTCACTGAGGTGACACTGAGAGACCAGATGTAATGAAGTTCTCGCACTATTCTTCTGGCATTTATTTATTAGCAAAATATCACTGGTTTGTCCTGATCGCACTCAATTGCCATTCATTGTATGGTCTAAACATGTTTTGCCGCAGGATAGCAATTGTGAATTTTCTGTAATCTTTGCAGGAAAGTAATATGAAGATCTATCTTTAGAAACACTGAATAGCACATATAAGATTAATTGGAATTCTAGAGTTCTAGACTCAATTTTAAATGCCCAAAAGGTTCTATATAAGGTTCTTAAATGATTGCATTATACTTTCATGTTTGAGTTATATCATTTTTTTTTTTAGTGATAAAGTATTTTTATGAGCTGCTTATTCATAAAATTTAATAAAGGTTAAAAATGAATGAAAACAAAATTAAATATAGCTGCGAGCAGCAATTATCGGGGTTCAAGGGCTTTAAGCACATGCGTAAAAAGGTATAATGTTTTATTTAGCAAGCCTGTAACCATCGCAATCATAGATGGAAAAGACCAGCCAATAAAGTCAATTTACTAAGGAAATACATGTTTTAATAGTTATAGCACCACCTATGGTCCAATCTCCATAAAAGTTGGCATACATGTTTAGAATCTTACGTCATATGTGCTCACCTATTTCCGTGAAGTTCCGAGTTTTTGTTTAGGATTTAAAGGCTTTTGAGTATATTTTGCCACATCCATTTTCTAAATGAATCTATTATAGCTATACAAAGGGTAAAGTTCAACTGTTTTTGGTAACTATTGATCTAGAGAGTCCTGAGAATTGCTTCGGGAAGATTCGGAGCACAATGAATCAGTGTATCGAATCATGATTCGGATCGTATGTCAAACTGCTGAAATTACGTGACTTTGGCTCTCTGAACCGCTGATTCGATACACTGATTCATAATGCTCCGAATCTTCTTGAAGCAGTGTTTTGAAATTGGCCATCACTATATAAGTCGTTTTTTTGGCGCACCAAAAATATTCTCGTTGCTTTATAACATTAATATTGAACCACTGTACTCACATGAACTGATTTAAATATGTTTTTAGTACCTTTCTGGATCTTGAGAGAGGAAAAGTCATTGCTCCCTATGCAGGCCTCACGGAGCCATTGGATTTCAACTTAAAATATCTTAATTTGTTTTCCGAAGATTAACGAAGGTCTTACGGGTTTGGAACGGCAGAATTTTCATTTTTGGGTGAACTAACCCTTTAACCTTGTCTTGTTTTTTTTCTGTTATAGCACCACCAAGAGACCAGTCGCTGTGTCATTTTTCACGCGGCTACAGAATGAGCTCTTACAGAGGTGTACCAAGTTTGGTGAAAATATGTCATTCCGTTCACGGGTTATAGCCATTTTAGTAAAAGTGGCTCCACCCACTTCTAAGGTTTTGGCGGACCGTGAATCGAAATGTCAAATTTTTTTAATAATTATTGACAATCAGACTCCAGAGAATCTTGCTGCATGGTTTGGTTCCAATCGGGCCAAAAACCTAGGACTAGTTCGCAAAAGTAGGTTTTTCAAAAAATCCAAAATACCCAAGTGAATCCGAAGCATGCATTTTTTTCTGTCTTGAGCCAAGGATTTCAACGATATAAGACACTTGTGCCTAACAGTATATTTTTGACCGCTGTAGCGCCCCCGTCAGGCCGATTGGAGCGAGCCTTGGTGACGTTGTAGACGGTGTGAGTACCACCAGCCCTCAAAGTTTCATGTCTCTACGACTTACAGTTTGATCTGCCAGATCACTTTTAGGGGCGAATGCTGATCCTTGGAAATTTTAACAATTACAATAGGGTTTCAGTGCTACGCGCTTGAACCCCTAATTACTTAAATTCATAAACTGATCCCATGATGGAACTTTTAAAAAGTTCTATAAATGATGCATATAAACGGAATCCTTTAAAATTCTACATGGAACCTTTTCTTCTAAGCACACATCAGAATAAACATAACTATCGGTGCAATATCCATCACATGACTAAATATGTCATAGTTTTAAAATAACTACACTACAACGTGAAAGCTGTTTTCAAATTTATCTACTTGGGTTTTCAAAAACCTGTTTTCACAAGAACAAAAATGCCATGTCAGTGTGGAAGGAAGGCCAAAACATAGAAAAAGTATTTTCAAATGTATCCGAATTAGTGTATACATCCATAATGTGACATATTTCTGAAGTATTCAATGAGACTAAATGGTTTTATTCATCAGTTCTTGAAGTGGGCATTCAAGGGTTGTCAAAAGTACCGACTTTGGTACCAAGCTGGCGATACCAGCATTTCCCCCTAGCATTTTGAGCGCTGTTGAGCGGATTCTTAAACACCTCTGATTGGCCGTTGTGTTCATGCACTCAACAGATAAGCCTGTGACTCTATCTGGAACACAACTGCATTAAGTTTCCAGAAACTGCATGTAATTTTGTCCAGTTTCAAAGCTATATGTCACTTAATGGACCCAGACCAGCCACCTCAAGGTATTCCTGCCTCTGGATTAGACTCAACATGGTGACGCAATTCTAGTTTGTATCTGAGAATCTTCTGTGCACAGTGTGCCGGCGGTTCCTTAAATAGTTCCTCAGTCATTCGCTCCTCTGCGGGTCTCGTTTCAAATGGGAAGACGCAGTGGAAACATTGCAGCTCTCTTAAGTGCACTTCATAATTTGATAGTGTGGATTAGTCTTGTTGGGTCTATTTAAGGTACGTAATCATCACGCATGAAGCCAATGTGCCAGAACCTCTCAGTGACCCTCAAGGCCACTTCTCATATCATGTTTTGCCTCCATTTTCTGGAACCGTGGAGAATGGACTTAATCCCTCCTAAATAAAGAAGTTGTTATAAGGGAATCCCAATCCTACTTGGATGTCCCAACCCTACATGGGCCGCATTATTGTGTGTCACATTATTGTGATGCATCAATGAACAGTTTGATGCAACTTTCTTTTTTCTTTTTTGTTTCAGCCGTCTAACTCTAGGTTTTCAATCAGATTTGCACTCCCAATTCCTTCAGTGAGTTGAAGTAATTCTTAAATTAAAGTCGTTTGTCTGAGTCATGGCAGGTTGGCACATTCTCTGGCATGTTAAGTTTCATTTTTATTTTCTTATTTCAACATTTAGATATAATTATGTAGCAGATGCTTTTATCCAAAGCGAAATACAAATGACTTGCGTTATCTTTTTACTTGCCTTTCCCCCATCAATATGTGAAATTTGTACTCTATCAGTCATTTAAAAGGCTAAAAATATTTTTTTTAAAAATGCAACAGTTGTCCATTAATTGTATCTATTGTGCTTATTTCAAGCAAAAAAAATAAATTAAAATGCGCCTGGAACATCTTTGTTAGTCATTGACAACATTCACATCATCCGATTATATTTTAAGGTTATATTTATGTGCTTATTATGGGCAAAAATAACAGGAACAGACTGAAATAACTCATTGCAATCGGTTTCCATGTACATTTATTCATTCAGAAGACGTCTAGCTGGAGCTAAATAGCTTTCAGGAGTCAGTTTCACCAGTGCACCTAAAAACTAAGTCAAGTTTACAAGGACAAGCACTTTCAAAGACGGACTTTGCAAGTCATCTGTATTTGACAAGCATTCAAGTCAATGGCATCTAATCTTTTCAAAGAGCCTCAGTTTTGTTGGATGCACAAGATTTTTTTATAAAGAAATTAAAGGGATAGTTCACCCAAAAATGAAAATTATCCCATGATTTACTCTCCCCAAAGCCATCCTAGGTGTATATGTCTATCTTCTTTCAGTCAAACACAATCAGAGTTATATTAAAAATATCCTGGCTCTTCCCAGCTTTATAATGGAAGTGAATGATGCTCCTGATTTTGAAGTCCATTTGCGATGGCTCAATTCGATATGTGTAGGCCATCTGCGGGAAGCTAGTTATTTTAGTTTAATAAGATTTAAGTATGGATATTTTTCATACAAAAATGCATCACTTTACTTCAGAAGGCCTTTATTATCCCGCTGGAGCCGTATGGATTTCTTTTATGATGGATAGATGCACTTTTTTGGACTTCAAAATCAGGAGCGCCATTCACTCCCATTATAAAGCTTGGAAAAGTCAGGATACTTTAAAATGTATCTCTGATTGTGTTCGTCTGAAAAGTCATATACACCTAGGATGTTTTAAGGGTGAATACATCATGGGATAGTTTTCATTTTTGGTGAACTTTCCCTTTAAGACTTTTATTCAGAGAGGATGCATTAAATTGATAAAGTTTACATTGTTACAAAGTCAAACAAATTCATTTTCTAATAAATGCTGTTGTTTTAAACTTCATATTCATCAAAAAATCCAGCAAAAATATGAAGTTTACCAAATATTAAAGAAGCACAGCTGTTGTCAGCATTGAAATTATGACTTCAATTATCTTATTAAAAGGATAAATTAGGCTCTGACAGAAAAACATTGACATTATGACATACTAAGTTGAAATTATGAAAATTATGACTTAAAGGGTTAGTTCACCCAAAAATGAAAATAATGTCTTTAATTACTTACCTTCATGTTCCACACCCGTAAGACCTTCATTCATCTTCGTAACGCAAATTAAGATATTTTTGTTGAAATCCGATGGCTCAGTGAGGCCTGCATAGCCAACAATGACACTTCCTCTCTCAAGATCCATTAATGTATGAAAAACATATTTAAATCAGTTCACGTGAGTAAAGTGGTTCAATATTAATATTATAAAGGGACGAGAATATTTTTGGAGCACCAAAAAACAAAATAACGACTTATATAGTGATGGCCGATTTCAAAACACTGCTTCAGGAAGCTTCGGAGCGAAATATTCAAAAAATATTCTCGTCCCTTTATAATATTAATATTGAACCACTGTACTCACATGAACTGATTTAAATATGTTTTTAGTACATTAATGGATCTTTTTTTTTTTTTTTTTTTTTTTTTTATTAAACAGCATACAGGGGATACATGAAATAGATTTGAAACAAAATACAAAAAAAGAGCGCATAAACAAGGAAGCGAGAAAAGAAAAAGGGAAAAAAAAAAAAAAAAAAAACACTTCCATTTTCAGGAAATATACAGGAGGTATTATAAAGACATTATAATTATTTTTAGCAGTTGTGCAGTTTTTGCAGCTTTCTTGTTGAATGATGAACAAAGAGAGTCATAAAATAGTTTTAAATCTATACAAAAAAGCGTAATGTTGGGCTTACATTCAGTAACTTTACATTTATGCAAATGAAATAGTCCACATATAGTCAGGACTTTTAACACATTGTCCATCTCCTTTGATCCTGTTTCCCACATCAAAAACAGAACATTAATTATTTCAAAAATAAAAAGTTTGCTATGAACAGAGAAAATAAGCCAGGCTACTTCTTTCCAAAAATCATTTACATAATCACATTCAAAAAATAAATGTGGTATTGTTTCAAGATTAGAATTACAGAATGTGCATTGTGAAGAAATGTCCAATTTAAATTTAGAAAGAAAAGAGTTACATGGATAGTAATTATGAAGAATTTTATAGTAAAGTTCTTTCATCTTGTTAGGTAACAAAAATGTATTGATACCAGACCATACTTTAATAGTAGAAAGATAAGGATAATTTATTTTCCATTTAAAAAATGCTTTTGGGTGACAGCTGAACTTCTTAATAAGGATTCTTCTCATCCAAAAATTGTTACATTTAACGTTACAGAGCTCCAGACCTCCAATTGACAATTTGGGTACTTCACATTTTGCTACTCTGTAACTACAATATGCCCTAACTAGATGTAACAGTTTGGGTGAGATAGATTTAATAACCCAATCATAAATTTTAGATGAGGTATCCAATTCAAAAATTGATATAAATTCAGAGTAAGAATAGAAGTTACCATCCCTTTTTAACAGATCTAAAATAAAAGTTACACCTTTGTCATACCAATCTTTTAAAAAAAAAGATTTTTTCCCACGCAGCACATTCTGATTATTCCATATGATACATCTATGGGGGGAAAAGTTGTGGCAGAAGGCAAGCTTACAGGCTTCCAAGGCTTGCTTATGAAAATTGGCAAGCTTGATTGGGAGTTTGCTGCAATTGAAATCGCAAGCCAACAAAAAGTGTAAGCCTCCACATTTATCAAAAATCAATTTAGGAATATAAAACCATAACATATTAGGATCAGCGTTCAAGCAACGTTTAATCCAGCCAATTTTAAAAACCTGATTGAGAGTACTGAAGTCCAAAGCATTCACACCTCCCTCCAAAGTGTTTCTGATCAGAGTCTTCCTTTTGACATATTCAGTTTTATTTTTCCACAAAAATTTAAATAACATGGAATCGATTGACGAACATGTTTTTCTGTCAGCATATAAAGATAGAGCCGGATAAACAATCCTAGAGATACCTTCAGCTTTAGATATCAAAACGCGACCATATATGGTTAAGTTTCTTTGTAACCAACAGTTGAAGATATTCTTTGATTTTTGTATCCGTTGTGAAAAATTATCTAGAATTCTATCAGTGGGGGATTTACTTATTAAAATACCTAGATATCTTACAGAATCTTTAACCTCGATACCTTCTATCTGATCTTTGTTAAGGCTGTGTACAGACATGATTTCACTTTTGTTTCGATTGACTGAGAGACCAGAAGCATTAGAAAATAAATTTAAGGCATCCAAAATAACAGGAACCTGTTCCTCGTCTTTTAAAAACAAACAGGTGTCATCCGCTAGCTGACTAATTAAAAAAGTATGTTCCGCTACTAGAATACCCCGAACAGGTAAACAACGAGTAATAAAAATATTCAGAAATTCGGCGACCAACAAAAACAAAAATGGTGAAATGGGACATCCCTGTCTAATGCCCCTGCTAATCACAAAACGAGGAGAAACACCATTTACCAAAGACACATTGCTATTAATATTTTTGTAAAAAGTCTGAACTACTTTAACAAAAGAAAAGCCAAAACCAAATTTACGCAAAGATTCAAACATAAACTCGTGTTCAACCGTATCAAAGGCCTTATAAAAATCTAAAAATAAAATAATTGCTTTATCATTTATCAGTTCTTTATAATCTAAAATATCTAAAACTAGCCGAATATTATTTGCTATATGCCTACCTTTCATAAAGCCAGATTGGGAGACAGAAATAATTTCTTCTAAGCATGGTTTCAGTCTATTTGCATAGAGGGAGGCTAATAATTTATAATCCGAATTAAGTAAAGTAATTGGGCGCCAATTATCTAAATACAGGGAATCTTTGTTAGGTTTTGGGATTAACGTGATCAAGCCTTGCTTCATGGATTCAGTCAATTCACCTTTCTGTACACAGTCTTTAAACACTTCTAAAACAAACTCTTTTATATCTTGCCAAAAGGTCCTGTAGAATTCAAAAGGCAGTCCATCTGGACCTGGGCTTTTATTAAGGGGAGCTTTCTGAATAATCATATCCAACTCTTCCACCATCAAATCCATCTCACAAGACGACTGATTTGCATCACTTATCGTAGGTGTGAATGCTTGAACCCTCTCAAAAAAGCTATCAGAAAAATATGGTTTAAAGGAAGAAGTATAGAGTTGGGAATAAAAACTGGAAACAAAATTAGAAACTCTGGCTTCATCTGTGACCAAATTGCCTTCAATATATAGAGAAGATATTCTTTTAGCTTTTCCTCTTTTCTTTTCTAAATTAAAAAAGTATGACGAGTTTTTCTCTCCAAATTCTAACCATTTCACTCGGGATCTAATAAAAGCACCCTTAGCCTTTTCTACATATAAATTATTTAATTCCTCTTTTAAGTTATGCATTTTGATTTTATCATCTTCATTTGTCTGTTGCTTGCCTAAAATTTGATTCATTTCACTTAAGATAGAGGTGTACTTTAGAGATGTTGCCTTTGCTAATTGTTTACTAAATCGAATAGAGAATTTTCTACATTCGTATTTGAACATCTCCCAATTAGAAGATACAGAAGCAGAAGGTTTTCCTTTAAATTCTTCAATAATATTCTTAATACCTGAGCAATAAGAGGAAATTTGTAATAAAGAACAATTAAGTTTCCAGTATCCAGGGTTTCTACGACAACCAGCACCAGAATCAGAAAAAATAAGGTCAATAAAAGCATGATCTGTGAGAGGGGCAGGACAAATACTACTAGATTTAATAAAAGTAGACATGAAGTCTGAAATAAGCCAGTAATCTATACGCGATTTCCTTAAAAGATCCGCACTAAACCAAGTATATGAACAATCATTTTCAACATGCATAAACCTATATGCATCCAACAGAGAAAGCTTACTGCAAAAATCATTTATAATAATGTTACATCTGCATGACTCTGGTTTTGGAGGAAATCTATCCAAACATAGATCGGGAGCTTCATTAAAATCCCCTCCAACAATTATTGCAGCAGAGGGGTATTTACATTTTAAATCAAGAATTTTAGAAGACAGATCCTGAAAAAAAATGCTATTTTGCGTATGATTGTTAAAACCATAAACATTGACCAAGATAAACAAAAATTCTCCCAAAAGAATTACAACAATGATCCATCTGCCCTCGGAAGAAGAAAAGGATTGAAGAATAGAGCCGCTAAAATTACGGTCAAATAAAATCAAAACTCCAGCAGAGCGATTAGTACCATGACAAAACAAGACATTACCTCCCCATTGATTGCGCCAAAAGGTTTCATCTTTAAAACAAGAATGTGTTTCCTGAAAAAAATAAACATCCCTTTTCAGTGACGTACAAAATAAAAATAAAGCCTTGCGTTTAGATAAGTCACGAATCCCCCGTACATTAAGAGAAAAACAAGACAATTTAACTGACATAAGAACAATAACAGAACAAGAGAAAAACTTTATACTACTACAATAGTAACGGAGATCTATAAAATGTAATACAAAGTACAATAAAGTGCAAAACTTGAAATATATCCACACCCCTCTATAACAGCAGCTGTTAGCTGCCCTCCTCTTACCTCAACATAGTGCAACAAACCTTCATATATAACGACATCAAGTCATTGTCAATACAATTCGTCAGACAAAAGTTTCTCAATCAAGACGGCAGTGAACATCATTGGCAAAGCCTGCAAGCGCTGACCTTCACCTTCTTTTAAAAGTCAGATATCGTCCGCACAAATCTTCTTTCCATCTACGATAGCAAACGGACCCTTAAAACCAGCACGACGACCCTCTTTTCGGGCTTTTTCCACCAAAGGCCATAATCTGTTCCGGGCTTCCTTCGTTCTCTGCGTCAGGTCCTCCGAGATCCTGATGTTTTTCTGTTTAAGCACTTCAGATTTTTTTGCGTCAGCCCAAATACGATCGCGGTGAGATCTAGAAAGGAACTGTACAATTATCCTGCGAGGGCGTGCATTGCCTAATTTTGGGCCAAGCCTATGCGCGACATCAATCGAAGTTTGCAGAACATCCGCCAAGCATGGGGACACCTGGAGAAAAATGTCCATTATGGCCATCTTGACATTCTCCCCATCTACTTCCGGAATACCTGAGATCCTTAAATTCCATCGCCTTTTGTAGGCGTCCAGCTCATCTACTCTATCCCATAAGCGTTTATTTTCGGCAACCAGGGTAGAGAGCTGAGAGTCCATTTGATCAGATTTAGTAGCTGTATCCTCAGATTTTTTCGCAACAGCGTCGACTCTCGTAGTAAGATCAGAGATTAGGATAGAATTTGACGCGACCGATTTCTCGATCTCCAAAAGTTTATCCATAAAGTCATCCTGCTTCTTACCCAGTCTCTCTATTGCTTCAAGCAAGACGGCATTTGAGGGATCTGAGGTCGGGCGTCGCATTTTCGGCAAAGGGCTTGCTGCAGGAGACTCGGTAAGACATACATCCAAGGAATCCACAACATGATCGGATTTGGAATAAGAATGCGCGCGTTTAACGCTCTCAGATTTCGGGATATCATCCACTTCCATCATGACGCCACACAAAAATTCAAGAATCTGCGCTGTAGCCTATCCAGTGAGAAGTCGTTGACAAAACTTGAAAAAAGCTCTCAAAAAATGAAAGTTCACAAAACGACAGAACATTAGATATGCGGAGAGCATAAACAGAGTATAAAGTCAGCACATGAGTACAAAAAAAATCTAGAGAGGGTAAAAAAAAAACAAGATTTGCACAAAATTCACGAAAGAGCCAAGAAAACACAACCTACACCGACGCCATCTTGAGAACGCCCCCTACATTAATGGATCTTGAGAGAGGAAATGTCATTGCTGGCTATGCAGGCCTCACTGAGCCATCGGATTTCAACAAAAATATCTTAATTTTATTTGTTTTGAAGATGAATGAAGGTCTTACGGGTGTGGAACGACATGAGGGTGAGTAATAAATGACATTAGTTTCATTTTTGGGTGATCTAAGCCTTTAATTTTAATGATAATATTAAGAAAGTCATAATGCACACCACACATTGGGACACTGATGACTGAATGTAGTATGCAAAACCTTTGGGTAACGCAAAGTTTCGTGAGAGAACGCAAAAGCATTGAAATATACTTTTTTTCCCATCATCATTTTGTTTCTTATGTGGCGAAAATGGCCTTCCATACATATGACTAGGGTTAGGAGGAGTACGGATGCAGCCTACAGTTTGTTTTAAAAGGAATGTTGGTCCTACTCTTTTCTTACCTGTTAAAGCACCTGTAGTTCGCTGGCGGGAGTTTCTCGGCTGGTTGAGGTATCTGAGTGTTGAGTGAGGAGAGAAGCTCTTCGCTTTCTCCCAGGGCTTCCCGCCACGGTGAACAATAAGACTTTGGGATCACCGTGGCGTTGAATTTCTCTCGTGGGATCTCTCTTAGCGGTCCGGAGTAGCCTAAAAGGAAAGGATGGTGCTTCGTGATTCATAGGGCCAATTATAGAGGGGCTTTGCTGTCCTGAAGCACATGCTACAGTGTTTAGCTCACGGGGTTCGCACTGGACTAGCACGCATACACATTAGCGGATATTATTCGGACCGGTATCTTCAGGGGAAACAGGCAGATAAGGAGAAAGAAACAAGAGATGGATGTTTATTAAGGGATCCGCAGACGGAGAAGAACATTAGACAGAGTTAATTAGGAGTGCCGAGACGAGCTAATGATAACGGCTCATCAGATACGAGAGGGGTGAATTCCTCTAGTTCAAAACATACACTTGTTTCTGCGTTTCTGTGCACTGGAAAAATCATTTTCTTAAAGACTAGTTGTGTTTGTTTTCCAGTTAAGTCATTGAAGCAAGATAAATGTACTTGAGAAGCACCACTACAATAAGATATTAAAGAGAACCAATTATGCTTTTATAAAAATTATTTACATTTTTAATGTTTATATTCATAGATTGTATATAATAATATAGTATTTAAGATTTTGAATTGTCTTTTATTTTAATATTTTCAGTTCTAGTAATATTGTTATGTGCTTTTGTCATTTTTAAAAAATATTTCCATATAGCTTGATTTCAGTTTTAATAATTTTAAATTCAACTTTAATCTTTTTTTATTTCAGTTTTTTCTTTTTCATTATTTTTTAAGTATAGGTTTTTCATTTAATATTTATATTTTATTTTAGTTAACATTTATTTAAATTTATTTAAATGTTCCAGGCGCATCTCAAGTACATTCATTGTTAGATATTTTACTGTAAAGCATGTAAAAAAATAATCCTTTTTTTGCAGTCTAATTTTTTATGCGTACTGACTTTGAATCAGGTTTATTAACAACTTTTTAATCTTAGTTAGACAATATTATTAACATTATTATAAATTAAAGGTGCAGTACACCTTTAATAGTTTCAGTACTCCTACACAAAAGGATCACACCCCTATTTTATAGCCCCGCCCCCAAATTTACGAACAAGCTATGTACACGCCCCTTACTGCTCATTGGCTACAAGTGTGTTTTGGTGCTTTGTCTGATCCACTTTCAACAGCATTTCTCAGAAACTGCTTACTGCACCTTTAACTCGATGCCATGTTTCTAAGTTATTTTGGGTGGTCTGAAATTACATTCAATGTCTTGGATATTTAATAATTAGTAATATTGGTCAAAAGAGACTGAACTGATGGAAACGAGGAGAGGAGTTTGTGTACCTGGAGCGAGGAGGTTTGGGCTTCCTTTCTTGGCCACTGTGTTCTTCAGGCTGGTGACGAGACTGTGTTTCCCGGCCACTGGATACAGCAGGTTCTCTTTCCCTCCCTGCATGTCTGTTATCATGTAGTTCTGGTTCTGGTTCTGGATTTGATTCTGATCCATGTCATTCTGATGGAAGAGTTTCAGGATGGAGAAGTTCGTTCAGTGTTTTGCAAAGCACGAATGCAGGACTTCGGAATGCAAAAACGCATTGTGTGTGAAGTACGGTGCGGTTAGGAGAGTTTAATTGGTGAAACGCAGAGCAGGAGAATGTGAGACGGGAACTCCCGTTTTATTACCTCATCAAGTGAATTCCTTAAGGAATTCTAGGCGACATTCTGAGGATTTAAGTGCGTTCACGCCATTTTGTTACTAGATAACAACTTGTTAAAAGCGTTCATTTCCTCATAGAGTTCGTAATTACAACTCGTACGTTTCTGAGAGCTCCTCTTGTACCACCTGACCACCGCAGATTTAGGTGTTGATAGTGTTGCTATAGAAACACATAATTCCCAATCCAAGGATGTGAAGAGCTCAGAGTAGAATGTCACATGTTGAAATTATCTCGAAATTATTGTGTGAACGCAGCTTCACTTTTTACACATACGCAAGGGTCAGCATACAGTGCGCCTGATGTGAATTTCCTCATCAGCAGAGTACGCGCAGCACACCTCTGGATTTTTGTAACCGAATACAATGATGGGTTGTAACTTGTGGCAAGAGATTGCTCAAACTGTGCACGCGTAGTTATTATAGTTGTACAAATGAGGGTATTTTCTAACCTCCTTGCACAATCTTTCCTCTATGTAGGCTCCACCGTCGCTGTAGCTTGCATGCGTTCCGGTCTGTTTTAGTTCAGCGGAAATCCCGCCCTGGAGCCGATTCTAAACATTTAATTGGCCATGTCAATCACAGTAAACATTGCCTACACCCAACCCTGATTCCTAAACCTACCCGTCACTGTAACCTCAGCCAATGAAATTGGTTGCAGGGCGAGGATTTCCACTGAACCATTTGGGGGAAAAAATCATGCATTCTGTTTATGCAGTTTTTCTTTGTCTGCCTTGTGAATCAACAACCCCAGGACACCATTGCCAACTTGTGAATAAACTAATTATTGCAAAAAGCATGTGCAACCTGAGTGTACAAGTACGCACGGTTACAAAAATTATTTTGAATTAATTTTATTTCTATATTTTCTGTTTTCATTTTAATTTAATTAAACTAAAACGTTTTAGTTATTTTAAATTTGCATTCTTTTTAATATGACTATATAGTTTTCGTTTTTAGTTTATTTAGTTTTAGTTATTTTAGTACTTCAGCTTTAAATTGACTTATTTCCATTGTTTTCCATAAGTTTTATGTGTGTTTTTTTAAAGATTTTTCATCTAATATTTATGTTTTATTTTACTTGAGCTTTATTTAAATCACCAAAAACTATTTATAAAGTTTTAGTTATCAATAAAAACACTGCTCTCCAACAAATATCTTGTTTTTAGATATTTTAACGAAAATGAGAAATGTTGCCTTGGCAAATAGCTGAAATAAAATATGCTTATATATATATAAGCATATTATATATTATATTACTATTTCAGTTTATTTTAATATAAGTAATGCAATTTTTTTATGGTTTTAGTTTTAGTCTAAGTTAACGATAACCCTGGTAATAAACTGTGGTGCATAACTCATATCTTTATGTTAAAGGCATGAATGCATCCTCAAATCATGTGTGTTGTTGAGCAGGTGTGCTGTTAGTTGATCAGACTTATGCCTCTTCTCTAGTGTTGTGGTGTAATACAAACTTTTTTCTCCCATAAATTGCATGAATTTCTTTAAATAGTGTCTCTTACATATATGCCGGTGGAAGCGTCTCCTGAGTTCTCCAGCGTGTATCTCTCCGCTCTCCTCTGACGCTCCTGGAACATTATGGATCCTCTGTTGGTGTTCA
This sequence comes from Chanodichthys erythropterus, assembly GCF_024489055.1. Lineage (NCBI taxonomy): Eukaryota > Metazoa > Chordata > Actinopteri > Cypriniformes > Xenocyprididae > Chanodichthys > Chanodichthys erythropterus. The sequence goes on from NC_090221.1 coordinate 35,937,729, forward strand.
GGTTCAGCTCCTCCATCATCACATCCTTAGGAACGCTGATCTTTTTCCCAAGGTTCAGACCTACACACACACACACACATAGTGAGTATTGCCATTGTTTCTTCATCTGCTTCTAGTGTGTTATACAGACCACCGTTCAAATTGTGGTCAGCAAGAATTATAGCAAGAAAGAAATTATACTTCTATACTTCTATTTTAAATAAATGCTGTTCTTTTGAAAGTTTCCATCATAGAATAGAAAATAGAAAATCTGAAGCAGCACAACTGTTTTCAACATTAATAATAATCAGAAAAGTTTCTTGAACAGCAAATCATCATATCAGAATGATTTCTGAAGGATCAAGTGACACTGAAGACTGGAGTAATGATGCTGAAAATTCAGCTTTTCATCACAGGAATAAATTACATTTTAAAATATATTCACATAGAAAACAGCTATTTTGATTTGCAATAATATTTCACAATTTTACTGTATATTTGATTAAATAAATGCAGCTCTGAGCAGAAGAGACTTCTTTCAAAAAAAAAAAAAAATCTCACTGGCCTGAAATGATGATGTAATTTGGTGGCCTCATGGTTAAAGATCTGGACTGATATTTTGTTTTCTAATAATACAGTGATATTCAGACTTTTATAAGTGGAGCTTTGCTGCCCAAATATGTTTTTAAGGCCGCTCTTTATATATTTTGGTTTCCCTGAGAGGAAGATTGTTTTTTGTCTGATCTCTAATTGTCTCCGGGTTCTTCTGTCACGGCTTCTGTCGTGTTTGTTGTGGCACGTAGCTAACAGTGCTGATTATTATTAGACTGTCTGGATGAAAAACCCTTAGAGAAATGGACTCGCCCTAAAGTGGCATTTTCAGTAAGGGCACTGCCAGGGCTCATGTTGGCGTATTCCTGTAAAATTCCCTCTCCAGAGTCGGATTCAGCTGAGCTGGAGTTGTCGTGATGCCAGATTAGACACGCTGTGGCTGAGGTCAACGGAAAAAATGCAAACAAACGCACTGAGTCAAATGTTTGCTCTGAAGTGTTGGGATAGTTTTCAGGAATGTTGGATGCGGAGATTTCCCTCTGTTTAAATCACTCAAGTGACTGAGGGAGAATCTGCTTTGATCTGTTCCTGCTCCTGTCAATCAACTGCCCCGTCTCCGTCTCTGAATCCCTACAAGCCTGTAGTCCATCCATCCGTGTGTGTGTGTGTGTGTGTGTGTCTTACCTCCCTTTGCCTCTCTGCTCAGGATCATGGCCTGCTGCTGTCTCTGTTTGGTGAGACTATGATGTGCGTTCTGCATCTCGGTCTGCACACACATCAACATCACAGTGAATGATTCACATCTTGTTTTTAATAATAATAATAATAATAATAATTGTTGTTGTTTTTGTTTAATTGATACAGCATTAAGTTCTACTCTAGTTGTGTACTAGTAATGCTTTCTAATGAATTCCTCTGTGTTGTAATTGTAACATTCGATAAATGTATTTATTTTATTATTTAATTTTAATAATATATTTTTAAAAATATGTTATTCTAATAATAAAATATTTTATTATTATTATTAAAATAATAAAAATAAATTGTAACAGACTGTATATTATTTTATTTTATTTATATTTTATAAAGGTTGAATATAAAAATCTTTAAAAACAATGATATTCTAGTAATAAAATAATTGTATTATTAATGAAAAATTATCAAATTTAATTATAGTATTTCATAAAATCTGTTATATTTTATTTTAATATATGATTTCAATAAAATATTTTAAAATAATAATAAAGTCATTTAAAATTAATACAATTATATTATTGCAAAAAATATGACTTGCACGTTAATTTAAATTTTGACATAAAAGTATGACAGTGTCCCTCAAAATCAACTCCAGAGGGTGAATATTGGCCCCTAATGAAAGTTAATTTCTGGGATATTAGTGATGAAATGACTGAAATAATTAATGTTTTTTGACCAAATCTTTTGACTGGAGATACAGTTTTTTTTTCTTCTTCTTCTTCTTCCTTGGAGCAATTTTAATGAAAAAAGTTTTACATTTTTTCCAACTGTTATCAGCTTAGTTAAGTTCATCTGTTCTCAGAAGCTACAGGAAGCATTTTGTCATGCTAAAAGTTGAGATTTGACAGATTTGATAGCGTTTACACAGCTGTCGTGCAGATTAGATGACCAGACAACACACACACACACACTCACACTCTCATCTGAATCCTTCATACTCTGGCTTTACCTGAGTGTGTGCTGGAGAAGAGGATGTTCTGTGTCTTGGCTGCACTGTGTGAGTGTGAGAGCGCAGCAGGGTGAAGCTGCTTTCTATAGACTCATCGCCTGCGCTGCCGATGACATCACCACCGCAACTTTAGCCAAACGACAGGAGCTAAATGGGGCGAAGCATTCAGTCCCTGACGCACCCCTGCCAACCCCTCATAATAAAAACCTGATGCCGGTTTTGCATGTGGAGTCCCGGGCCAAGGCTGTCTGTGTGTTGTGTGACTGTGTGTGTATTTGTGTTCGTTGTCATAGGAGATCGTTGATCACTTGATTAACGTTTTTGTCTCGCTTTCAGACCTTCACCTCTGACCAGACCTTAAATGCAGCTCTGTGACACCAGTCTCCCACTAAAGAGGCTCAGATCATTTGGTCTCTGGAAAGTTTGAAGGATCTGAAAATGATTTGAGATCTGTGACTTTTGATTGCATACTGTTTTGGCAAATCAAGATTTTTTTGCTCTGCATTTAATCTTGTTGCTTTCTATGGGAAACAATTGAGATATTAAAGAGATCGCTTTTCTTTGTGGTTGCATTGATGCTGTATTGAAGTTTAAATGCAGTACATATCAAGTAAATTAGCATTTACACTACTGTTCAGTAATTTTTTAAATGTTTTTGAACAAAGTTCAAACTTCTGCTCACCAAAGATGCATTTATTTGATCAAAAATACAGTACAATCAGTGATATTGTGAAATATTATTAAAATGTATAAATACAACTGCAAGCAGCAATTAAGGGGCCAAGCACAAAGAAGGAAAAACAAGTCATGCCAGCATGGTTGGGCATCAAATCAACTGCAACATTGAGCAATTAAAGGTGTATTAAGATGATTTTAGGCAAAATGCCTGAAAAAGCATAAGTACAGTGACTAGTAATGTGATTTAAAGGTTTATCACTTTCGGTCAATAGGTGGCGCTGTTACGAAATTGATGTGGCGTCGTCAGAGTAAGGTGACAATGACACATGCAAAGTTTTGTGTTAATATCCTACAGCATTGCAGAGATACAACCTCAGAGTCGTTTTGGCATCAAGTCATCAAATTTGTTGATGTGGTTTACTACGCGAAATTCATAACTTTTTGCCAGCTTGGTCTGAAGATGATCCAGTTCAATTTTGGTTCGAAAAAGTAGGTTTTGAATGAAAATCAAAATGGCAGACAGGAAGTTTGGCCGAAAATCTATGTTCTCGGCATCACCCAAGGAACCTATTAAGAGCAGTTTCATTACAGTAGGATAATTTAATCAAAAGTTTGCATTTTTTAAAAATTCCATTATAACTTTTGACCACAAGGTGCTGCTTTAAAACTTATTGAGAAACGTCAGGGCATGGTGCCGAAGACACCAAGTTTCGTAAAGATACAAAATAGTGTAACCCAGGTTAGATGAGAAGTTGAGGGGAATTAATTTATTTATTTACAGTTAATAATATCATATTTCTCTTAATAAAAGATAAAAAGAAGTGCTAAAGTTATTAAGAACATTTAAAAATTAGTGAATATATCCTATTTAGTAGATTAGTGATTGACCAATGAGAGCTCTTTGTCATCACGCACCCTCCGTTTCATCGAGCATGCGCAATGACAGAAGAGACGAGTTGATCTGAGAGAAGAGACGTGATCTGATCTTCGTGATAGAACTTTATTAAATATAGATATAAAAACCTGAATATCGTAGAAACATTAAGATTTATTTATTTTGAGGCATCCAGCATCTCAAGACATCAATTGAACATTGTTGAGACACATTTTACTCGTTCACAGACGCCATTGCTGGTTGCACGCGCATGTGATAGAGACACGCGCCTGTGTGAGAGCAAAAACGAACTCTGAGGTAAAAGACTAATACTATTTCTTGAAAAATAAATGTATATGTTTTAGTTTCATTTTATTATTTCAATCTGAGTGGTTACAAATGTGGTCATGGTGAACCGTGTGGTTATTGTTCATTTCAGTTCACCAACGCCATTGTAGGCCACACACGAGTGCGTGAGAGAGACGCGCCTGTGAATAAGTAAAATCAATTCATAGAGGTAAATAACTAATGAATCATTTCTGGAAAAAAAAAAAAGAGATTTGTGTGTTTATTTTTATTTTATTTTTGTTTATTTCAATCTTAAGCGGTCATAGTGAACCGCATGGTTATTACTTGTTCAGTGCAGTTCACTGCCGCCATTGTTGGTCACGTGTGAAGACGCGCCAGTGTAATAAAAAAAAAAAACTTGATTGAGGTGTAAATGAGTAGTATATCATTTCTTATAGAAGTGGTAATTGTATATTTTGTTATTTTGTTTTGATCTTGATGTGAAATTCATTCTCAGATTCACTAAATGACTGTTCTGGTCTGTGATCAGGCCAGGTTTTTTTCCTTCCTTGTTTTTTTTTCTATTTTTTCTTTCTTCTATTTTTTTTCTTTCTTCATCCTACGGATTCGTGATACTCCGGTGATCTTCTGTGATATCCTGTGAAACTTCACATTTGATGGCGAGCCAACCAAAATCTGCTACAGAGGAAAAAGGACGACACATCATAAAGAAGAGGACAATATCCTTTCTTTGAATTTATCATTCTTGCTTGGAAAAAAGCAAGACACCTTGAACCTAAAGAACTATCAAAATCCCTTCCTTGAGGGAATTTACAAAACAGAACGGGAAAAGAGAAAACAAAACTGATCAGTACTACATAGAACATTGAACACTTGATAGGATACCAGTAACCCATTTGATTAACATTGAAGTGCTTATTGGATTATCTGTGACATTTGAGAAAAAAAATAGTTTCTCTATCTGTTTTATTTATTTTCTTTCTTTTCTTTTTCTTCTCCTCTTTCAAATATTGAAAGGACCGGTCCGTGTATATTTTTGGGGTGAAAAAAAAAAAAAAAAGAGTGCACTCGAGGGAAATTTTCAAGCCGATCTTTATTGTATATTGTTCATATAAATTGTAATGTAATTGCCTTTTGTTCTTTTGTAATTATCAAATTATATTTCAAATCAAATTTAACTGTTGTCTGTCTGTTGTTTCTCACCACAACCCGCCACCTCCTTGACGATCTCTAAATCTTCTGATTAATTAATTTCAATCTTCTAAAACTAAATTCAACTGAATCATTTAAATTGTTAGCAATCCTTTAAAGGGTGCTACATAAACTTTGGCGAGCCAGCCAGGAGGAGGCGCTGTTGCTGAGAAACAACGACTGTACATTTAGTAGGAAAGAGATTTATTTATATTTATATATATATATATATATATATATATATATATATATATATATATATAAAAATAATAATAATATTTTTTTTTTTTTCTCTCTAGAAAGCGTCGATAATGGAGATAATCGAAACCGAAGGAATTAAAATTCCAAATTCTGTTATAGTCAGTGGATTAACGGAAACCGAAAGTGATGATGAATTATTCAAAGCGCTGAAAGAATACGGGTCATTTGCCAAAACTGTGCGCATCGATGACAAGGAATCCGAGTTTCACCGAAACGTAATAATTGAGTATGACGGTGACCAAGCTTTGCAGTCCCTAGGACCTCAATTGCCGTATGTTCACCAGCTATCGAACGAACCAGGTATTAAGTGCCATGTGAGAGCGTTAGCCAGTGTGTTTACACAGCAACTGGGCAGTAGCATAACAAAGTCCTATCTAGACAGATTGAAAGAAATAGCAGGACTGAGCGGAAACAACTTTGAGTCCATACTGAGTGAAATGCTGTCTCAAATGAGTGCTGACCTCACACCAGGACCCGCCGAACCTGGTAGTATTAGTGGAAATGCTTGTGAGAAAACATATTGGACATCCCCTGACGGAAATTCTGACCCAATCCTTGATCCGCCGAGTCAGATAGATGACGTACCGTCTCAACCTATTCCTATCAGTTTGATTGAGCCAACCCTTCGCACCTCGTCCAAAATTCTCAACCCTCCTGAAGTGCAAAGACTAGTAGTTGAGCATGTCGTGCGGAGTGGTGATATGGCAGTGCAAGGGCAGGTACAGCCCAGGCTCAGAGTATTTTCTGGAAAATGCCCCAGGCCTGGCAATGAGGTAGATTACGAAATTTGGCGTTCTAGTGTCGAATTCATTTTGAAAGATCCTTCTTTGTCCGATTTGCATGTGTCTAGGCGGATATTAGACAGTCTTTTGCCTCCTGCAGCAGATGTTATAAGGCATCTGAACCCTGAATCTCCCCCTTCTGCTTACCTCCAGCTGTTGGATTCCGCTTTCGGAGCTGTCGAGGATGGGGATGAATTGTTGGCGAAATTCATGAATACTCTGCAAGATGCGGGTGAGAGACCATCCACTTATCTGTATAGGCTGCAGTCCGCTTTAAGGGCAACTGTCAAAAGGGGTGGTGTTGCCCCAGAGGAGGCAGACAGGCATCTTCTCAAGCAGTTTTGCAGGGGCTGCTGGGATAATGACTTAATCACTGAACTGCGATTAGAGCAAAAGCGAAACAATCCTCCTTCTTTTGCACAGCTTCTGCTTATGCTTCGTACGGAGGAAGATAGACATACTGCGAAAGCAACTCGAATGAAGCAGCATCTTGGGTCTTCTAAGCAGAGAGCGCTTATGCACTCTCAGAAAGCATGGGTTTCTGCTGAATTAGAACAGAACGAAGGTCCAAGAGTGAGCCCTCTTGAAACCGAAACACGTGAGTTAAAGAAGCAGATTGTCAAGCTTCAGAGTCAGTTAGCAAATCTTGCAATCCAAACAAAACATCCAAAGAATGCTCCGTCAAAAGAGGTAGTAAAAAGACCTGCATCATCTGATCGAAAAAAGTCAGGAGCGGCTGCGAGTGTAGTTTCGGTCAATAGGAAGCCAACTGATAGACCTAGGCCATGGTACTGTTTCACGTGTGGTGAGGATGGCCACATTGCATCATCCTGTACCTCTGAGCCAAACCCTGAGCTTGTTGCAACTAAACGTAAACTGTTAAGGGAGAAACAGTTACAGTGGGATTCACAGAATTCCACTAACAGCTCTGATTTAAACTAGAGTCAGTTCCTGTTGTGGGACAAATGGGAGCTGAGGCTAAATTGAGTTGTCCCAATGTTAACCGTGTTTTCAAGAAATGCCAAATTCCTAGGAAGCAGAGTGCAAGTCTACCTAAGGGTCTAGTTGGTGCTAGATGTGTTGCTGAAGTCAGCATTGCTGGTAAGAAATGTCATTGTCTATTAGACACAGGGTCACAGGTCACAACCGTGCCTAAGTCCTTTTATGAGCAGCACCTTTCAGCGTACCCAATCAACTCCCTAGATGATATACTGGAGGTAGAAGGTGCTAATGGCCTTTCTGTTCCATACGAAGGTTACATAAAAGTAGACGTTACTTTCCCTGAGGAGTTTTTGGGTACAACTGTTGAGGTGGCTACGGTAGCCTTAGTCGTTCCAGATGTACGATCTCACACTCAGCCCTTGGTTTTGATTGGCACAAACACTCTTGACATTCTTTATGAGCAGCAGATACATGAAAAATCCCCAAGGCACCAACCATCCCTATTTGGGTATAGGGTGGTTCTGAAAACCCTTGAAACGAGGCGAAAGCAGAACACGAGTGGCATTCTAGGTCATGTAAGATTAAGGAGCAACATACCTGAGGTCATGTCTGCTGGTCAAACTGTTGTTGTGGAAGGCTCTGTTGCAGTACCTGGTGGTGTAGATAAGTGTGTGGTAGTAGAACACCCGTCAGATTCCTCTTTACCTGGTGGTGTGTTTGTGAAACGCTGCCTACTTACCCCTTCTAATAGTCAGCCTGTTCGATTACCTGTGGTACTCAGAAACGAAACCGAGCATGATATAGCTATTCCTCCAAGATGCATAATAGCAGAGCTGCATGCAGTTGAGTCTGTGCTTCCTCAGTCAAGTGTTTCCCCTGAAAATAAACACCCACCTGTGCAGGAGTCCGATTTTGCTCTAAATTTTGGTGAGTCTCCATTGTCACAAGAATGGCGGGACAGCGTTTCTGAAAAGCTCAGAGGAATGCCCGATGTTTTTAGCCAACACGATTTAGACTTTGGGCATACGCAAAAGGTGAAACATCGTATACAATTGCACGATGAAACTCCATTTAAACATAGAGCACGCCCGATCCATCCTCAAGATCTGGAAGCTGTCCGCAGGCATCTGCGTGATCTTCTTGCAAGCAAAGTTATTCGCGAGTCTGAGTCACCCTTTTCTTCTCCTATTGTAGTGGTGCGGAAGAAAAACGGAGATGTACGGTTGTGCATAGACTATAGGAAGTTAAACCTCCAGACAGTGAAAGACGCTTATGCGTTACCCAACCTTGAAGAAACGTTTTCCGCCTTAACTGGGTCAAAATGGTTTTCTGTGCTCGACTTGAAGTCTGGGTATTACCAGATTGAAGTGGAAGAAGCAGACAAACCCAAAACCGCCTTTGTCTGTCCCCTGGGGTTTTGGGAATTTAATCGTATGCCTCAGGGGGTCACTAACGCCCCAAGTACTTTCCAGAGATTAATGGAAAAGTGTATGGAGGACATTAATCTCAGGGAAGTACTTGTCTTTTTGGACGATTTAATCATATTTTCTGAGACTTTAGAAGAGCATGAAAGACGACTGTTGAAAGTCCTTTCTCGGCTCAGAGAATATGGGTTAAAACTTGCCCTTGAAAAGTGCAAATTCTTCCAGACTTCCGTTCGTTATTTAGGGCACATTGTGTCAGAACGCGGAGTAGAGACGGATCCGGAAAAAATAGAAGCCTTAAAAACCTGGCCGAGTCCCACAAACCTTAAAGAATTAAGGTCATTTTTGGGCTTTTCGGGGTATTACCGCCGATTTATTAAGGATTACTCAAGGGTGGTGAAACCGCTCACTGACCTAACCGTGGGGTATCCACCAACTAGGAAAGGTAGTAAGCGAAGTGAGAGTAAGGGTCCATACCACAACCCTAAAGAGCCTTTCGGGGGTCGTTGGACACAAATTTGTGAGGAGGCATTTCGGTCTGTTATTGACAAACTAACTACTGCGCCTGTGTTGGGCTTTGCAAACCCTAAACTTTCTTACTTCCTACATACAGATGCCAGCACCAAGGGGTTAGGAGCTGCTCTGTATCAGGAACAGGAAGGGCAAATGCGAGTCATTGCATATGCAAGTAGAGGTTTGTCCCGTAGCGAGTCGCACTACCCAGCCCACAAGCTTGAATTCCTTGCCCTTAAATGGGCGGTAACTGAAAAGTTTAGGGACTATTTGTATGGGAGCCAATTCACCGTCATTACAGACAGTAACCCTTTAACTTATGTACTTACTACAGCAAGATTAGACGCAACTAGCTATCGGTGGCTTGCTGCTCTCTCCACTTTTTCATTTAAGTTGCAGTACAGAGCAGGCAAACTAAATGCTGATGCTGATGGTTTATCGAGGCGACCTCAAGAACCGTTGGCCGAAAACCCAGTATCTCAAAAAGAATATGAACGGATTCAGCAGTTTATGCAGCATCATCTTACAGAAGCTACAGATGCTCATGACACTGTAAGTGAGGTAGTACAGGCTATCTGTGAGAAGCACCTGGTCAGACAGCCAACGGACGTTGGGTCTGGCATTGCTTTCGTTGAGTCTCTTGCACTTTACCCCGATGCTATACCTGATAGTTATGAGCAAGAGGATGATTTTGAGGGGTTACCTGTTGTATCTTTCTTGTCGAGGGACCTCGGTGATGAGCAAAGGGCAGACCCGGTCATTCGGGAGGTAATATCTTCTTTAGAGTCGGGAGAAAAGCCTTCACCAACAGTCAGGAAGGAACTCCCAGATCTTCCCTTCTTTTTAAGAGAGTGGAGCCGTCTTGAGTTAAAAGATGGAGTGCTTTATCGGAAACGGCAGGTGGAGGATTCAGTTACTTACCAGCTCGTGCTTCCTGAAGACCTGAGGCCCTCTGTATTGAGTAGTTTGCATGACAGTATGGGTCATATGGGAGTAGAGAGAACTCTAGATTTAGTCCGGTCTCGCTTCTATTGGCCAAAGATGGCTGCGGAGGTAGAACAAAAGATCAGGACATGTGGTCGTTGTGTGAGGAGGAAAGCATTACCTCAAAAAGCTACACCATTGGTTAATATCCAAGCCACAAGACCTTTAGAGTTAGTCTGTATGGACTTTCTCTCATTAGAACCAGACAAAAGTAATACTAGAGACATCTTGGTAATCACCGACTTTTTTACTAAATATGCTGTGGCAGTTCCCACACCCAACCAAAAAGCAAGAACGGTAGCGAAATGCCTTTGGGAAAATTTTGTTGTGCACTATGGGTTCCCTGAGCGCCTTCATAGCGATCAGGGCCCAGATTTTGAATCGCGCACCATCAAAGAGCTCTGTGAAATGGCAGGTGTTAAGAAAACGCGAACAACCCCCTACCATCCCAGGGGAAACCCTGTTGAACGCTTTAACAGGACCTTGCTTAGCATGCTAGGTACCTTAGAAGAAAAAGACAAGGTCCACTGGAGAGATTTTGTAAAGCCATTAGCTCATGCGTACAATTGCACGAGGCATGAGGTCACTGGGTTTACTCCTTATGAATTGATGTTCGGCCGTCAACCCAGGTTACCTGTTGACCTTGCTTTTGGACTGCCGTATCATGATAGTCCCCGTCAGTCTCACTCGGAGTATGTTAGACACCTAAAAACCAATCTGAAAGAGAGCTATTTACTTGCGTCGCGTGGTATGTCAAAAAGTGCAGAAAGGAACAAAGCTAGGTTTGACAAATCTGTAACGCATTGCTCCTTGGAGATTGGGGATCGAGTATTGGTGAGAAATGTTAGGTTACGTGGGAAGCACAAGTTGGCAGACAAGTGGGAGTCTGAGGTGTATGTTGTGGTAAATCAGGCAGCTGATTTGCCAGTTTACACAGTTCGCCCAGAGAGAAAGGACGGTCCTCTGCGTACTCTTCACAGAGACTTGTTGCTCCCGTGTGGGTTCTTACCATCTCCAGAAGTTGAAACACCCACCCTAACCAAACCCATCTCGAAACCTAGAACACGACAAAGTCTTGATGTTCTGTTAAGTGATGATGTTTCTCTTTCTGATTCAGAAGAAGGAAATTCATATTGCGGGTACAATCAGCCTCCAAATATGGAGACCGTTCATTTTTCTACTGTTCATGATATCTATAAGAAGAGAGAAACCGTGAGTGGTGATTCCGATGATGACCCAGCCAAGCAAACTTCCCCAAACGGTGACTTTTTGCAAGGAGACCAGAGTGAATACTTACCTGTTGAAAACCTACCTGTCAGTACGCCTCGTGAATGCTTACCTGACGATGTTCCTGGAGTCCCTGAACAAAGTAACTTACCTGATGAAGGCCAAGTTGAAGTCGTAACGGGTAATTCTGTTGATGGAGTTGAAGTAATGGGTATTGAGAACTCAGATGTTCCTGCAAAAGACACGGAACAACACTCAGAAGATGAGATGGAAAACACAGACACTATGCCAAGGCGTTCTGTCAGACAGAGAGAGAAACCAGAGCGACTTGCTTATTTTCAGCCAGGAAACCCATTACTATATGTGGTTCAATCGTTATTTCAAGGTCTGAATTCAGCTTTTGTTAAATCTCTTGGTGGAGATGAAGATCTGAGCGTTCTTCCCTTGCTGTCTAACTGTTCACATGGCGTGGTAACCAGTCAGCCAAACAGAACATGCAAAGGGGCTTGCATGAATTCAGGAGGGGAGAATGTAACCCAGGTTAGATGAGAAGTTGAGGGGAATTAATTTATTTATTTACAGTTAATAATATCATATTTCTCTTAATAAAAGATAAAAAGAAGTGCTAAAGTTATTAAGAACATTTAAAAATTAGTGAATATATCCTATTTAGTAGATTAGTGATTGACCAATGAGAGCTCTTTGTCATCACGCACCCTCCGTTTCATCGAGCATGCGCAATGACAGAAGAGACGAGTTGATCTGAGAGAAGAGACGTGATCTGATCTTCGTGATAGAACTTTATTAAATATAGATATAAAAACCTGAATATCGTAGAAACATTAAGATTTATTTATTTTGAGGCATCCAGCATCTCAAGACATCAATTGAACATTGTTGAGACACATTTTACTCGTTCACAGACGCCATTGCTGGTTGCACGCGCATGTGATAGAGACACGCGCCTGTGTGAGAGCAAAAACGAACTCTGAGGTAAAAGACTAATACTATTTCTTGAAAAATAAATGTATATGTTTTAGTTTCATTTTATTATTTCAATCTGAGTGGTTACAAATGTGGTCATGGTGAACCGTGTGGTTATTGTTCATTTCAGTTCACCAACGCCATTGTAGGCCACACACGAGTGCGTGAGAGAGACGCGCCTGTGAATAAGTAAAATCAATTCATAGAGGTAAATAACTAATGAATCATTTCTGGAAAAAAAAAAAGAGATTTGTGTGTTTATTTTTATTTTATTTTTGTTTATTTCAATCTTAAGCGGTCATAGTGAACCGCATGGTTATTACTTGTTCAGTGCAGTTCACTGCCGCCATTGTTGGTCACGTGTGAAGACGCGCCAGTGTAATAAAAAAAAAAAAAACTTGATTGAGGTGTAAATGAGTAGTATATCATTTCTTATAGAAGTGGTAATTGTATATTTTGTTATTTTGTTTTGATCTTGATGTGAAATTCATTCTCAGATTCACTAAATGACTGTTCTGGTCTGTGATCAGGCCAGGTTTTTTTTCCTTCCTTGTTTTTTTTCTATTTTTTCTTTCTTCTATTTTTTTTCTTTCTTCATCCTACGGATTCGTGATACTCCGGTGATCTTCTGTGATATCCTGTGAAACTTCACATTTGATGGCGAGCCAACCAAAATCTGCTACAGAGGAAAAAGGACGACACATCATAAAGAAGAGGACAATATCCTTTCTTTGAATTTATCATTCTTGCTTGGAAAAAAGCAAGACACCTTGAACCTAAAGAACTATCAAAATCCCTTCCTTGAGGGAATTTACAAAACAGAACGGGAAAAGAGAAAACAAAACTGATCAGTACTACATAGAACATTGAACACTTGATAGGATACCAGTAACCCATTTGATTAACATTGAAGTGCTTATTGGATTATCTGTGACATTTGAGAAAAAAAATAGTTTCTCTATCTGTTTTATTTATTTTCTTTCTTTTCTTTTTCTTCTCCTCTTTCAAATATTGAAAGGACCGGTCCGTGTATATTTTTGGGGTGAAAAAAAAAAAAAAAAAGAGTGCACTCGAGGGAAATTTTCAAGCCGATCTTTATTGTATATTGTTCATATAAATTGTAATGTAATTGCCTTTTGTTCTTTTGTAATTATCAAATTATATTTCAAATCAAATTTAACTGTTGTCTGTCTGTTGTTTCTCACCACAACCCGCCACCTCCTTGACGATCTCTAAATCTTCTGATTAATTAATTTCAATCTTCTAAAACTAAATTCAACTGAATCATTTAAATTGTTAGCAATCCTTTAAAGGGTGCTACAATAGCCAATATGGGACTATTGGGTATCGTTTTGACTCGACATGCTGCACCAAATCTAAAGAGACCAGTTTTGTGATAAGCAAAAAGAGCCATTTTCATATCTCCTGACCACTAGGTGGCGCTGCGCCTAAACTGTGCAGGTACCCTCAGGTCATGGTTGTCATAATACACGCCAAGTTTGGTCCAAATACGCTAAAGTGTTGCGGAGATATAGCCTTTATTTTTAGCGTTTATTTTGGCATGCTCTTCGTCAAATTCGTTCGCAAGTTATTCGAGAACGGTTTGATGAATCAGCTTGAATTCCATAACTTTTTTGTCGGAATGGACTGAAGATGATCTGGTTCAATTTTCAAGATTCAAAATGGTGGACAAATTTCATGACAGAAAATGCCGTGCATCACGGGCACTTATGGTTCAAAAGTTATTAGCATAGCTGTAAGTCAAACTTTGGACAGTTGGTGGCGCTAGAGGGATTGAGTTAGAGACTCCAAAATTGCTGTGAATAAAGTTCGGACTGTCCTCTATCTGTGTGCCAAATTTCATAACTTTCCCACAAGCGGTTCTATGAGGTGACATAAACTCAAGAGCAGAAGAGGAAGAAGAATCAGAAGAAGAAGAACGATTACAATAGATTAATGCTGAATTACAATATGCTGATTTGCTGCTCAAGAAACGTAAACAGGATTCTTTGATGAAGAGAGTTCAAAGGAACAGCATTTATTTGAAATCTTGTCATTATAAATGTCTTTACTGTCACTTTTGATTAATTTAATGCATCTTAATCTGAATAAAACTATTAATTTAATAAAAAACTTTTGAATTAGTCTACAATATATGCATTATTTGTTTAGTACCACGGTAAATATTATTTCCCTCTATAAACCATCACTGTACCATGATACTGCCAATATGTTTTTGTAAGGAACAAATGTCCAACACTAAACCATTTAAATCTCTCCTAACACTTACTGTTATGTCAGACATCACATTTAATGATAAAAATGTAAAATGTGTGAAAAGGAAAGAGCAGCATGTGTCTGTGAGAGGTGTGCGTCTGTCAATACTCGAAGTCACCAGCTGCTGACATCACAACAATAGAGCTGAAGAGTTTGAGTAAGAGCGACTCCTTTAAAACGATTCCTGCTCCTCCTGCGCGATTCTTCAGACTGGGACCGCGTCCGGAGGTCAGTTCCTCCTCATACACTATACATTGAGTTTTATTTCATGTGAGATTGTGACAGGTCAGGTTTCTTTGTCATGAAAGAATAGAGATTTTGTGTGTTTTAGAAGGATGATGATTTCCTCCTATTCTTTATTGTTTCTCAGTTGCATCTGGCCTGAGATTCTCTTGGATTCCAGACGTTCAGTTCGCTGTCGGGATGTACGGACTGCTGTGTGAAAGTCTCCATGACTTCATCAAGGAGTCGTACGGTGACGATGTGTGGAAACTTGTCAGAGAGAGAGCCGACGTCAGACTGCACTCCTTCGTCACTCATCAGGTTAGAATCTCTTATTACTGTGAGAAAACAAACTGAAAATAGACTCAGAGCTCTAATCACTGACTGAAAGACAAATGTGTTTTTCATCCATTTTAGAGACTCATGCATAAGAAACACAAGTCATTACATTTATAAAAAGAGCTATAACTGATTCCTGGAGAAATGGCAAGCCAGATGGGATCAGTGTAGCACAAATTAACAAGTCAACCAAATCCATCTTGTGGTTGGTTGAAAATCGCTGGGACACACTGTTGAAGAGATCATTCCAGAGCAAGCCAGAATTTTTTGTTAATGGGTGAAGATCCTCCTTTAAGTCCAAAATCTCTGAAGAATACTTTGATGAACTCTTTACTTTTCTATTGATTCTTATGGAAAGATATTAATGAAGTGAAGTATCAAAGACAAACTTTAAAAACATTTTAATTCATTCATTTAAATGTTGAGAATAAACACATTAAATTACAAGAAAAAGATTGTTAAATTTCGATAAAAAAGTCGAGATAAAATGTTGAGAATAAACTCATTAAATTACAAGAAAAAATCCGTTAAATTTCAAGAAAAAAGTTGGGATAAAATGTTGAGAATAAACTCATTAAATTACAAGAAAAAATCCGTTAAATTTCAAGAAAAAAGTCGAGATAAAATGTTGAGAATAAACTCATTAAATTACAAGAAAAAATCCGTTAAATTTCAAGAAAAAAGTTGGGATAAAATGTTGAGAATAAACTCATTAAATTACAAGAAAAAATCTGTTAAATTTCAAGAAAAAAGTCGAGATAAAATGTTGAGAATAAACTCATTAAATTACAAGAAAAAATCCGTTAAATTTCGATAAAAAAGTCGAGATAAAATGTTGAGAATAAACTCATTAAATTACAAGAAAAAATCCGTTAAATTTCAAGAAAAAAGTTGAGATAAATGTTGAGAATAAACTCATTAAATTACAAGAAAAAATCCGTTAAATTTCAAGAAAAAAGTCGAGATAAAATGTTGAGAATAAACTCATTAAATTACAAGAAAAAATCTGTTAAATTTCAAGAAAAAAGTCGAGATAAAATGTTGAGAATAAACTCATTAAATTACAAGAAAAAATCCGTTAAATTTCGATAAAAAAGTCGAGATAAAATGTTGAGAATAAACTCATTAAATTACAAGAAAAAATCCGTTAAATTTCAAGAAAAAAGTTGAGATAAATGTTGAGAATAAACTCATTAAATTACAAGAAAAAATCCGTTAAATTTCAAGAAAAAAGTCGAGATAAAATGTTGAGAATAAACTCATTAAATTACAAGAAAAAATCTGTTAAATTTCAAGAAAAAAGTCGAGATAAAATGTTGAGAATAAACTCATTAAATTACAAGAAAAAATCCGTTAAATTTCGATAAAAAAGTCGAGATAAAATGTTGAGAATAAACTCATTAAATTACAAGAAAAAATCCGTTAAATTTCGATAAAAAAGTTGAGATAAATGTTGAGAATAAACTCATTAAATTACAAGAAAAAATCCGTTAAATTTCAAGAAAAAAGTTGAGATAAATGTTGAGAATAAACTCATTAAATTACAAGAAAAAATTCTTTAAATTTCGATAAAAAAGTCGAGATAAATGTTGAGAATAAACTCATTAAATTACAAGAAAAAATCCGTTAAATTTCAAGAAAAAAGTCGAGATAAAATGTTGAGAATAAACTCATTAAATTACAAGAAAAAGATCGTTAAATTTCAAGAAAAAAGTCGAGATAAATGTTGAGAATAAACTCATTAAATTACAAGAAAAAGATCGTTAAATTTCGATAAAAAAGTCAAGATAAAATGTTGAGAATAAACTCATTAAATTACAAGAAAAAATCTGTTAAATTTCAAGAAAAAAGTCGAGATAAATGTTGAGAATAAACTCATTAAATTACAAGAAAAAAGTCGTTCAATTACGAATTTGTTCTCATAATTTAACAACTTTTTTCTCGTAATTTAATGACTTTATTAGCATAATTTAATGACTTTATTCTCAACATTTTATCTCGACTTTTTTCTCGAAATTTAACGTCATTTTTCTCATAATTTAATGACTTTATTCTCAACATTTTATCTCAACTTTTTTCTTGAAATTTAACAAGGTTTTTTTTCTCAATTTAACAACTTTAATCTCGAGATGTCTTTTTTTAATTTTTATTATTGCTTGACCCTAATCCTCTTCCATAGGTTTTTGTGTGTACAATTAGTTAAAAAAAAAAAATTACAACAATAAATTGCTGTCTACATTACTGCTGTTATTACTATAATGAGAATCTTTTTTATATTAATAAATTCACTAAATCCAAAGTTAAAGGATTAGTTCACTTTAGAATTCAAATTTCCTGATAATTTACCCCCACGTCATCCAAGATGTTCATGTCATTCTTTCTTCAGTCGAAAAGAAATGAAGTTTTTTGAGGAAATCATTCCAGGATTTTTCTCCATATAGTGGACTTCACTGGGGTTCAACGGGTTGAAGGTCCAAATGTCAGTTTCAGTGCAGCTTCAAAGAGCTCTACATGATCCCAGACGAGGAATAAGAGTCTAATCTTTTCCTCAAAAACAGTCATTTCTTTTCGACTGAAGAAAGAAAAACATGAACATCTTGGATGACATGATGGTGAGTAAATTATCAGGAAATTTAAGTTCAAAAGTGAACTTCTTTCATAACACAAATATTTCAGTCTATCTATGAATGTTCATATGTGTGTGTTTATACCTGTGCATAAGCGCATGTGTGTTTGTGTAGGTGTACAGTGAGAGTGTGATTCCACGTATCGCTAAAGCAGCGAGTGGCGTCACAGGAACACCCTATAATGAGCTCATGAACTCATGGGGCGTTTATTTCCTCGGATTCGTGGGGAAATACGGATATGACAGAATCCTCAAGGTACGTTCAGGTTTGTCTGGCAATTTGCATGATGTGATTTACCCAAGAAGGACACATTCCTGAATCAACAGCTTTTGTTTGTCCAGGAACAATGTTTGTTGTTCATGTGTTTGTGTGTTTTGTTCTGTGCGTCAGGTGTTGGGCCGTCATGTGCGTGACTTTGTTAATGGTCTGGATAACCTGCATGAGTACCTGCGCTTCAGTTACCCAAAAGTCCAGCCGCCGACCTTCTTCTGCCAGGAGGAATCAGCTACAGGAGTCACTCTGCATTACAGGTGTGTGTGTGTGCATCAGGAAGCTTTTGTCAAACAAATACATACGCATTTAACAGTTTGAGGTTGGTAAGATATTTGATGTTTTTTTAAGAAGTCTCTAGATAAATAAATTAAAAATACATAATGTGTTTTTTTTTTTTTTTTTTTTTTTTTTTTTACAATTTCTATCTAAAAATTAGGGTTATTAATATTAATAAATTACATTTTATTGTATTTATTCCAGTGATCAGAGCTGAATTTTCAGCATCAGTCTTCAGTGTCACATGATCCTTCAGAAATCATTCTGATATGATGATTTGCTGCTCAGGAAACATTTATGATTATTATCAATGTTGAAAACAGTTGTGCTGCTTCAGATTTGTGTGGAAAATGATTCTTTGATGAATAGAAGGTTCAAAAGAACAGCATTTATTTGAAATAGAATCTTTTGTAACATTATTAATATCACTTTTGAGTAATTTGATGAAAGCAAAAAAACAAAATCTTGAAAAACAATTACACTATTGTATAGTGACGTTACTGTAATCCACAGAAAAAGTGATTCACTCATGATTGACTTCCATGAACTGATCATAATAATTGAGGTTCAGCTGATGTTCTCGGCTGTTCCTGTGTGTTTGTTCAGGAGCAAACGTAAAGGATACCTGCACTATGCCATGGGTCAGCTGAGACAGATGGGAAAACAGTTCTATGACACTGACATCCACGTTGAGGTTTTGTCCGAGCAGCTGGTGGGAGATTATTCACACGTCACCATGAGGTGAGACGCACAACATGCAGCATCAATTTACCAGATTTACTTCTCATTAAACAAACATAATAAAAATAGTAACCAGCATTTCTGGATGTATTAAATCATACATGACATATGGCAGATGTAACAAAACACTGATATATTTTTTTCAGATTAAACTTTGATAACTCTGCGTATCGATACATCCAGAAAGAGGATGAAGAGGAACAAGAGATCCTTCCCATCACCAGTGACTTTTTCTTTGAAGTTTTTCCCTTCAACATCGTGTTCAGACAGGTGACCTTCTTCTCCTTGTGTCTGATCTCATCTTCTCTGATAGAGTGGTGTATAACGTGTATTTTCTGATCCAATAGGATATGGTTGTTCATAACGTTGGCTCTGGATTGGCCACGGTCTTTCCTGATCTGGATGGGAAGAAGATCAACGATGCTTTTCTACTTGCTCGTCCTCTTGTGGAGTTTACTTGGAACATGGTAAGTCATTTTATATATATAATTTATATTATATTTATCTAAATAATACATATTTACTTAATATTTTTGTATTTTTAAATTACAAATATATATATATATAATTATTGAAATATATATTTCAAATTCATTAAATATTTTAAGATAATATTTTTGGGGAATTTTTAATTGTAATCTAAAATTACAAAAAAAACCCTAAAATATGTATTATTTATTAATAATAATTAAAAATGGTAATATTACTTTTTTAAATTAATTATTATAATATATATTATTATAAATTATTTTTTTTTCAAATTCATTAAATATTTTAAGTTAATAGTTTTTGTAATTTAAATTGTAATTTAAAATAACAAAATGTTAACTACAGATATACAGCTATGGAAAAGAGACCACTTAACATTGATTTCTGAACTTGGAGTGGTCTCTTAATTTTTTCCATAGCTGTATATTTATTTATAATAATTGTAAATATTAATATATCAAAATATGTTATTAATTCTGATAATATAAATTGTATATATAAATGAATATTAACAAATAATAAATATTTTAAATTATTTTATTTGTAATTAAAAATGACAAAAATATTAACTTGAAATATTTATTATTTATCAATATTAATTTTTAATTTAATTTCAAATACTTATAGTTAAATACTTATAATATATATATATATATATATATATATATATATATATATATATATATATATATATATATATATATATATATATATATATATATATATATAGTAAATATTTAAATATTTAATTTTAAATTAGAATTTAAAAATGACTGTTTTCTGTTTGAATAAATTCTAGTAAAACATGTAAGTAAAGCAGATGCTCTACCTGAGGTTTTAATAGTCTATATTTATCCAGTTATTCAGTAAATCAAATAATAAATAAATCAGTAGTGATACCAAACTTAAAATTATTAATAAAAGAGTGTTGCATCACATTTACAACTCTATATTGAAGACAATAAATCAATCGATGGACTCTGTGACAGATCATCTCACACCCCAACAACCTGTTTGAGATCATGTCGAAGGAGCCGGTGAAGCGAGAGAGGAACCTTCATAACAGAGTGCAGAGTAAGGAAGGTCCTACAGACGTTCACTGAAGATCTCAGACTTGCAGCTGAGTTTGAGCTTTCATGAGGTGATTCTGTTCTGTTTGTGTCTCAGACTCTGATTATGAGAACGCCAATCGCTCGGCTGACGTGGATGTGGAGCTGATGGCCTTTCAGTCAATCATCGGGGACGATTATAAAGGTCAGTCACGTCTCTGACCTCCAGACACTCCAGATACACCAGATCAGCCAAAAATTTAAATTCTGTCGCCATTTACTCACACTCATGCTATTTCAAACTCGTTTGACTTCCTTCATTCCATTAAATACACAAATAGAGAGTGTTAGTAGAACCTCCCGCTTTCAGACACAATCATGACAAAAAGTAACAGAACAGCAGTAGATATGACTTATGGGTTTGAACATGAGGGTGAATCTGTTTTTCTATCCATCTGTCCATCCATCCATAATTTTGTCATTCAATCCATCCATTGTTCTGTCTTTCCACCATCCATCCATCCATCCATGGATCTATCATTCTGTTGATCCATCCATCCATTTTTCTGTCTTTCCATCCATCCATCCTTCATTCTGTCATTCAATCCATCCATCCATGGTTCTATCGTTCCATCCATCCATTGTTCTGTCTTTCCACCATCCATCCATCCATCCATCCATCCATGCATCTATCATACTGTTGATCCATCCATCCATTTTTCTGTCTTTCCACCATCCATCCATCCATCCATCCATCCATCCATCCATCCATGCATCTATCGTTCTGTTGATCCATCCATCCATTTTTCTGTCTTTCCATCCATCCATCATTCTGTCGTTCAATCCATCCATCCATCCATCCATTCATGGTTCTGTTGTTCCATCCATCCATCCATCTATCCATCCATCCATTGCTCTGTCATTCCATCCATACATCCATGGTTCTGTCGTTCCATACATCCATTGTTCTGTCTTTCCACCATCCATCCATCCATCCATCCATCCATCCATCCATCCATGCATTTATCGTTCTGTTGATCCATCCATCCATTTTTCTGTCTTTCCATCCATCCATCCATCCATCCATCCATCCATCCATCCATCCATCATCCTGTCATTCAATCCATCCATCGTTTTGTCGTTCCATCCATCCATTGTTCTGTCTTTCCATCCTTCCATCCATCATTCTGTAAAACATACATCCATTTTTCTGTCATTCCATCTATCCATTTTTCTGTCTTTTCATCCATCCATCCATCCATCCATCCATGTATCTATCGTTCTGTTGATCCATCCATCAATTTTTCTGTCTTTCCATCCATCCATCCATCCATCCATCCATCCATCCATCAATCATTCTGTCGTTCAATCCATCCATCCATCCATCCATCCACCCATTCATGGTTCTGTCATTCCATCCATCCATTGTTCTGTCTTTCCACCATCCATCCATCCATCCATCCATCCATGCATCTATCGTTCTGTTGATCCATCCATCCATTTTTCTGTCTTTCCATCATCCTGTCGTTCAATCCATCCATCCATTGTTTTGTCGTTCCATCCATCCATTGTTCTGTCTTTCCATCCTTTCATCCATCATTCTGTGATTCCATACATCCATTTTTCTGTCATTCCATCTATCCATTTTTCTGTCTTTCCATCCATCCATCCATCCATCCATCCATCCATCCATCCATCCATCCATCCATCATTCTGTCGTTCAATCCATCCATCCATCCATTCATGGTTCTGTTGTTCCATCCATCCATCCATCCATCCATCCATACATCCATCCATCATTCTGTCGTTCAATCCATCCATCCATCGTTTTGTCGTTCCATCCATCCATCATTCTGTCTTTCCTTCATCCATCCATCCATCATTCTGTCTTTCCATCATCCATCCATCCATTTTTCTCTTTCCATCTATCCATTTTTCTGTCTTTCCATCCATCATTCTGTCATTCAATCCATCCATCCATTCATTGTTCTTTCCATCCATCAATCATTCCATCCATCCACTTTTCTGTTCCGTCCATTCAACAATCCATCCATCCACCTGTCTATCTATCTATCTATCTATCTATCTATCTATCTATCTATCTATCTATCTATCTAGCTATCTATCTATCTAGCTATCTAGCTATCTATCGCTCTGTAGTTCTATCTGTAGTTCTATCTGTCATTCCATCATTCTGTCGTTCCATCGTTCTGTCTATCATCTTTTTAATTTACTGTTAATTAATTAATTGTATCGAGTGTGTAATGCTTTGGCAACATTTTGATACTCCACACAGTCATGCCAATAAAGTGAATTTGATTTTGAATTTGAAAGTCATATAGATTTGAAGCAACATGAGGGTGAATAAATATATTATATAAGTCAATATTATGTTGGTTTCGATTGACTTTAACATTTAAAATGAATCCTAGCTTCACTTCATGTGATGTTCAAGAAGAAAAGACAATCCTAAAGTAATGCTAACATGTCCGAGTTCTTCTTTGGACGGTGTCAGATGGAAACAGCGCTAATGCGATGGAGAGCTGGGGTGACGGCAGCCGCTGCCTGAAACTGAAGGGTCAGATGAGGTACATGCCGGAGTGGGAGTCCATCATCTTCCTGGGGACTCCAGTGTAAGAAACACACACACATTTACACAGTGAGACTTGCAGGTGCATTTTTCTTCCTTCAAGTGTTTTTTTGCATGCATGCATGTGTAATTAATTACGTGTGTGTGTTGTCTTTGCAGCATGGAGAGTTTAAGTGCCATGTTTAAGACGGGGCTGTACATCAATGACCTGAGCATGCATGACTCAAGCAGAGATCTGGTGCTGGCAGGAACTCAACAGTCTGAAGAGCTCAAGAGAGCCCTCATACAGGTACAGCTGTCAGACCCTTGAGTGTCCTGCTTTTGATGGACCAGAGAGGCTAGATGTTGTTTTTGTGCTCTACTAGAACAGGTTTTCATGTTGATTATTTTCCTTATATTCTCCATTGTTGCAGCTCCTCTCTTCCCAGTTTGTCAGTAACGCTCTGTTTAGTTCCTGTCTCTACAAAGCCCCTCCTTCTGAAAAGCACAACGTGCTCTGATTGATCAGCTGGATCAGTGTGTTGTGATTGGTCAGTAGGGAAATGTCCCACCCCTTACCGTAACCGCCAGTTTCAACACACTACTAACTAACTCAACCAGGCCTAGAGAGATGAGCAAATAAATCTTCCTCAAAAGCCTGATAATCATATTTGATACTCGCATTTGAACATGATTTTTCTAATAAATGATGTTTAGATAATCAAGTAAACTGAAGCTGCTTCAGTTCAGTAAGTGTTCATCTAAAAGTATTACTAACAATATCAAAAAATCAGTAAAGATTTCACAGCAGGAAGACACGTGAAGCACAAGCTTATACTGAAAGACTTTTAATGAGATTGAGTTTTACTATCAATCAGACGACAGAAGGACTGTAGGAGATTGTGTGCAATAGGGTTTTCAGAAAAGTTTTGATCATGTTCATAATTTAGAGACATTAGAAATTTGCACATCAGATATGAAACAGTAGGCTTTATAGGGTTAAGGGCATCACAGACATGCTCTCTGTCCTATATCGTTGTCTTTCTCTTTGTGCCCCACAGGAGCAAAAGAAATCCAGTAAACTAGAGGAAAGCATGAAAATGTTGGACTATGAGATGAAAAAAACAGATGATCTTCTGTACAGAATGATTCCCAAACCTGTTGCTAAGCGACTGCGAAAGGGAGAACCAGCTGTGAACACCTGTGAGGTCAGAACATCTGCACCTTTGTGTCCAAACCAATTATTCTTGTTTTGCCGTTTGTTGTTTTAGATTTTCATGAAGTTTGTTGACCGACTCAACTCATTTTCGAAATCACAATTTGGTTCTAATGATGTTTCAGGTGTTTCCTGATGTGACCATCCTGTTCAGCGATGTGGTGGGCTTCACTCGCATCTGCAGCCATATCACACCCATGCAGGTGGTCTCCATGCTCAACACCATGTACACGCTCTTCGACACGCTCAGCGAGAAGCACAGAGTGTTTAAGGTCAGGTCATTTCTTCTGTGGTTTCAGCACAATCACGTGTTGATGAAGGAGTTTTGCTGCGTTCATGCCGTTACAAAATGACAACCTGTGGTGTTCTGATCTGATCTGTTCACATCCTCGGACACGGAATTATGCAAGAAATGTTTCAACAATGTAACAAATGTTATAATAAAATGTTTCTATTGGCAACCACACTGTCAACGCCAAAATTAATCTGCAGCAGTCAGGCGGTAATCTGGGAGTTTAACACTAGAAGTCCCAGAGATTTGTAACCCTCCTTTAGCCAAGTGGATGCTAACTGGCTAGTCTTTTGGCTATCATTAGCATCAATTCATGTGTAAATATGGTCATTACCTGAGCAATCTGCAGGGGGGTTGGGGGTGTGTGTGTGTGAATGGTTGCTGGTGGCTTGTTTGTATGTGTGGGGGAGGGAGGGCTGCTAAAAGCAGAGAACTTGATTGACCATGGGCCGGTTTCAGAAAGGAGGTTAAGTGAAAACTCTGAGTATGTTAACCCTGAAATGAGGGAGTGCAAGTGATGTTTAAAAAGTTAACTCACTCATTCACACTGCAAAAATGCTTTTCATACTAAGTATTTTTTTATCCTATTTCAAGTAAATTTAAAAAAAAATCTTAAATCAAGATAAATTTTCTATATGAGAAAATTATATATGATATTTAGTCTTGTTTCCTGGGGGGATCTAAATTAAGTGCATTTTACTTAAGTAAAATGATCAATATCTGCCAGTGTGGTAATAAAAATAATCTTAATGCAAACGGAAAGTGTTGGAGTGTCTACCCAGGTGAAAAAAAATGCAGTAAAATACACTTTATTTTAGTACACTTATACACTTCCATAATGTACAGTGCTCTATTTCCGTGCACTTATTTTGTACTTAATATACTAAAAGCTCTTCTTTAGTACTTCTTAAGATAATCTTAAGAACATCTAAGTGTACTCAACTGTGCTATTTTGAGACACCATGAATTTGAACTAAAATGTGCTTTTAACATACTATCTCTGTATAGAAAAATGTATTTAGTTACCACTTGTAAGTACACTTGAACCCATCGTTCAAACACTTTTAAAAATGAACTTATGATGTATTTCAAATATAAGATTAATATATAATGAATATATACAAAATGTATTTATAATATATTGCCAGGCAGTGCCAGGATTGTGAGTGATTGCTGGAATGTACTCACTCACTTTTTAATATTATTTGTAAATATGTGTACAAATGGTTGGTTTCTTTATTTTATTTTGTACTATTTTTATCAATAGATCTCAGCAACAAAGGAAAAAAAAAAAGACATGTGTGTTGATTTCTCCCCAAGATGGCAAAGTGAAACACAAGTTTCCTTGAAGTGGCTCAGCATGGCCCCACATTGTTTACATAACAAAAGCAACTGTTCACAGCTGATTAAGGATATTAGCCTAAAGCCTTCCAGCCCATCGGCTGTCCTGTGGGTTTTATAGGTAGAAAAGCCAAATGGCTGCTCTCTGGGACTTCTAGTGTTAAATTCTAGTTTTTATGTATTTCCAATTAATAATTTTAGTGCTTCACCTTAAACTTATTTCAGTTGATTGCCAACATTTCTAATTTTTGTTTAATATTTTATTTCAGCTTTATTTTAATTAACAGCAGTGTTTTTAATAGTTTTATTTTTAGTTAACAATAACAACCCTGATTCTGGCATGGCGTGAACACACCTTTTCTCACACTGATGTGTGTCTGTGTGTGTTTCAGGTTGAAACTATAGGTGATGCGTACATGGTGGTGGCAGGCGCTCCAGAAAAGACGAAGTATCACGCCCACAATATTTGTGACATGGCTCTAGATATGGTTCGCTCTATCGATCATCTCAAAGACCCGTCCAATGGAAACAACATCCAGATCCGCGTGGGTACGTCTTTTCTGATTTCTACCTCTGGCATTGGTATTGTTGTCTAAATTAACTGAAAACTACTTTACACAATAAACACTACCATTTAAAGGGTAAGATTTTTTAGTCTTTTTTAAAAGAAGTCTCTTCTGCTCACCAAGGCTGCATTTATATGATCAAAAATACAGTAAAAACTGTAAAATTGTGAAATATTATTACAATTTAAAATAAATGTTTTCCATGTGAATATATAGTAAAGTGTAATTTATATCCTGTGATCAAAGCTGAATTTTCAGCATCATTACTCCAGTCTTCAGTGTCACATGATCCTTCAGAAATCATTCTGATATGATGATCAAGAAACATTTATGATTATTATCAATGTTGAAAACAGTTGTGCTGCTTCAGAACCTGTGATTCATTTTTTCAGGATTCTTTGATAATTAGATTTGAAATCAGCATTTATTTGCAATAGAAATCTTTTTTTAACATTATAAATGTCTTTACTCTCACTTTTGATAAATTTAATGCATCCTTGCTGAATAAAACCATCAGAGCTGTTTGGAAAAGCTTTTTTACTCATATTTTGCTGTCACTGTACTACTATGGCTGTCATGCTTCTCTCAGGAATTCACTCTGGGATGGTGGTCGCTGGGGTCGTAGGTCACAAGATGCCTCGCTATGGTCTTCATGGTGATACAGTTCACACGGCTTCTGCCATGGAGAGCAATGGGAAGGTAGAAGGAGAGTGCCGCTGCATACATATTTGCACCATCTTTATTATTATACTTTATTATAATTTTTGCACAAACATCTGTGCATCATTGGCTACATTTCCATCCACCTATTTTTAATGCAAATTTTGGGATATCGCATAAATAAAAACACTGGATGGAAACTCCAAGATGCACATAAATTCTAAAAATGCACATAAAAACTTGAGGCGGTTAATTTTTATAAGACATGAGCATAAACTAAATAAATCCATTGATGCACAACATTTATGCAACATTCCAGTTTTGCGCAAAAGTTTAATTCGCTGCTTTAGATGTAAACAAAGCTACTGATATTTGCATTAATTTACTTAAAGCAGCACTGTAATATCTAATACTCATTAGACTGATGTTTGTTGGTTTTATTGACCGTTTCTCTGCTTTTAATAGGACTCCTAGTTGTCGATCACAGGCCTGAACCCCCCGCTGTCTGATTGACATTTCACTCTATTGATCAACTGATCTGTCATTTATAGGAAATGCACATTCAGCTGAGCAGCGCTACTTACGAGCACCTGAAAGGAAGTCACTTCATCTTCGAGAGACGTGGTACCATCACCATCAAGGTCAGTCACTAAGCAACTGGACTGAAAAACCAGGACCACCTGAGGTCCAATGAGTCGATACGATACCCATCTGACCACCTTTATAGTGTTGTTTACTAAGGAAAGAACAATCACTGACCTGGGGAATGACCAATAATAATAGTGAAGCTTCTTTAGCAAACTAATAAATTCAACACATTTTTTTTTGTTCACATAATTTCTCTTTTGGAGTGTAAACAGCCTGCCCGCCTTGTTAGTAGTGACTCCACCCACCATTGTCTGATTCAGACACACGAGATGACAAAAGAAACCTGTCTGATAACAGTACCAGTGGTGTGGAGAGTGAGACGGGTGGTGTTCGCTTTTGTCACGACCGACCCAAGTTGAAATCCACCATTTTTTTTTCAAACTCATTCTTCTCGGAGCTTGGAAAGGCGTTCATTTTAAATTAAAATTAAGAAAATTCTGAAAAGTGGAAACAAAGTGCCTAATAGACATTTAATAGTGGGAATAAATTGTTTATCGGATAGGTGTAGGGAAGGGCTATAGGGAAAGTGACAAGTAATGTCCCAATAATGCAGCATCCATTTATGATTTTAATAAATATAATCATATACACTGAATATGTTGTCATTATTGCATACTATTTTATAATATACCACAATACACAGAGGTGCAAATAGCATCTGCCACTATTTGCGCTAAATATAAATAGCATCTAACTGCTGTTTACACAAAATCTTCTAAGTGTAAATAGCCGCTGCCTTTCTCTTATGTGATTTAATTATTGATTCAATCTTAAATAAAAGAACTAACAGTTTTTAGGAAAGTTACTTTTAAAAGTAATGCGTTACATTACTTTTGCGTTACTTTTTCTCACCTGAGCTGGGCTTGATTGTTTGTTTTTTTTAATAGCAAAAAAATATATAAAAAATCTGCTTTTGGCAAATGTAAAGGCCCTTTCACACCAAAAGTGAAATGAATGTTGGTTATGTGCAACAAACTTACGTATTCTGTAAAACAGGTCACATAGTTTCCGGTTCAGGTCTTTTGTATGTGCTTTGTTAAATGTTGAGCTGTTTTACTCAAGACGTCTTCAGAGGATTTACCAAAGATGAGCATAACTGATGTCCTTTCCATATGCAGATTAATATCTAAAAGTTTTTTATTTTTATTTTTCTCACTAACATTTGAATTTTAAAAATTGAATAAAATATGGCATGGCAACAATAAAAATAACTATCTAGTTTAGCCGATTACCTTAAAAGTCCACAGATATTTCCATCAGTTTGTTAGTTCGATAAACACACACTGTTCAAAAGGCTCCTTTAATTTTCTCTATGACGAATCGAAACCTGCAACGTCATCACAGATCACGTGCCAAGGGAGCAGAGCAGGTGCGCTGAGCAGATGCAGTGAACGCAGTTACCACGATTAATCTGCTCAATCTCACATTGGTCAACAGCATCTTTAGTTTACTGATGTTATATTGTGTGCGTACATACAAAGTAAGTGTGTTTTGTTTATTCCTTTGTGCAATTTTCCAATTGTTCTCATGCCGCGATTCAGACGCATCTAGCGCCATTGCGCCATGTAATTACATATTTACGGCATTATATACTCAATTGTGCTGCACATTTATTTCCTTAATGTTAACTTGAAACTACTATAATTAATCTGTGATTCCATGCGAGATCTGTTAATGTTATAGCAAGTTATTTTCGTGATTAAGTGCTTGTTTATCATAGTTTGAATGCACGCAGTTGCCAACAATGCGCTAATGGCGCCATCTTGTGGACTTATGTTGAATATCCTGTATTTAATGCTTTAAATTGTATTGAAATGCTTAATTTGTAGCTAAATTTATATCCGTAAAGATTTCTATTGTATGATGATTGTACCTGTAAATGTTTATGTAAATTTATCACTAATGTAAAGTTATTTCTGTATTTCATTACAGAACCACACACCCTTTTGCTTTACCTTTAATCAGTAAACTCATTGAAAGATATTCTGGAGTGTGCTGAGTGAATTCCTCATTGATGTCACTACACAGTTCTGACCGACTGTCTGCAGGGGTTCGAATTAAACTGAACTAGTGCAAAGCTTAACCTCCGCTAAAAATGGTCCTTCGAGCCGGAGCTCGAATTACTGCAGAAGAATGACATCCCGTCCAGAGCCAGAACCTCCCATTGTCCGTCCCAGACGACAGCTAAAGCCACCTGCATATCTAGCTGACTTCCAAGTACAAAGGCCTGGACTAGAGAGGAGATCTCGGCCACCTACTTATTCTAATGAGGATGAAGACGATGTCGAATGTGAGTCACGTGTCTCCACACCAATAAGTCAGCAATCACTCTTCGGTGATTTAGTGCTACAGGACGAATGGCAAGATAAACAGGGAGATTTGCAGAGAGAGCGACATCTCCAGGACCGACAGCCTACATGGAAAGAGATGCAAAGGGAAAATGATGAGCTTCGCAGCTGCATTCAACATCTGCCAGAGATTCTAACTGCATTGCAGGGCTTAAAAGCCGAAAATGCTATCATGAAACGTGAGATTCAGCAGCTAGCCACAAGTATGGCCGAGACATCCAAAACAGTGCCCCCAGTGCCAGCTCCTCGTTTCCATGCACCAGAAACATGTCGCAGCCAGCCAGTACCCTCCACACATGGCAGAGACTTCCAAGAATATCCCTCTGCACAGATCAGACAGATAACAGAACAGGTGCAGGCATGCACTCTTTCACCCATACGAGATAGCCAGCCTCAAGCTACATCAAGCTATTGTACACCTACTCAGAGACTTGGTGCTTATTCATATGCTCAGCCTCTTACGTATACTGACCCCATCCACTATGATGAAAGGGCTTCCAGAGACAGCAATCACCCTCACATGGGTGTCAGTGAATCCTACCCTGTACCACGATCTGCGCTGCCACACTTCCAGGAGAGGACCTATAGAGGACCTAAGCCTTCTATACCTTGCTTGACGACAGCAGATCCAAGAGAGTTTTCAAGGTTGCGTATGGCTTTAGAAAACCTCCTTCCTGATGACGCCACTGAACGTTTCAAATATCAGATCCTTGCAGATCATTTGCAGTTAGAAGAGGCGCTGCTAGTGGCTGATTCATATTGCAACTCGACACACCCCTATACAGATACCATGCAAGCCCTAATTAAGATGTACGGACAGCCACACAAGCTGGTTCTACAGAACATTGCTGAAGTCATGGAGGGGCCAAGCATCAGAACTGGAGATGTAAAGGCTTTTAAGTTGTTTGCACTCCGTGTGCGCTCTTTAGTGAGCATGTTGGAACAGCTGGGACCTGAGGGGACTGTTGAATTAGACTGTGGTTCACATGTATCAAGACTTCAAAGCAAGCTCCCTCATGAGCTGAGGACAAGCTTCAAGAGATACATACATCCACTGAGGGTAACCATACCTACTCTCCTCGATTTTTCTAACTGGCTAGAGTATGAGCTCCAAGTTCAAGATGATGGCTCCAAGATGACAAGTATCCCACTAGAATCCAACATTAAGAAAAGGGAAGGCCGCCGTGACCCAAGAGCTCCAAGGAAACCAACCTATATTCTGCTGGGCACTGAGAAACCTACACTGGGAAGTGAAACTCAGGCACCTGTCTCCGAGGTAACGTCTAAACCTGTTAGATTCAAAGGGAGATCACAAGCATATTGCCCCTACTGTGACAATGTCAATCACTTTTTGAATGGGTGTTCCAACTTTAAAGAGCTCACCAAGGAACAAAAGGAAAGCTGGATCCGTAAAAACAATCGATGTTGGTGCTGCGGACGTAGTCATCATGCTTTCAAATGCAACCTGAAAGCCCCATGTAAGATGTGTCACAGGAAACATCTCTTAATTTTGCATGATGTAAATGAACGGACTGTGAATGACACAACGGTAACAGACAGCAAAGAGAGCTCCTGTCTGGTTAACACAACCAAGGACATCTTGTATGTTGATCGTCCCCTCTACAGCCGCAAGGTTCTCCTAAAAGTGAGCAAAGTTATAATTGCCAACGGGGACAAATCAATTGAAGCGTATGCTGTGTTAGATGATGGATCTGAGAGGACCATCCTGCTCCACACTGCGGCACAGCAGTTAAATCTTAAGGGACAGCCTGAGGATCTAATACTGCGAACTGTGAGACAAGATCAACAGGTCCTTCACGGGGCGGCTGTCTCATTCACTGTGTCTCCTGTCACCAACAAACAGAAGAAATTTTCCATTCAAGGTGCCTTCACAGCTGAGAGGCTTGGTCTCGCTGAGCAGACTTACCCTGTTGCATCCCTACAAAGGAGGTACCGACACTTAGCTGGATTACCGCTGCAGCAATTAGACAGAGTACAACCTGTACTGTTAATTGGCTCAGACTGCCCACATCTTGTTACCCCCATTGAGCCTGTCCGTCTAGGCCCACCAGGTGGACCTGCTGCCGTTAGAACTCAGCTAGGCTGGACACTACAAGGCCCTACACACGAAATCAAACATGGGCTTAATTCTCACCAGTGCCTCTTTACTGCCATTTCTCCCAATGCTGACCTTTTTGCTCAAGTGGAAAAGCTGTGGCAGATGGATGTAATCCCTTATCATAGTGAGAAAGTAGTGACGCGTTCAAAGCTTGATCAAGAGGCCATCAAACTCCTACAAGAGAAAACAGTGAGAGTTAATGTTGATGGGATCATGCGGTATGCTACACCGCTCCTTCGCGTGCAGAATATGCCAACTTTGCACATGCCAAAAGAAGCGGTACTGCCACAATTGAGAAGCATTGAACGCAAGCTGTTCAAGAACCCCCAACAGGCCTGTGCTTACAAGGCTGAGATTGAAAGGCTTAAGAATGCTGGCTATATAGAGAAACTGAAAACATGTGAAGTGGAGGAAATGCAAGAATCATGGTATATTCCCCACCATATGGTCGAGCATAACGGCAAGAATCGTGTTGTTTACAACTGCTCATTCCAGTACAAGGGCCAGAATTTGAATGAGCTGCTTCTTCCAGGTCCTACCTTGAGCCCCACCCTGTTGGCTGTGTTACTTCGCTTCCGGGAACACTCCACAGCCATAAGCAGTGACATCCGAGGGATGTTTCATCAGGTGAGGCTGCTCCCTGATGACAAATCACTACTTCGTTTCCTGTGGAGAGACATGGCAGTAGACCAAGCTCCAGATGTTTACCAGTGGCAGGTACTTCCATTTGGCACGACATGTAGCCCCTGTTGTGCCACGTTTGCCCTGCAGAAGCATGTGCTGGACCACAGTCAACCAGGTGACCAGGTGAGAGAAGTTATTGAAAAGTCATTTTATGTTGACAATTGTCTACACAGTCTCACAACCAAAGATGCAGCTAAAGACCTAGTTGATCAGCTCTGTGCCCTCCTGGCTGAGGGAGGCTTTGAATTGCGGCAGTGGTCCAGCAATTGTCCATCTGTGATCGCACACCTGCCACCCGAAGCAAGATCCAACAGCTGTGAGTTCTGGCTTAGTCAGGGACTGCAAGATACTCCTGAATCCACACTTGGCCTTCTCTGGCATTGTCAGTCAGACACCTTACACTATAAACATCGGAATGTGGTCTGCTCTAGAGTAACTATGCGCAACATCTATCGTATCCTGGCTAGTCAGTATGATCCTCTTGGTTATATAATCCCCTACACCACGAGAGCAAAAATACTGGTGCAACACTTATGGGATAAAAAGCGTGACTGGGATGACCCGCAGCTACCAGAGGATCTGCTCAGTGCATGGAACTCATGGGAGAAAGAATTGAGTGACTTGGAGAAGATTTCATTGCCTAGGTGCTACACAAGTCCACATATGGATCTCCTGTCAAGCCGACATGACATACACGTGTTCTGTGATGCGTCCGAACAGGCTTATGGGGCAGTGGCCTATTTGCGAACAGAGAACAAAGAAGGCCATGTTGAAGTTGCATTCCTGGCAGCCAGGTCCCGTGTTGCACCTCGAAAGCAGCAGTCCATACCTCGCCTTGAGCTATGTGCAGCTCTCAGCGGTGCCCAGCTCTCCAAGGTCCTTGTCACTGAACTCACCATC
The DNA here is from genome assembly GCF_024489055.1 of Chanodichthys erythropterus. Taxonomy (NCBI): domain Eukaryota; kingdom Metazoa; phylum Chordata; class Actinopteri; order Cypriniformes; family Xenocyprididae; genus Chanodichthys; species Chanodichthys erythropterus. Next base: position 35,971,770 of record NC_090221.1, read on the forward strand.
CCTATCTGTTCCTTAACACTATGGTCAGATTCTATGACTGTGCTTACCTGGTTGTTGTCAAGCTCTTGCCGCTATAAGGTGTTTGTGGGGACTCGGGTGGCAGAAATACAAGAACTCACGGCATCTGCGACCTGGCATTACGTACAATCCGAAGACAATCCTGCAGATAACATAACACGAGGTAAACATCTCTATGACCTCGGGGAAGGAAGCCAGTGGTGTCAAGGGCCCACCTTTCTAAGACTACCACCAGCCAATTGGCCCAAGCAACCATCCTTACCAGCTGAAGAGCAGAGCAACGAGTTAAGGCAGTCTGCATTCAGTGGAATGACTACGGTTATCCCTTTACCAAATCCACAGCAGTATGACACACTAAGTGAATTAATTGACGCATGTAGCCAGCAGATTCATGGGGTGGCAAACATTGCTTGTGCTGACAAACGTAGAGAAGTGGAACTAGTGGTGCTTCGTCAAACGCAGACAGAGTCCTTCCCTACTGAGATGGTCCAATTGAAGTCAGGGAAACCAGTATCGGGTACGAGTAGGCTAGCTTCTCTCTCTCCTGTGTTTGACCCTACCACTGAACTCATTCGTGTAGGTGGGCGCCTAAGACGCTGCAGTGAGACAGAATTAGATTCAATCCACCCTATTGTCCTTGCCCCCCAACATCCTGTGACCAAACTCATTATAAAAGATTATGATGAAAAGCTGTGCCACCCTGGGCCAGAACGAGTGTTCGCAGAGATAAGGAGGACCTATTGGGTACTGCGAGGCCGTGAAGCAGTTCGGCGACACCAGCGACATTGTGTAGAGTGTCGACGATGGAAAGGACAACCACAAGTTCCCCGTATGGCTGACTTGCCACCTGCAAGACAACAGCTATTTAAGCCTGCCTTCTTCTCAACTGGCATAGACTGTTTTGGCCCTTACACAATCAAGATTGGACGTCGAAATGAGAAGAGGTGGGGCATATTATTCAAGTGCCTTACAACCAGGGCTGTGCATATAGATCTCTTATCAAGTATAGATTCAGACTCATTCTTAATGGCTCTGAGGCGTTTCATTGCGCGGCGTGGGAAACCCTATGAATTGTTAAGTGATCAAGGCACTAACTTCAAGGGTGGAGAACGAGAGCTGAATGAATCCTTTGCTTCATTGCACAGCGAACTGCAAAGTCATCTTGCTTCCCAACAAATCAAGTTTGTCTTCAATCCACCGGGAGCACCCCACTTTGGAGGATGTTGGGAGCGGGAGATCCGTTCAATTAAAACAGCTCTCCAAGTCACCATTGGAGCACAAACTGTGACGGAAGAAGTTCTGAGAACAGTCTTAATTGAAATTGAAGGGATCCTCAATTCAAAACCCCTTGGCTACACGTCCTCCAATATCTGTGACATTGACCCAATCACTCCCAACTGCTTTCTCATCGGACGTAGAGATGCCTCCTTGCCCCAGGTGATTTATCAGGAATCCGATGTCCTGAGCAAACGCCGCTGGCGACACAGTCAACTGCTGGCTGATCATTTTTGGAGACATTTCATTAAGTATTATCTGCCCAGTCTTCAAGCTCGCCAGAAATGGAGGGTAGAAAAAGAGAATCTGCAAATTGGCAATGTGGTGATGGTTGTTGACCCGCAGCTTCCTCGAGCATTATGGCCAGTGGGGAAAATCACTGAAGTGTTCCCCGGCTCGGATGACAGAGTAAGGTCGGTTACTGTGAAAGTTGAGAAAAGAACATACACTCGACCAGTAGCTCGTCTTGTCAAACTTCCGGCCCTATCTGACGATTGATGTAATTCAGAGTGAAGTCCTTTTGTCAAGATGTACGAATTCAAGCACTGAATTCGGGGGCGGCTGTTCAAAAGGCTCCTTTAATTTTCTCTATGACGAATCGAAACCTGCAACGTCATCACAGATCACGTGCCAAGGGAGCAGAGCAGGTGCGCTGAGCAGATGCAGTGAACGCAGTTACCACGATTAATCTGCTCAATCTCACATTGGTCAACAGCATCTTTAGTTTACTGATGTTATATTGTGTGCGTACATACAAAGTAAGTGTGTTTTGTTTATTCCTTTGTGCAATTTTCCAATTGTTCTCATGCCGCGATTCAGACGCATCTAGCGCCATTGCGCCATGTAATTACATATTTACGGCATTATATACTCAATTGTGCTGCACATTTATTTCCTTAATGTTAACTTGAAACTACTATAATTAATCTGTGATTCCATGCGAGATCTGTTAATGTTATAGCAAGTTATTTTCGTGATTAAGTGCTTGTTTATCATAGTTTGAATGCACGCAGTTGCCAACAATGCGCTAATGGCGCCATCTTGTGGACTTATGTTGAATATCCTGTATTTAATGCTTTAAATTGTATTGAAATGCTTAATTTGTAGCTAAATTTATATCCGTAAAGATTTCTATTGTATGATGATTGTACCTGTAAATGTTTATGTAAATTTATCACTAATGTAAAGTTATTTCTGTATTTCATTACAGAACCACACACCCTTTTGCTTTACCTTTAATCAGTAAACTCATTGAAAGATATTCTGGAGTGTGCTGAGTGAATTCCTCATTGATGTCACTACACAGTTCTGACCGACTGTCTGCAGGGGTTCGAATTAAACTGAACTAGTGCAAAGCTTAACCTCCGCTAAACACACACAATTCATTCTTCTCCTGTGTCCTATTCTTCTGCAGTCCAGAATGGCAGCACAGCTGAAAGGTTTGTTTGAGCTGCGCCCTCTAGTGTTCAGATGTGAATTTGCATTTCCTTCAGCCTGAGGCGTATAGGTTTTATGTCGAATGTCACATGAACAAACAGGAAAACGGGTCTCATCGCATCCGTTTATTGGAGAAAGTTTTAACAGTGTGGTGAGAAATCGAGTCCCGCTAGAAATCGAGCCCCCCTCCCAGGAATCGGGTCTCCTTTAGGACCCAGGCGCTAATGCCTGATCAAAGTCTTTAAAAGACATTAATGGTCATAATAACACATTTTAAACTATAAAAATCATAACGGGATTTTGCAGGAATTATAATCGGGCGCTAAAAATACTATCCATTAAAAGTACGTTGAACCAATGGGATCACTCTGGGTCCTAAAGGAGAGCCGATTCCTAAGGGAAACTAGATTTCTCACCACACCGTTAACACTTTCTCCGATAAGCGGATGCGATGAGACCTGTTTCCTGTTGTTCATCTGATGTTCGACATAAAACCTATACGCCTCAGGCTGAAGGAAATGCAAATTCACACCTGAACTCAAACAAACCTTTCAGCTGTGCTGCCGTTCTGGAATGAAAAAAATGAAATGTGCTGTTTATCTAAAGTAATTTTTGCTTATTGGTATGGTTGAATTGGATCATCAAAGGTCAGCAGCAAAGACATTAGTTAATAAAGTTAGATTAAATACATAAAGTATATTTGTGTTATTAACGTATTTAATTATTGCAGGTTTGCGTAACATCCTGAGAATTGCATTTCACTGTTTTTATTCATTTTGAGGAGAACTGAATCCATTTTTGTGCAAGTGAGATGATAAGATTTAAGATTTAGTCTAACTACAAGATTTAGTCTAACTACAGTAACCATCATGTTTGCTTTAAACTACTCCAAAACGTTTGTCTCTGACAGGGGAATGTGGAGATCGAGACATACTGGCTAAAAGGAAAGCGAGATAAAGATGGAAACGCTCAGGCCGCTTGCCCACAGTTTGAAGCTCAGACCATCAGTAAAGCCGCCATTTCTGCCCCCGAACCACCCAGTGATGAGGAAGTGATGGTAGATGCATGATATTATGAGCAGAAAGGGAAAATTTGAAGTTAAATGTCCCTAGCAGTTATATTAGATGGACTTTGAAGCATTGATCTAACTTAAGGTCAACATGAAATAATAAAGGAATCTTTTTACTTAATGCATGTTTCTGGCCTTATTTTGAATGACTGATCAATTTAATTTATTGATTGATTAACTTATTGGTTGTTATGATTGCTCTTCCTCCTCAGGTGTTTCCCTCAGTGGCAGGTGAAGATGAGGACGATGTGAAATCCATCCGCTCTCACCGCATGAAGATGGAAACCTCCGGAAACTCTCTGGAGGAGTCGATGGAGGAGTGTCGGGTGGAAGAAACGTCTGTCAGTAAGGTGAGATCCCATTCTCCGAGTGTGATTTCTGTGTTTGCATGGACGAGTGATGAGTTATTACACAAAGATAAAATCAAAACACTCTCTCTCAGTCTCATTATAAGGACGCTCTACAGGACAGCAGTCTTCAGGATCCGCACATTGAGCTCGACTCGGCTGAGTTTGATGGCCGGGATTCGATAATGGAGTCTCCCACCAGCTCCTGTGATTCCCACGGCTCTGAGAAAAGCACCATGTGCTCCGTGTGCTAATCACAGTCATCACGACGGGGCTTTGAAATCGATTCTGAGAGTCTGTTTTAAAGTTATTGATCTGAATTTATTGCCCAAAGAATTCTGTAAATTGGATTCACTGGATCGTCTTGTAAATAGATTAGATTGAACTGAAATGTGCTTATTGTGTTGTTTTCTCATCTCTACTTTGTCTAAATCTCTGTTCCCTTTTGTTTTATGCTTTATATTGACACCTTTATTCATTCATTTTTAAAGAATCTGACAGAAATGTCCGGCTCATATTTCATCCCAAAATCAGCATAAATTTGTCCTATCATGATCTATACTTTACAATATACTTTACTGTCTTTTGATCAATTTATTACTGAATAAAATTTTTTATTTCTTTCAAATAAAATAAAATCTTACACTTTTGAATTGTGGTGCACATTTTTTGCCTTTTGATTGGAGTAAAATATGACCTGGACATGATTTAGATGGTTTTCATAAAATACATATCCAGTACTTTGTTAGTGCTTGATTCAGATTTGAGTTCTTCACGGTTTGACCCGGTTAGTTGGTCTAGTGCTCCTGAAGACTCATCTGCTGTTAAAGCTTTCAGGGATAGCCATCATTTACTCACCATGATGTTGTTTTAATGCCGTATGCCCTTTTTATGAACCACAAAACGAGAATTAAAAACAAAACAAAAATGGCGCTCGTACATATAATGGCAGTGAATAGCGATTCGTTCTTGCCCAGAAAAAGCACACAAGTTGTGATAAATCAAGTTTAATAAATATGCGACATGGAACAAAACGCCTAGAGATCCCAAAAAAAGTATGCCTGACAGATCTCGCCCCCCATCGACTTGCGTAGTATTTTTTGTCAATGGGGGCGAGATCTGTTTGGTTACTGACATTCTTCCAAATATTTGTGTTCAGCAGAACAATGGTGAGTAAATTATGACAAATTTTTGGGTGAACTATCCCTTTAATCTCCAGACCGGAACTCTGTCAGATGACAAATGTAAACACCATAACTTCTTGTTAGGACAAACAACCGAAATGTTCACCTCAGAGAAGAAGGTACAGGGATTGTATTCCATGTCGCGTATCTTGATTTCTCATAAACTGAGTGTTTTGTTGTTTTTTTCTGGGCGAGTCAGAGTGAACTGTGGCGCTACACAGGATGCAACGCGCCAAAAAAACGAACAAGAAGAAGAACTTTGGCGCTAAAAGATCCTCATGGACGCGCACGTCGTGCAGCGTGCAGAAAAGACCAACGGTCAAAGTCAGGATTTTTTATTAAAGAATACATTAAATTTCGAGTTGTTTTCCTCTAAACCTTATTGTATGCCCCCAGAACACTTGGAATATAGTGCATGTACAACATAGGATGATTCTGTAATACTTTTGAGTCGTTTTTAAAAACTTGATGCTGGTCGCTATCCGCTTGTTAAGTCATGACGTAAGGAACGCCGTTTCCGGGTCCAAGCCTCGACTCGTTTCACTTGAGAATGCCATCGACGGCTGTTTATTTATTCATATTAAACATCAGTCATTTTAAAAGTTTAAATACTTACAGTCTACACAACAGTCTTCGTGCTCACAGCGTCACAGACATGAATATTTTAACGATTTATAAAAGATGAACCATTGTCTCGCCATCCGGAATATTGGTATGGAGATAAAATTATAATTATATATTTGTTGTAGTATTACACCACATCATGTGTGTATATTAGCACCATTTGTTGTTTTCTTGTGGAATGAGACCCGGAAGCGCTACCGCATGACGTCAGACTTCAGATGAGCGTGATCGGGAATCTTTTTATTTTTTTAAATCCCTTCTTGTGCTCCATAAAAGAAAGAAGGGTGCCAGCGTGAGTAAACAAGGACAAACTATCCCTTAAAGTCATTTAATTTACATTAATTCATAATTGATTCAGAATCGCTCTTATTTAAAGGAACACTCCACTTTTTTTGAAAATAGGCTCATTTTCCAACTCCCCTAGAGTTAAACAGTTGAGTTTTACCGTTTTCGAATCCATTCAGCCAATCTCCGGGTCTGGCGGTACCACTTTTAGCATAGCTTAGCATAGTTCATTGAATCTGATTAGACCGTTAGCATCTCGCTCAAAAATGACCAAAGAGTTACGATATTTTTCCAGTTTAAAACTTGACTCTACATCGTGTACTAAGACCAATGGAAAATCAAAGTTGGTGCAGCAGGCGCAATGATATTACGCAGCGCCTGTGACCCCCTGTTTGCACAGGGAGCATGTCTTGCAACCATGGAAACATTTGTGAGAGACGCTGCGTAATATCATTGCGCTTGCTGCACCCATGGTACAGCAGCAGAGTTCCTTGATTATTACGCCAGAATGAGAGTATAGTTCCTAGCCATATCAGCCTAGAAAATCACAACTTTTCATTTTCCGTTGGTCTTAGTACACGATGTAGAGTCAAGTTTTAAATAGGAAAAATATCGAAACTCTTTGGTCATTTTTGAGCAAGATGCTAACGGTCTAATCAGATTCAATGAACTATGCTAAGCTATGCTAAAAGTGATACTGTCAGACCCGGAGATAAGCTGAATGGATTCGAAAACGGTAAAATGCAACTGTTTAACTCTAGGGGAGTTGGAGCCTATTTTCAAAAACAGTGGAGTGTTCCTTTAAAGAAATGTAGGCTACTTGAGCTCTCGACATCATCTGTGACATAATCCATTACCACAGAAAATTATTTCAGCTTTTCCCTTAGTCTGTAAAAACAAACGCAAATCGTGATTACAGTGTGATGCGCTTATAATGGTCTTGTTAAAGCACTTATTAATTCTTCTGTACAAAAATGTGCCTTATTTGTGTTGTAAATGAGTCTAATCATTCCTGGTTATGCATTACACATGTAATTCCTGTAGGTGGCGTTTCATCCTAGAAAAACAGGCCATACTGTACATTTACATGGGTTACATATATCATGTCGTTTTAACACATATGTTTATGTACCTATTTTAGAAACATTTATCCAAGTAAAATGCCCCTCAGACTTCCATTGTAAGTGTACTACTGTAAACACTTATTATTGTTTGTCTTAAACTGAGGGACAGTTTAAAATTATTTGATGTGGTAATTTACCATCACAGATGACACTTTGAAGCTCTCAACTGTATCTCTAAACTTGAAAAGGACATTAAGCTTCTCTGAGATCTTCCTCTCTTAAGGTTATGGTGTGGATTTCTGTGTGTGTTGTTTTCTCTCTGTTCTGTTTCCTCAAAGTGAGGTAAAAATAAACCAGGAGCGACAGCGTGACTCGTTTAATCACTGTCTTTCAGTATATTACAGTCGATCACAAGCAGGCTCAATAATTTCACACATCACTTCTGCTGCATTATGGTTGTCAAGCCTTATTTATGCTGAAATGATCAGTTTCTGTTATGAGACCAAAAGAATAGAACTGGCATAGAAAAAGATATAGGCCTAACTAAATTCTGTTTTTCACTCACATAGGCTACATCAAGCATATTGGCTGCTTAGCTTTAGTTTCCTTGCTGAATATAAATATTTATTTTCTTTAAATAACAATTAAAAATCTTTCAATCAAAACCAAAGTTACATGATGGTTTTGTATCAGATGGATCTGTAGTCTTTCTCAGATGGTGTTTCCCACCGAGGGGCTGGAGGAACTGCGCCTGAAGGTGGCGTCCTCTCTGTCCAGGCTGAACCCGGAGTTATGCCGCTCATCTTTGGGTGTCGTCTGCAGCGAGCAGTGGAAGCAGAAGGCGTAGAAGAACGCCACCAGGAGCAGGAAGCACACGATGCAGAAGATGATGACTATGAGGATGGTGTGAACGTGTGTGTACATGTCCTCAGAAGGACTGAACGCTGGGGTCGGAGTCTCAGCCGCGGTCACTGCAGACGTCACGTTCCCACCACCGTAGACCGACGCCTCAGAGCTGAGGTGTGCCATGGCGGTGAGGGGAATTATGGGTTATCACTAGCCTGCTGTAGAGGTGAAGACAGCACAACTCTGTGAAACTCGGTAAAACTAAAAAAAACACACACACACATATATATATATATATATATATATATATATATATATATATATATATATATATAGAGACTACTCAAAAAAATCAAAGGAACACTTTTTAATCAGAGAATAGCATCAAGTCAATTAAACTCGTGGGACATTGATCTGGTCAGTTCAGTAGCAGAGGAGGTTGTTAGTCAGTTTCAGCTGCTCTGGTGTTAATGAAATTAACAAAAGGTGCACTAGATGTGCAACAATGAGACGACCCCCAAAACAGGAATGGTTTTACAGGTGGAGGCCACTGAAATTTTTTCCCTACTCAACTTTTCTGATTGTTTTTCACTAGTTTTGCAATTGGCTAGGGTCAGTGTCGCTACTGGTAGCATGAGGCAATACCTGGACCCTACAGAGGTTGCACAGGCAGTTCAACTCCTCAAGGACGGCACATCAATAAATACCATTGCCAGAAGGTTTGCTGTGTCTCCCAGCACTGTCTCAAGAGCATGGAGGAGATTCCAGGAGACAGGCAGTTACTCTAGGAGAGCTGGACAGGGCCGTAGAAGGTCCTTAACCAATCAGCAGGACCGGTGTCTGCTCCTTTGTGCAAGGAGGAACAGGATGAGCACTGCCAGAGCTCTACAAAATCACCTCCAGCAGGCCACTGGTGTGAATGTCTCTGACCAAACAATCAGAAACAGACTTCATTAGGGTGGCCTGAGGGCCTGATGTCCTCTAGTGGGCCCTGTGCTCACTGCCCGCCCAACACCGTGGAGCTCGATTGGCATTTGCCATTGAACACCAGAATTGGCAAGTCTACCACTAGCACCCTGTGCTTTTCAGATGAGAGCAGGTTCACCCTGAGCACGTGCGATAGACGTGAAAGGGTCTGGAGAAGCCAAAGAGAACGTTATGCTGCCTGTAACATCATTCAGCATGATGGTGGGTCAGTGATGGTCTGGAGAGGTATTTCCATGGAGGGATGCACAGACCTCTACAGGCTAGACAGTGACACCCTGACTGCCATCAGGTATTGGGATGAAGTCCTTGGACCCATTGTCAGACCCTACGCTGGTGCAATGGGTCCTGGGTTCCTCCTGGTGCACGACAATGCTCGGCCTCATGTGGCGAGAGTATGCAGACAGTTCCTGGAGGATGAAGGAATTGATACCATTGAATGGCCCCCATGCTCGCCTGACCTAAACCCATTTGAACATCTCTGGGACATTATGTTTCAGTCCATCCAACGCCACCAGGTTGCACCTCAGACTGTCCAGGAGCTCAGTGATGCCCTGGTCCAGATCTGAGATGTGTTTTCAAAGTGTTCCTTAAATTTTTTTGAGGACTGTATATATATATATATATATATATATATATATATATATATATATATATATATATATATATATATATATTACATATTTTAGATAATGAATCCAAATTATTATTATTATTATTATTATTATTATGCACTTTTTAAATGATAAAATTGTGGCAATTTTATAGGATCTTAAAGTGGACATATCATGAAAATCTGACTTTTTCCATGTTTAAGTGCTATAATCGGGTCCCCGGTGCATCTACCAACCCAAATAACATGAAAACGGACAACCTAGTAACTTTGTTTTGATAAGCCTTTCTCTGCAAGCATGTGAAAAAATTAGCTGCTCAGATCTCTCTCCTCTAGTGATTTAGGAAGGGGATCTTATTATAATACAGTATTACTGCACCTTAATCTGCACGTTTCCATCCACAGCCCTGCCATTTTGTTTTCAGAAGCGACAACGGTGTATCAGTTCTAACGCCATGGCAAAAGTTCGAGCAAAGCATGCTAACTGTTCTGTTGTTGGCTGCAAAGATGAGCACAGAACACTGTTTAGAGTCTCAATAGCCTGCAAATTGACCCTGGCATGCTCAATTGGTAAAAAAGGAGCGTTTCTGTCCGAGTTATATTTTGGAAAAAATATTAGACCATTCACAGCATTTGATAGCAATCATAAACAGCCTGGTGTGTATGACTCTGTTTGGCAAACAGGTATGCTATGTGGGCGTCCATATGGGTTTTGCACAAAAGATGAACATGACGGCACATGCTAGTGGATGAGTTGAATCAATTTTATTTTGAGCTGAAACTTCACAGACACATTCTGGAGACACCAGAAACTTCTATTACATCTTGTGAAAAGGGGCATTAGGTATTTAATGATCTAAGAATACTTTTTTTTTCAGAATTAAAAATAGAATTTATTTATTTCTATTGATCATTTTTCTTTCAATTGATGTTCTTGATGGGCTCTGTGAGATGTATAAATATTTATAAATGATTTATAATTTAAATAATTATAAATTATTATAATGATTAAGCTAAAAAGATAAAACATTCAACTATTATTATTACAATTTTAAATGAATATTTTCAATTGGAATATATAAATTTATCCATTCTGGCAGATCATTGCTTTAGAAAACATTCTAATTCTAACGTTTTAATGATTTAAAATGTTTTGTGGAACCTGTGATTTTTTTTTTTTTTTTTTTTTTCAGATTCTATAAAGTTAAAAACAGAAACAGTATTAGTTTGAAACCGATTTCATTTTGTAGCAATTTATAATGGCCAGCAACACATTCAGCATGTGAGGTCTATACAATACAGATGTTTACATTTACACAGCATTGACATTTAGTAAATAATTGGTTGGAAAATTTTGATTACTAATCTCAATTTAAGTTTGGTCTATAAGTAGTCAAAGTGAAGACTCAGTTGAAAAAGAGCATGGCATTTCTAAGAAACATTATACATAATCTCTCTTGGTCTGCAAAATCTCTTTCATAACTAAAAGTTTCACCTGAGGCAGAATTGAAGAGACTCACCCAGTCCAGTGCAACTGCTGTCAGCTCTTATCTGTAGAAGAGTGTCTCCTCTGAGATCAGTCCACTTGTGTTTGCATTAAAGAACCTGCTCTCTGAACGCATCCATGCGACAGGACGAAAGAAGGAAAGAAAGAAATTAAGAGAGAGATGAGGGAGGAGAGGCGGTCGATGTTGCTATAGAGACGCTCACTGTGTGGATGAGAGCTTGAACGTGATGAATGTCAGAGTGTGATGCCAACTCAACAAAGATGAGTAGATAGATTAAAAATTAACATAAAATTAGTCTGTCATTGCTATTACATCTCATGAAGTGTCTGTCTGGCATGTTATATGAGATGAGATGCATAAGTGTGTTGATGGGATCTTATATTCAGTCAAACAGGGAGGGAGGGAGGGATGATGGATCCCAACACAATTTAATGCAATTCATCCTCAGAATTTTGGTGTCATTTGCTTGCTGAAAAGACAGATGGTGTAAATACGGGACATTTGTCAGTGTCCATCAACAGCTGGAGAGCATTGTTGTTATGCAAAATGCAGAACTGTTCCATTTTGTCTGCTAATTGAAAGGCACCTGCTGATTTCTGTGTTCAGTCCAGCTTTATCTGCTGCCATCTGCTGGATGTAAAGAAACCTCAGTCCCGCAGGGTCTGCTTTTTCACACCATGAGAACACATGTAAACGGAGAGAACATGCAGACTCCACGCAGAAAGGACTCCTCCAGGCTCAGTCAGGGGTCAAACCGGGGACCTTCTTGCTGTGAGACAACAGTGATACCTTTTTGAGCAAAAATCACTAGATCTTTCCTTAGGATTCGTCACCACTGCTAAATGTATTTGTGTTCCTCGGAAGAAAGGCCAGCCCCCCAAAAATGTGCGATTACATAATATACACTAATTTGTGATCGCCTCAGTACCCTTTAAAACTCATATGAAACCAGCGGCAGGCTTTGGCTCATACCTGTACTTTTGAGTTAGTCATCATGTTCTTCAATCCGTAGCAGCTCAGCAACAGCATCAAACGCAGAGGACAATGTGTGTGCATTCATTTACTGATGGATTCTTATATCTGCATCTGTATAGTTCTTTGTCATAAATTCAGTTTACATAATATGAAGTGGGATAAATTCAAGACGGTTTCCCATCCACTGTAAAATGGAACGAAATTACATAACGAACGCAGCACCAATTTCGTTTTTTTGCCGTAAGAATAGGGAAGGCGTAGGACATACAGCGTAAGCGTTTTGAAGAATGCAGAAAGCGGAAGCATGTGCAAGGCGATAATTTGTGTTTATAAAGCATATACAGTTGTATTTTTTTCGAAAATGACCAATCGTTTCTCTAGATCAGACCCTTATTCCTCGTTTCCATCGTTTAAAGCTCTTTGAAGCTCCTCTGAAACTGTAATTTTGACCTTCAACCGTCTGGAGTCCAGTGAAGTCCACTATATGGAGAAAAATCCTGGAATGTTTTCATCAAAAACCTTAATTTCTTTTCGACTGATGAAAGAAAGATGGACATCTTGGATGACATGGGGGTGAGTAAATTATCAGGAAAATTTTATTTAAAAGTGGACTAATCCTTTAACCCTTAAATGCATACCTCGGGTCTTTGGTGACCCGGGACATCATTCACTACCCTCCTCCTCGTTCATTTTTTAAAGTTAGACATCAACCTTCTTGGTATTCCTCAATCAATTTATTATAAAGAATATAACAAGAAAAAAAAAATCATAAAATTATAAAAGAATGCCTATTTTTGCGTTCATTTTGTGTAAAAATTGTATAAGGTCGCTAACGACCCGAGGTGTGTATGAGTGTATGTATATTTTTTTCTGCACAACAATAATTGAATCTTAGATGACTAAAAAAGTGCAATTCACATTTATTCCACAAGGTGGCAATGTCATACACAATGCTGAAGTGACGACTCATTCAGACAGAAAACGAAATAATAAAACAAACATGAAATGGCTCAGCGATTTATTGCAGAGCAAGTACTGAACGCAATCAAATATGACTGTAACTGTTACTGCTTGAATCTGGTGAAGCTGTTAGTGATCAAAATACTGATTTTGAAGATGTTGAAAATTATATAGTTTTAAGAATATGTTTGAGATCGCGAATGGGCTCATGTTAGTGACCTCAAACATAAAAATAGCCTATTATTTGCTGAATTTACTGGGAATGAGCTCTGACGAGGACAGTGATGATGGCATAAAACATCTGCTCAAACGGAGCCCTTTCAAGCTCCAAAAGGTAACAAAATATGCTTTATTTTATTCTTCTGTAATTGTTACTCTAATATCAGAGGAGTTTTATATTATCAAAACCGGTAGAGATACTTCCGTGTTAGATATTGATCCGAGTCGATAAAGACCCGAATATGTAAGAATGATTGGCGAAACAGTCATGCATTTAAGGGTTAATGTGTCGTGACATATTGCCTTAGTGCCTCAGTTCAAGAGGCACGAACTGATCATCTTTACTACTAGTTATAGCATGAAATAAACATGAATGAACATCAGAAGATCTGTTGTTTCAATCGTGGAAAGACGTCAATACACACCATTTTTCAAGTTCAAGTCCACCGACGTTCATTTACTAACTCTCCTGTCTGGTTTGTTTATCGGACAAAATGGCGGATTCGGAGTTATGATTAGTCAGATCGCCTGTCAATCAAACTCTCGGCGAAGGGTGAATTGCGATATTATAATCAAACCCAGATCAGTTTCATGTGGCATTATTATCTGGATGATATAATAAGTTATTTTGATATGTAACATTATTAATTTGCCATTCTAAGGGAAACAGAAACAGACCCGAGACCAAATCTTCTCTGATGATTCACTGATATTTAACAGTTTGAAAGTACAGTTAGTTCAATATGGTACAGTCATGATCCATTTGAAACAAAACTCAAACAAAATAAAGTAGTTTGCAGTTCTTTGTTTGTCTATAGAATGGACGGCATTTCTAATTGCTTTTCTAAAGAGACTCAAGTAACCTATCCATGACCTACAGGTGTGCGACGCTAATTGATCATGGTTAAAACATAAAAAAGATCAGTCAGTGGGGTTAGAAAAATAATGTTTATTTTTTCTTGCCCCACGGACATATTTTTGTTTAGTTTTGTTTTTCAGAAGTCATGACAAGATATCATTTTGCTTCTGAAATAAATCTATATCGGTTTAAGAATTTTAATTAATAGAATAGACAATAATATAAATTAATAGAAAGACAAAAATACTAAATAAGAAATGTTTTGTATCGTAATGGCAAATGTTTTAAAATAAAATCAATTACTTCCTTACAAAAATAGACAGACATATTTTGAGGAAAACGTGAACAATGACTATACGCATGCAAATCATCACGTTATTGCACTGCGAAAACATGATTTTCTTACTTAGTATTTTTGTCTTGTTTTCCAGTATAAACATTTTCAAATCAAGATGCATTTACTTAAGAAGCAAAATTGCTTAAATGAATACAATCATCAAAATTAAGTGTATTTGAGCTTAAAACAAACAAACAAAAAAAATCTGTTGATGGTGTCAGAAAAAAATCCAATTAATTAAAAGAGAAAAGTTTATTTTTCTGACACTAATTGGCAATTATTTTCTTGTTTTAAACAAACACACTTAATTTTGAAACATTTTCAGAAAAACAAGACTTAATATTTTAAGTCATTTAGCATCTCAAGTAAATGTATCTCCATTTAAGATTTTTAGATATTTGTACTGGAATACAATACAAAGAATACTCAGTATAAGAACATTTTATATGCTTGTATATGCTTGCACAGCTCAGAAAGGTTCATTTCTTCCTGTTGACGATGTTGTTGCAGATCCAATTCATACCGTCCTGAAAATGCACAGACAAAAAATGGAAGATTTAGGTGATGGCTGCACCTGGTACTCTGTTCTTACCCCTCAAACTGCTGTAGTGTAATTAAACACAGTAGTTACATTTTGTAGTAGTTAGTTGTTTATATGTGAACCTTTAGCGCTCCCTGCTGTCCCTCACCTGCACTCCCTCTCCTGTGACCGCCGAACAGGCCTGGATCTGCCAGACTCGGTCTCTGTAGGTGTGCAGGTTCAAACCCTCGGCGATCTCACTGGCTGGAGACGCTGTTCCTAAATCCTGCTTATTGGCAAAGATGAGGATGGGAACACCCGCAAGGTTTTCCTCATCTACCAGCTCTGACAGTTCCTACACACACACACATAGCATGCTATTTAAAGTCAGCATGAAATTAAAATAATTTTTTATAAATGATTTATCCGTGCACATCATTAATTTTTTTTTAATTCATGTTCCTTGTAATCTTTGATCAAAATAACTTCCCCTCCCTCTTGCAGCTACATCTCTTCTCCTATGACGAGGGCGGGGCAACCTGTCACTCACATGAGATCCACCAATAGCAAACCACAACCATCCAATCAATTCCCCACACACAAAATCAAGCCCCGCCCTACATTTGTTCTTGTTCCAGAAGCGTTTCACTCAGATACGTCACAATAAGGAAGAAAAGACTGTAATAGATCTTACATTTCATTTAATCTTACAGTAAAGTACCATTTTTGGAAGTAAAAAAAAATCATCAAAGCCGTAAACTTTCATTTCCGCAATTCCCTGTGTAACACTTCACATCATTTGATGATTTTTAATTTTAATAATGATGTTTTTTTAGGGGTTTTTTTTTTTTTTTTTTTGTTACCTCTTATGTTGTGAAATGAATGTTTATTGGATTATTTTAGTATTATGCATAATGGTGTTTTGTGTTTGTGGGACATTGTGCACCTTATTAATAAAATTTATCTTATTTGCAGGTTTAATGACAGATTTTCAGTCAGGTCTCAAACACTGTATGTTTCCCTATGTTATACTGTGTAATTTAACCCAGCTCACCGATAAAATATGAACAAACAACAAACAAGTTTTGTCCCGGGAAGATTCTATGAATGGCATTTGCATGTAATTTCCTGTCTTACCAAGCCTGTTTCCTCAAACCGCTTCTTGTCAGTGCTGTCGATGACATAAACCTACAGATGAACCAACAAACAACTCTTGTTAGTTAGCAAACAGCGACACTTGACACAAAAAATGAATGGTATTTCTCTACAGTCTTCCCAAAGTAATCATTTCTCACCAATAAATCTGTGTTTTCTAGGTATTTCTTCCAGAAAGGACGGATCTTTCTCTGTCCGCCGATGTCCCACACGTTCAGTTTCATCCCATGAGAGGCCACGCTCTTGATGTTAAAGCCCTGAAAACATTTTACTGGTCAACATCAACCCAAATTAACTTCATTTGCAAATCAAAGAAGGTAATTTGACACAACAGTCTTTGTTCCAGCAGGCTCTGTTCCAAAACCTAGCAAGTTGCCTACATAGACAGGATTTTAAGGCATCATGGGAGTGCTCATCACATGAAATTCTGCATGTAATGTATCCTTTAAAATAATCCCATAATACATTGGAATGATCTTAGTGTAATAATCAAACCAAAATGGCAGATAAACTTTGAGAAATGTTGATTATTCCCACTTTTCATTCAATACTAAGAAATATTGAGCAAGAACTTTAGTTTACACTTGGCATTGATGGTTCCATGATGAATCTGTCAGTCAAATGGTTTCTTCCTGTCTTAGTGAGCAGTTCTTGGTCAGAATAAGCTGCAAACGGGACCAGAAGACTAAACCTGCTCAAATCCTCCAGGACATTCATGCTGGTTTATGGCTTTTCAGCAGGGGGGATTGTGTGATTGTGTGTTTAGACACACCTGTGTTGGTGTGATGGTGCTCACGTCCTCCGAGGCGAGACACTTGAGCAGTGTGGTTTTACCAGCGTTGTCTAGACCCAGCAGAACGATCCTGAGCTCAAGCTCTGTGGATCCCTTCAGCTTCTGCATTACCGACAGCAAACCCTGAGGAGCACAAACACTTACATTAGTTCAGCATGTGCAGTTTGGATAAAAGCTCAGTACCAATTCATAACATTCTAGGATGATTTGTTTTCACTGTATGCATGTGGCTTCTAGCCAAAGCGACATTCAAGATTTACATTTATCAATTCATGCATTCCTTGGGAATCAAACCCATGACCTTGGCATTGCTGGTGTTATGCTGTACCCTTTGAGCTTCATTAATGCCGCTTGCTAGGAACGTTTCTTGTTACACTCTAAAAAAATGCTGGGTTGTTTCAACCCAATTTTGGGTCAAATGCACAAACCCCAAATTTTTAAATTAAATTTTTAACCCAAACGGTCCATATTTGATCCAAAGCATTTTTTTTAGAGTGTATAGGTTTTATATTTTACAACCACAAACATTCCCAGAACGTTTGGGGAACCTAAAAATTGTTAGCTGGGTTAATGCGCCAGAGCATGTGTGCTAAAGTTGTTTTACTGGTTTTATTATTTGCCAGGTAAAACATAAATCTGATCAAAAGTACAAATTTGATTTGAGGAATTATTTATTTTGTATTATTTTGATTTGAGGTTTATTCCAAGGTTATTTTAGTAAACTAAAACAAAAACCATTTCTAAAGTAAAATAAACTTTAACAATACAATAAAATTTGTTTGAAAAACCTATTTTATAAGGCAAAATCACTTTCAGAAAAATTTGTTTTTTCTTCCAGTTGGTGAACGATAAAATTTTTTTCAGGGCTCGCGCATTTAAATTGGCAGACGACATGGCAGAGAAGTTAAGCGCTGAGGTCCAGAAAAACCACAGTTTGACAAGTAAAAACCCTTTTCAAGGATACTTTAAAGAAAATATGGAAAACAATCGGTCATACTCTCGGAATAAATGGTGAGAAGTATTAACGATGAGATCATTATGCAAATGGTGTAACATAAAATTACCTCAGGTATCCAGCGCTAGTTTCGGCAACATTGTCTGGCTTCCTGTGAAGTTGCAGTAAAAAAGACTAGGTGTTGTTTTTATTTCACTATATTGACTACGTCAGCTAAATTCACTGTTAGACTAGATCGATTACACTAACTATTCACTCAAAACATAGCCTGCTGAGGACATCTGCTGGTTAAAGCCGTGTAAATGCAACAAGAACAGCGAAAACATGTTATACACACTTTGAAACCGCAGCGCATGAGGTTAAACAGACCGTTATCGTTTGTTGACGTGGATGCAAATATAGTTATCGCTATAGTTATCTTTATAGTTATCATTCTTGGTGTGAACGGCCCTTACTAAAAACTGAGGGGGGAAAGTAATATATATATATATATATATATATATATATATATATATATATATATATATATATTGAAAACTAAATGACAAAAAACATTAAAATTACTAAAACTTTAACGAAAATAAAAAAAAATTAAAAAATAAAAATGAATTCAAAATATGAATAAAAACTGTAACATTATATAATGATAGCCTACTAAATAGCAGGTTTATTCAAATCCCTAATAATCCATATATGAGCAATAATATTGATGCTTGCCTTTGCATTAATAACAATGTTCTTCTTCTTCAAGCAATAAGTAAACTAGCTGCCTTTTTTCTTGTTCTGAGGTGAACAGATTAAGCAAATAGCGTTTTGCCTCAGCAAATGTACTCGAACATGAAGTATGTATTTAAGACAACGTCAGTGTATATTTGTATTCAAATAGTTGACTATTGCACTGTCATTGGACTAATTCAGAGTAAAACACAGACCCCATTCATGTGGTCAAGGCTTACAGTAATGAGATTTATCTGGGTCATGTGACCCATCTCTGATTGCTTAGGCCTCTCTCTCTTTCTTTATATAAGACAATGCTAATCGTCCCAGAACATAGATTGTACTGAAACCTAAAGCGCACAGAATTCATCCAGATTATTGGACATATAAACTCACACTCTTAAAAATAAAGCTTCCAAAAAGTGGTTTTCACAGTGATGTCATCATTTTTGCTTCCCCAAAGAACATTCCAGTGAATAGATCTAATTTTTTTCTTAGTGTGAAGAGCATTTTAATAATCCAAAGAACCTTTTGTGGTTCCATGGATGTTAAAGGTTCTTTATGGAACTAGTGATGTCATTAAATAATCTTTATTTTTAAGATAATTTGGGGTAATTGATGTTACATGTAAAATGTAGTTCTTCTTTTTCCAAAACTGCCGTGACACAGAGAAAGTGATAAACGTACCTTTGGAGCTTCGCCCATCTTGACTTCTGTCCCGTTCCGGTTGTCTTACATTCTACCCTTGTCTCTGCAGGTTTGTGGATGATGTGTGTGTAAAATCACTGTGATCTCAATCCCTCTCCCATATTCAGGTGTTTGTGAGTGTGATAGTTAGCTTGTGTTGTGTTGGACGCTCTCAACAAGCGTAGAAGACTGAGAGTGAGGATTAGGAAAGACAGAATTAGTGTCTCTCTCCTTCCCACCCCCACTGAGACTTTACCAGAATTATCTCTAGTAGCTGCTGAGAGGAATCACACTGACTTACTAACCCTGCTAACTACTACTGGGTCAACACTCTTTCACCAGTGGATTTTTATTCAGTTTTCAGTCATTTGCAATTACTGGATTGAAAATGATAGTTTATGTTTTTTAAATTAAATTTAATATTTTAGAGCTGAGCATTAACAAGAACATTTTATTAAATTTCCATGACTTTTTCAGAGAACTAAAAAAAAGTCTACTTAATGTTTACATATAGTAAGACTAAATGAATGTTGATACCCTTGTGAAAAAGTGCACTTAATTTTATTGAATTTGCGCTTGTAATGTGCTTCAAATCTTAAAAGTATTAAAAAACTGTACTTGCATAACATATGCGTATGTAAAATGCACTGTTTCTCAACACACTTTTAAAAATTGCACTTCATACTAATGTCAAATTAAATGTTCAACTTTAAAGTATATTTGAAATTATGTTTTACTAATATTTTGTCATGCATTTTTAGTTTCTTTAGTATGCTTGTATATTCATCAGTGTACTTTAACCATATTTCAAAGGCAATAGAAGTAATTATGAAATTGCCTTTAATTTAAAGGGGGACCAATTATGAAAAATTCACTGTGTAAACAACCAGCCTATATGATAAAATTCCACCACTCCTTTTTTTATGATCCTCATAAATCAGGAACAGTCTCTCCAATTGAGTGGTTCCATAAGCCCCGCCCATGACTGCTGACGGAATCTGCCCTATTAGCATAGCTCCTCCCCTCAGTGAGCTGTACACAGTCCACCATTTTATCTCCTCACCAGAGAATTTAACAACAGCATTCATGTAAGAAATGTATTCTTATTAAAGCTAAAGTTATTCAGTCAAGAACAGTGAGTGATTTTCTGTTTTTCTTTTATTGTTTGATTCATATTAACAGCAGTAGGAACCATATATTACATTAATACACAGATCTAAAGTACATACACATGCCATTTCTTTACTTGCTGTTTACATTCACAGACATAATCGACTGTTTATGTGAACTTTGTGTGTTTGTGCTTCAGATGTGTGCACTCAGAAAAACATATATCAGAAGTTTAAACTGTTACGGCTTTAAAACGCATGCAAATAATAACATTCATGATGATGAAGAACTGCAATGACACGTGAGAATGGCCGCAATAGAGATGATCATTAAAACCAAACAGATGTTTTGTTCGTTTTTGGCAGAGTATCTGAGACACAAGCTGTAAAGGCTTTGCCCTCTTCTGGAAAGTGGGCGGAGAGCAGCAGCTCATTTGCTTTTAAAGATACATGCACAAAAACAGCACGTTTTTCCTTCCACTCAAAAATGGGCATTTACAACATGCAATAAATGATCTGTGGGGTATTTTGAGCTGAAACTTCACACACACATTCTGGGGACACCAGAGACTTATATTACACCTTGTGAAAATCGGCATAATAGGTCCCCTTTAATGTGATGCAAATTTGTCAGTCATACATAAATAAAAGTGTTAAGATACACTCAATCATGGCATAGTTTAGGATATTTATTATTATTTTATTGAAATAATGATTTTTTTTAAAAAAGTGCATTTATTCAAATAACTTAATTTAAGCATTTATCTGTTCATTATTCAGTTAAAAAGTATGAATATTGTTTAAATATGGCTAGCTGTAGAAAGGCAGTTGGTTAAAATGAGTCTGAACATGTAAAGAAGCAGGAGAAGAAGAGATGGCAGACGAGAAGCGGATCTAAATGTAGCAGAGGTTTTTACTAACCAAACAAACATTATAAACCACAGACAGAAACACTGAGAACCAGGAAATACTGGCAACAGAAACACACATCGACTGAAGAAGAACAAGAGAAACACCAGGGCTGCATCCAAAATCGCATATGTCACTGCTATATGTGACATAACAGTATGTGACAAAAGAAGTATGTCTGAATTCACAGTATAAAAGTCCCTGGATGATCTACTACTTCTGACGAGATTCTGAAGTGTGCATATGATGGACACTTTACAATCTCATGAGGCCACAGGAGAAGATTTATGAATGGCAGTGAAGCGACACAACTGATGCTGGTAGGTCACATGATAATGACAATATGGCGGATGTCGTACATCCAGATTACTTTCATACTACACACATTCATACTATATAGAACAGCCTTTTTCTAGTGGTTAAGGTTAAAATAAATACCTACTCAAAAGAGTATGCAATTTTGGACACAGCCAAGGGCTATCTATATATATATATATATATATATATATATATATATATATATATATATATATATATATATATTTATTACACAAAGAACTACAAACATGGCACTCGAGATGGGAAGTAACATAAAAGTCCAAACACTCATTTTTTGAGTGTGCAAATGAAACGGCTCGAGACTTCAGACCAAATCAGGGTTCTTCAGTTGTAGGAAAACTCAATCTCAGTAGTAGCTGGTGACGGTGTTCACAGTGCTGTGGATGTTCTCCATGTTCTGCTGTCTTTGTCTCTTCCTGGCCTGACTCTGAACTGAGAGAGAAAGAGGGAGACGGCATGAATACAGTAGAGAAACGTGCAGATGTTTACTGGCAGAAGTTTATATGTACCTTGTCCTCTCCTCAGCACGATCTTCATGCCTACGGCAAACAGCATAAGCAGAGCAGCCGCTCCCCCGACACAAATCATTATAATCATCATATTATTTGCAGCTGTAAGCAGAAAGAAAACAAGAGTGACATTACAAATACTGCCTGTCCCAATTATTTCTATCTGAATTCTTTGATGAATAGAAAGTTCAAAAGAACAGCATTTATTTGAAATAAAATGTTTTGTACAACCCGTTTTTTTTTAAAATTTGAATAACATGAAAACTGAAAGACTTTCAAATCACATGAGCCAATATTTTATTCACAATAGAGCATTGATAACATAACAAATGTTTAAATTGAGAAAATTTACAATTTTATGCACAAAATGAGCTCATTTCAAATTTGATGCCTGCTACAGCTCTCAAAATAGTTGGCAAGTTTTGAAAAGATTCAGCTGGGAGAACATCTAGCTTTTAATTAAGTTAATTGGATGTCTCTCAGAAGTAAAGATGGGCAGAGCTGTGAAAAAGAACGTGAAAGGATTGTGGAAAACAACGTTCCTCAACGTCAAATTTCAAAGGCTTTGCAAATCTCATCATCTACAATGCATAACATCATCAAAAGATTCAGAGAAACTGGAGAAATCTCTGTGCATAAGGGACAAGGCCGAAGACCTTTATTGGATGGTCTACGACACTGCATCACTCATCGGCATGATTGTGTCAATGACATTACTAAATGGGCCCAGGAATACTTCCAGAAAACACTGTCGGTAAATCCAATCCGCCGTGCCATCTGCAGATGCCAACTAAAGCTCTATCATGCAAAAAGGAAGCCATATGTGAACATGGTCCAGAAGCGCCGTCATGTCCTGTGGGCCGAGGCTCATTTAAAATGGATTGTTTCAAAGTGGAAAAATGTTCTGTGGTCAGACGAGTCCAAATTTGGATGCAGTGTCCTCCGGGCTAAAGAGGAGCGAGACCTTCCAGCATGTTATCAGCGTTCGGTTCAAAAGCCAGCATCTCTGATGGTATGGCGTGCATACGGTATGGGCAGCATGCATGTTTTGGAAGGCACTATGAATGCTGAAAGGTATGTAAAGGTTTTAGAGTAACATATACATATAGAGTAACAACACATACTGCAGCTATTACAACAGCATGGCTTCGTCGTAGAAGAGTCTGGGTGATGAATTGGTCTGCCTGCAGTCCAGATCTTTCACCTACAGAGAACATTTGGTGCATCATTAAACGCAAAATACGTCAAAGACGACCACGAACTCTGCAGCAGCTGGAAACCTATATCAGTCAAGAATGGGACCAAATTCCAACACCAAACTCCAGAAACTCATAACCTCGATGCGCAGACGTCTTCAAATTGTTTTGAAAAGAAGAGGAGATGCTACACAATGGTAAACATGCCCTCATCCCAACTATTTTGAGAGCTGTAGCAGGCATCAAATTTGAAATGAGCTCATTTTGTGCATAAAATTGTAAACTTTCTCAGTTTAAACGTTTGTTATGTTATCTATGTTCTATTGTGAATAAAATAGTGGTTTAAGTGATGTCATTTTATTCAAATAAAAACTTTTCAGGAATTCGGGTTGTAATATTTTACAAATTTTATTGTATTGTACTTTTGACCAATAGTGTGTGTGTGTGTATAAATATATGTTTGTATAAAATCTAAAGATATTTTATATAAAACCATAACATATTAAAAAATAAAAATGTAAAAATTAATTAGTATTTATTACTATTAATATTAGAATTATTTGTTATTTACTAGTATTTTATGATATAATCCCAAATGCTTCACAGTGTCAAAAAATATATATAACAAACAGAAATTATGAGCAGTATAATCACCTTTTACTGTAATGGTTATAGTAGACTTAATGTCCCCACAATAACTTTTAACCATACAGGTGACGTTTGTGTCCTTCAAAATAATCTTTATCTGAAATGTATTTTTATTTTCTCCTTCCTGTAACTCATCGTTCTTCAGCCAGCTGATGGAGCCGTTGGGAAGATCATGAATGCAGGTCACGGTCACGTCTAAACCCTCATTGACTGGGGAGGTGGGTTCCGTGGTCACATTTAAATCTGGGAAGGAGAGCAAAAGTCATACATTACATACATTTTCAAATTAGATCTAAAATATGGAAAAACGTTCTTTATTAGGATCAATCAGCAGCATTGATTTGATCAGTGTGTGTTTCAGGCAATAATTGTACCTTTCATCGTGCAGTTTTCTGGAACACCTGGGTAAAAGAGATAGATTTAACTAACTTTCATAAACTTCATTGTTTCTCTCTTTATATATTTTATACTTCTATATTTTCATAAATTTGTGATTTGTGGTTGATTACAAAAAAAGCTAATCTTAAAACACGTGTCCACTAATTTTTGTACACAACCAGATGCATTTTAATAAAGTTTTAATTTAAAAGAAGATGAAAGATTACTGACCATTGGAGCAGTGTTTTGAGATGGTATTGTTCCAACAAATGAAACAGTTATCCGGTTTACATGTTCCAGATTGTCCACTGCCTTGACCTACTGAGAGAAAAAGAGAGAGGATGAAATATTAACCTCACAATATTTAAAGATGGAAATCATGTTTGTTTTCATTTATCATTTAACAGTACACATAGGGATAAATTATTACTAAAAAATGTTTCTTGACTTTCTCATCCTGTTTGTCTTTTATCTTAAACTTAAAAAAAATACACAATCCTCTAGGAAGTGACATTATTTTGGCGGGAAAGCATCAGCTTGTATATTAGCAATGGGTATGAACATTTCTGCGATTGTTTTGTAATTCATAAGATGATTAAAAGCATAAAAATGAACTTTAAGTAGGTGTCCTTGTAAGTTAACTTATTATCGTTAAACTAAAATCATAAAAAAATGCAAAAATAAAATTACTAAAATAAAATATAAACATTTTTAAACATATTTTATTTCAGCTAGTTGCCAATGCATTTTCATTTTCGTTTAGTTTGTTAAAGTACAAAAATAGCAAACTAAATGAAATAATACTAAAAACCTAAAAGTTAATAAAAAACAACGCTGAAAAAAATGTGGACATTTTCACTCCGCAATTACAAAGAATTGGCAAGTAACACATTGAGTTGAACATGTAATTTTTAAGTAGAAAGACTGAAATAGTATTAAAGTGCTCCAATTAACTTTGCTTTATTAAGCCACAAAAGATAGGTGAACTTCTGTGCGCGAGCTCCGAGACGCATAAGCAAAGTATTTCAGATACGCCTGTAAACGGACAAATAGCCTACACACAAATATGTCAAAATGACATTTTGGTAAGTATCCTCATAAACACAGTCGGTTATGTCTTAAGTGAATGTAAACACTGAGAAAGAGCTCGTGTGTAACAGTATATTGGATCTGTGCCTTAGCTCTTAAAGTGACAGCAGCCTAATAAACCTGCTGCAGTCCTTATTGTTAATAAAACAACAAAAGACAAAGATAAAATCACTAACTGCTCTTGAATGAATAAACTGACGTTTTAATAAGGATTAGTCTATATTTAATGCATACAGCAGTGTTATTTTACAAATAACAAATGTTACTTAGTTTCTTTGTTCTTATTGTATTGCTGTTTACTAGTTTTCTGTTTTGAGGACTTTTACTTACATTAACCTAGTAGCCTATTAGTTTTTGCTAAAGTATTGGAAATTGTGAAATTTCACAGACATTTAAAATTACTCGTATCATGAAATAAGACTTGGATCATATCACCCACCAATAATCATGTTAAATAATCATGATTATTATTTTTTACCATAATCGAGCAACCCTAACTTCAGGTTTGGTTCCATTCAATCAGGCATAATGGAAACATTTTATTTTTATTGTGTGAAGTGTTTTAAACTAGAAAACCATGCATAGAAATACTTACAGAGATGAAGACAGGTGATGATGAGCAGTGTTTCGCCAAACACTCTCATGGTCCCTCGTCCTAACATGACAGGAATATGATTTAGGCCTTAAAAATACAAAATCAAGAAAGATATGGTACATACGAGTCATTGTTTATTTTTCTCAGTGTCTGCTCTTACATTTTATTTTCACTTTAACGCACGTTCACACCAGGAACGATAACGCTGCATTCACATGGGGTGTCGGCGTTAACGCTTCTCATTTACTTTTAACCCTCTGAGGATTTTCTTCAAAATAATGTAAAAATTATCCTGCCTACTCGTTCATTTATAACAATATATTGATTTAGTTTTTGTAAGACACTTTTTGTCAAGAAACACAGTATGCATGGAGGCATGAATCATCATGAATAATGGGTGCTTCTCACCTGAGAAGACAAAAGAACCGCATAATGAGTTGTAATGACCTGCATATTAATGAGCTCTCTCAGTCAGATAGGCTGTGAAAAAACCCTCTATGATCATGTCTCAAGCTCATCATGGTGTATATCAAACATACAGAAAAAACAGCAATACTGTGAAATATTATTACAATTTAAAATAATGGTATTCTATTATATACTTTAAAATATAATGTATTTCTGTGATGCAAATTGTCTGAACAAGTATGTTACCTCTATGGCATTTCATATAGACTTTTATCTTAAAAGCATGCACGTTTGGAGAAATTTTGATGGATTCTCATTTGTTTATGTAAATTTTCTATACAGAGGAGTAATATTTATTCAATTTTTATTGTCATCACTATGAGCGCTGGATACTGTGTTTTCAATTCATACTTGCAGCCAGAGGGCGCTCTGTACACATTAAGTCCACAAATTAATCTAAAAAAAGAACAGGATATTCCAGGAACTAACAAAGGCTTCCAGAGATTTGCTAACCATGGCTTTAACCTCCAGATAAACACTTTTCAAGACAATAAATACACGATTGAGACGATGTATGCATGCATTGCCTCTGAATTTGAGTCTGAATAGCGCTGGCTCCGTGGGCGTGGGCGCATTAGCAGATAATGAGCTGAATCACGGGCGTCTGACATGTGTCTCTTTTCATACAGATTACATAAACACAGAATTTTTGTTTTTGATTTGACTTATACAATTTAAAACCTGACATTTCAACGTTTCTTTAGAGATAAGTCTAATTTTTTTGTGATTAGTATTCACTAAGTTACAGTTCATTTTCTGAGAACTATCAGATTGGACTTCATCATGCATTGCCGAACTGAATTGTGGGTTCTGTCGTGTAGATTTCTCAACTTTGCAAGCGCCAACGCAGGCGTCAGCCAATCAGATCACTTTATGCAAACACCCTAGATCAGTCGCTAGCCAATTGCATTCGTGCAACACTGGAAAGTAATGTGATTTGCTGTTATCACTATAACAGTCATGTCAACACAAGCTTCAGACATGCCCTCCGTCAAGCGTTGACGTTGACGCCCGTGCGAATGCAGCGTAACTAGCTTACATTAGCATCCACACCAGCTTGTCATCTGCCGCTTTAAAGGAGCTCTATGTAAGAATGACAGCTAGTGGTTGAAATGGGTACTGCAGTCCAAATTCAAAATATTGTTTGCCCCACCACATCCTCCTCAGACTCGACACTCTTGCAGGTTGCCAGTTTGAAGACACGCAACAGGAGCAAGCTCAATTGATATTGGAAGACCAGGAGATTAACACACTGTAAGATAATTAGTTGATTTATTGAGTTGATATCGCATTTTAATATGCTCCCGTTCATAGAGATTTTTAGATAGATGCCGAGGCTTTTTAAGTCGGGAAGAATCTGTGATCTCTGACCCAGTCAGTTCGCTGGCTTCCATGGCTGCAATTGGCTGCATGTGTTTTCTGCCAAATGCAACCCAGGGTGGCAAAATACTGTTGGGTAAATTGGCAATGTGCGGCCTAGCACAGACCGAAACAAAAACAGAAATTCCGACACGGAACACAAATTTCAAAGTAAAATAACTGGTTGTAGCAATGTTTTTCAGAGAAACAAGTATGTGAATGTTTAATAAATATCTGCAAACATATTATGGTATTTTCATGCTTTAGTACAGTTAAAAACTTACACAGAGCACCTTTAAATTCTCGGGCGCTTTAAAGCACGATGGATACTTTTTGTCATTCATCAGCTGGAAAAAAATCGTTCTGAAAGTGATTCCAACGGTATTGTTTCTCTGTGTCATTATCGTTAAAGTTGTGGTGCAGACTCTGCTATTCTTTTATATTTAGAACGTTTATTTTTTTATTTTTTTTATTTATCGTTAACGCTCTTTGGTGTGAACGGGCCTTTAATTATATATAAGAAACTAATGAGAGAAATAATAAAATAAAATAACAGTAAATATAGGAACTTGTGAAGTAAAGAAAGCTGTATCTTCCATATTACAAATGGTATTAAAACAGAATCCTAAATGACACACACACAATCTCTCTTTTATACAAAATCACTAAAATGCACATAAAATATATATTAAGAGTACTTTACCTGATATATTCTGTCTGTATGCTTCAGGTGTGATTAGAGGAAGGAGTGAGCGTGTCTCTGACAGCAGAGCTCTGTTCATAGATTGACGCATATTTACTGATACATACAGATAATAATGCAAATAACCTCAGTGACCCTGCGGACAGGAACATATTTCTATATACAGCTAACTACTTTGCTTACTGTGATGCACACAGGATCATAGCAAACAGGAAGAGCGCTTCATATATGAAATGAATTGTTTGGTTTTCTATGTGTTTTAGTTTGACATGTAAATTGAGAGTTTCTGTTTCAATACTACTTGTAATAAATTTTAAGTTGTAAGATAATTTCTAAAGGCTATGGAATTATAAATTGTCTTGTGTATATCTCTTATAATGTCCTAATATATAGCAAGTATTATTTTGTGTCCCCCTCATTGTCTATGGTGGTTACGGCCCTTAACTGTATAAAAATAATTTTTAACTAGGACTACGTAGAAAACACTTTATAAAAATGCCCCAAGATTTAGCTGTGTAACAAATGGGCCAGGTCGTAGGTCAAATAATCTCATCTCATCTACGTAGCTGATTTCTCCAGTCAGCAGGGGGAGGCAGATCCATATGGACCAGTAAAGACTTGGGTCACTTTCTCACATGACACTTCTGTTGCCTGCAGATGGCATAGAATAGATCACATCATATCACATCACAGCAATGGTAACTTTAGTTTTCTTTCATTAGTGCTATTGTTGTTGCATATGTTATGTACTGTGTATGCTTATTATTCTGTATGTTCCTGTTCTCAGCAATAAAAAAATTGTGTTGAAAAAAAAAAAAATCAATGGTAACTTTCTGTATTTTGAACCCTTTCTGCATAGCTTTGATCCAGAGTTTTGATTTAATTTAATTTAATTTAATTTAATTTAATTTAATTTAATTTAATTTAATTTAATTTAATTTAATTTAATTTAATTTAATACCAAACTGTTGTGCAATATAAAAGTCCTTCGAGCGTTCTGCGCATGCGTGTCAGCTGATTCCCCGCTCACCTGTGTGAAGTTGAGGCGCGTCGAGTGCACCTGAACGCGTGTTGCGCTGGTAAAACGCTCAGTCTCTAGTGTTCTCGGCTGCAGGTATTATTATGGTGGCGATAAGAAATCTAAGCCAAAGCTTCTGTCGGCTGGCCAGAGGAGCATCTTTACAGATAAAGTTCAGCAAGAGTCGCGTCCTCAAGATGCGCTCGAGCGAGTATCAGGTGAGCAAGAAAATCAGTGTGAATACACACACATTTGTTTAAATGTATTTTTTAAAAATACAATGAATATGCTTTAGATTTGTGTCCAGACATTTTTTATTATTTTAGTCCTTTAAATTTCCAAAATACGTACTGATTTTTGTTTCTTGTTAACGGAGAGACTGTTTTAAAAATCTATTGTTATTAAAAAAATACAGTTTACCCAATAGAGCAATTTTTTTTTTTTTTTTTTTTTTTTTTTTTTTTAATAAGGCAAGCAAAAGATGACATTTGACATTAACATGTAATTTAATTAAGTTCATATTTTCCACGGTAATCTGTTCTCATTCACTGCATGTGTGACATCACAGTATGACACATTGTTTAAAGGGTTAGTGGACCCAAAATTTAAAATTCTTTCAATAATTACTCACCCTCAAGTCATTTCACATTCATAAGACCTTCGTTCATCTTCAGAACACAAATTACGATCTTTTTGATGAAGCCTGAGAGGTTTCTGTCTCCATAGAGATCCAATGCAACTACCACTCCAAGATCCAGACATGTAGGAAAAAGACATCATTAAAGTTCTCCATGTGACTCCAGTGGCTTAAACTCAATTTTATGAAGTGACGTGAGTGCTTTGATTGTGCAAAAAAAACAACACAATTTACCACTTTACTTACAAAATAATTATCCAAAGTGTGTTCACGCAACAATGTCAGCTCTCGCTTGAACACAACACGTATGCGACATGATGCTCTTGTAAACACTCGCGCATGTGCATTGAGTTAAAGCGCGAGTCTGAACACAAAACATGCGTCGTGATTCTCTCTTGAACACTTGTGCATGTGCATCGAGTTAACGCACGAGTCTGAACACAACACGCATGCAACATGATGCTCTTGTGAATCCTCGCGCATGCGCGTTGTTGCACAAATCTGAACAAAACGTGTTGTGACGCTTTCGTGAACACTTGTGCATGTGCGTTGAGTTGATGCACGAGTCTGAACACAAAACGTGTCATGATGCTCTTGTGAACACTTGCGCATGTGCATTGAGTTAACGCATGAGTCCGAACACAACACGCACGCGTCGTGAAGCTCTCGTGAACACTTGCGCATGTGCATTGAGTTGAGTTGTTGCACAAGTCTGAACAAAAGGTGTCGTGACGCTTTCGTGAACACTTGTGCATGTGCATTAAGTTAATGCACGAGTCTGAACACAACACGCATGCAACATGATGCTCTTGTGAATCCTCGCGCATGAACGTTGTTGCACAAGTCTGAACAAAACATGTCGTGACGCTCTCGTGAATACTTGCGCATGTGCATTAAGTTAACGCACGAGTCCGAATACAACACGCACGCGTCGTGAAGCTCTTGTGAACACTTGCGCATGTGCATTTAGTTAACGCACGAGTCCGAACACAACACGCATGCAACATGATGCTCTTGTGAATCCTCGCGCATGCGCGTTGTTGCACAAGTCTGAACAAAACGTGTCATGACGCTTTCGTGAACACTTGTGCATGTGCGTTGAGTTGATGCACGAGTCTGAACACAAAACGTGTCATGATGCTCTTGTGAACGCTCGTGCATGTGCATTGAGATAACGCTCGAGTCCGAACACAACACGCATGCGTTGTGAAGCTCTCCTGAACACTCGTGCATATGTGTTGAGTTGATGCATGAGTCTGAACACAAAAACGCATGCATCGTGATGCTCTTGTGAACACTCGTGTCACGACACGACATGCTGTGATGCTCTTGTGAACACTCGTGCATATGTGTTGAGTTGAGTCTGAACACACAACGCACGCGTCTTGAAGCTCTTGTGAACGCACGTTGCAGATCAATATATTTTGTAAGCAAATTGGTAAATTATGTTTTGAGCAAACAAAGCACTCCCGTCACTTCATAAAATTGAGTTTAAGCCACTTTTTGGGTCACATGATGAAATTTAATGATGTCATTCCTACCTTTCTGGATCTTGGAGTGGTAGTTGTATTGGATCTCTATGGAGAGACGGAAACCTCTCAGACTTCATCTTACGGATGTGGAACGACATGAAGAAGAGTTTTGGGTGAACTAACCCTTTAATTTCTCTCTACATGCGCAGTGAAAATGTCCATCTTCTTGCAGGTTCTCAGGCCTGTTTGGCATGTTTCCTTATGAAACTGGTGGGTTTTACTGCTTAAGTTCATTTGTGGCTCCCAACAGGTTGAGGTTATCCGCTGTGGTCGTTTATTTAATTCCCTCATTGCTCTGT
Source organism: Chanodichthys erythropterus (assembly GCF_024489055.1). Classification (NCBI taxonomy): domain Eukaryota; kingdom Metazoa; phylum Chordata; class Actinopteri; order Cypriniformes; family Xenocyprididae; genus Chanodichthys; species Chanodichthys erythropterus. The sequence continues at coordinate 36,003,989 of NC_090221.1, forward strand.
TCATTTGAATGAATAGGTGCAGGGGTAGGTGGGCTGCTGCTTGGGCCTTGTACACACAAAGGGCTGCTTACAGTCAAGAAAGAGGTTTTAGTGAGCAACCACAGTTCCTCTTGCGGTGTGTTGCTATGGTAGGACTTCCCTTTCAAACAGGAAGTGACAGAGCTGTAAGAAAGAGGGTTGGCAGGCAGCGTAGCTGTAGAGGGAAGCAGTTTAGAGAGAGACATCCTCAGTGCGGGCACGCTCGTCCCAATCCTGATGTGGCCATGTCCAAGACGATGAAGACTCTGGCAGTGCCAGCGGGTCAGATGGTGAGTTGGGTTCAGGCCTGTTTCTGGCTCTTCTGCTGCTTCACTGATTGGCTCGTTTTGATGGGTGTGTGTGTGTGGCAAGAGTTGCTTTATTGTGGGATCACGATCATGTGTTTAACCTTGCATCAGAATTACAATTTCAACGAGATATTTAGTCCAGAAAGTGGCTGACCGCTGCAAAATTCAGCTTCTGGCAAAGCAGGCCGTTTGCTCTGAGGAATCTCTGATGTGTTGCTGTTGATTCAGTACAGATGTTTTCTTCTGTTGGCTTGTGTCCTGGTCCGTTTTCCATCCACAGAGTCAGAGAGGACTTTGTGTTTGCAAAATGTTTAATTTTGGACAAAATTGTCCCTAGAAGTTGATGAAATTGCTTCAAGGGCAAATATGATTAATATTTTGTATATTAATACTGTTAATATGTGTTGTTGTTGTTACATTACATATGTTTTCTTCTGGTTATCTTGTTTGACTAGTCCAGGGTCCAGTTTTTCAAAAAGTTAAATCTGTTTTGCTATCCAGGATCTGGTAATCCATCTTACTTTTGTGCCGTTTTTTTCAAAGCAGTTGGATTGGATCCCCCGATCCAGATTCACACCTTTTCAGATTAGCAAATCCAGAGTACTAGTGCTCTAAACGGGGTCATATTTCACAATGTAGAATACTATTAAAGAACAACAGGTGAAAGAGTCAGTGTGGGTCACTTTAAGTGTTTTATATGAAGACAACATAAATAAGCAAACATCCCCTTCCATTTTCAATTCCTTTAAACAATCAGACCCCTACAGAGGCATTAAAGGGACATGGTGACGGAAAGAAATATGAAATGGGATAGTAATCATATATTTTAATGCTTTTGTGCTCCCCCAAGAAACTTGGCGTTCATTCACGAAGAACTCTCAAGTTTTGAGAGTGAATTCAAAATTTGTAAGAGAACATAAAAGCATTAAAATTAGTTTTTTATCCCATCACCATGTCCCTTTAGGTTTTCTGTAGCCCCTCATGTGACCCACAACTAAAATAAACAAATATGTTCAATAAAGGATGCAGTTTTTCATCTTTGATTGTGGCAATGTAATTTATATACAGTGAGTGATTTAAAAAAACAAAAAACAAAAAAAAACCACTAAAAATTAAATATAATATTTTTGTTTTCTGACAGCTGTTCGGGGCATTGTTTTATGGTTAAAAAAAAATATATATATAATTATTTTATAATATTTTATTATTATATATATATATATTTTAAATATATTTTATTTATATCTTTTAAAATATATATAAAACATAAAATATAAATTTATATTTATTTATTTATTTATTCCCGAACAACACACATTGACAATTTGATCCAGATCAAAACCAATATTGGATTTTGTGGTCTAATTTGATTTCAGAATTTTCAAGATTTGATCTAATCTGAAATGCGATCAGATTACTTTTGAACAACTCTAGGGATGTCTTCAAAGGCATTGTATTAACTGGCGCTCATAACACCAAGGTCACGGGTTCAATTCCTGGGGAATGCATGAACTGATAAAATTATAGCATGAATGCAGTTTAAGTTGCTTTGGATGAAAGTGTCTGCCAACTTTATAAATGTAAGAAAGAAAAGAAAAATAATACAAAAAATTCAACAGGTAAAATTTTCTTTTAGGTTTAGGCTGTAGTGTAATAAATGTCCTTATTTAGATAACCCTCTTTTGAAACCTTATTTTTTAATTTTATTTTCTATTTTTATATAGGCTTACAGGTTAGTCTGCAATAATTATAATTGGCTTCTTATAAAAACATGTATGGTGTGACTTTATTTCAGTAGCTTGCTAGACCTGTGGATATGAAGAAGAAAAAACAAATGCACGTTGAGCCACAGAGAAAATTAGCATTTCTCAATCAGGTTTCCGGATTGTTTCCATGGCAATGAGACTTTCAATCCCACAGACGTGTTGCAGAGAGGGTCAGTTGAAAGCAAACCTCACTATTAACACCTTGCTCCAATGTGACATGTTGTCTGAAGAGCCATGTCATGTCTTCGAATGAACCTTTAATGCTGAACACACCCATTTCCTGTGTGAGCTGAGAAAAAAAACATGCAGCTGTTAAAATGTTATTTCCTGTGATGTATTCCTTGCTTTAATTCATGACTGATATTACAGGGCCCATTGATTTCATGGTAGACTGATTGTGTGTGTTTGTTTGCTCTTGCAGACCCAGGCAGTTTCTGATGGCGGTAAGTTTCGTTTCTTTAAATTGTAGAATAAGCATGGCTGTCACCATCATGAATGTTGTGCTCACAATTCATTGTCATATAAATAATTGCGATTAACAGTTTAATTCTGTTTTGTTCATGTCATAAGCCTAATACGTGAAATAATAATAAACAGTAGTGGCCAAAAATTGTGCTGACATTTTTTTTTGGCCAGGCTGTAATAGAGTTACAAATTTTCAACAATCGCAAAAATAGAGAACCAAATATAAATAACTGATTATGTAGTCAGTGTATGTTTTTTCCTGTGAGCTTTTTGTTTTTCTATGCATGTTTTTTTGCATTGTAAAAATAAAAGCTGTAGCTGTAGTTAGCTTTTTTTTGCCAAATAATTCAGTCAGATAAATGCCTTAACAAGGTTTAGCATTTAGTTTTTCCTTCCTTTAAAATATTTTTAAAAATATAAAGTATTTTCCTCATACTTAGATCATTTAATGAAACTTGTGTGGTCATAAAAACAAAAATCCCCTCTGGACATCACTTTTGGCCACTACTGTGTAATATAATAATTAAGGAAGTAACAATATCAAAATCTCACGGTATGATAATACCTCGATATAAAGCCCACAATATGATATTTATTGTGATATTAACAAAAAAAAAAAGACTCCGTTTGAAACGGTAACTTCCAGTGTAGTGTTTTCATTAATTTCATTAATTCATTAATTTTCGTTAATTCACTAACGCTTTACAGTAAGGTTCATTAGTTGATGAACAGCTGGATTTTATTAACTAACATTAACAAAGATGAACAAATACAGTAACAAATGTATTGCTCATGGTTAGTTCATGTTAATACATTAATGTTAACAAATGAACCTTATTGTAAAGTGTTCCCACAAATTCAACACAAATAAAATGCTTGAACACCTGTAAGATCCAGACAGGTGATACTGAATATTTTTGTAAGTTGGATTCATAAAGACTTCACTTGTTTCTGAAAGAATGATTCGGTGATAGATGCCATTTTAACAGTAATCTGTTGCCACCTAGTGGCGTAACAGTGTGATCGATAGTCATTATTTGAAGCACTTTCAAAAGGTGATGATTTCTGTTTTGATCGGTAATGTAGTAGGGCTGAATGATTAATCACATTTGCGATAATATTGCACTGCGACAATTTATTATTATTTTTAACTGCAAAGGCTGCGATTTACATTCGTCACGTGACACGAGAGAGTGTTAAGCAGTCTGTAGAGGTAGCATCAACTTGGCACACTATGTATATGCCTGGCCTACAGGAAAGCACAGTTTGTTTAATCTATCTAATATTGTGTTGTACAGTACACTGCCTTAGTTATGTTATGTCCATTTCAAATGCTGATTTACGCTTTGAAGAATGCTCGGTCATGCGACTGAGCGTGACTCCTTTTAAGTGGTTAAATATACTTGCATCTCAAAATGCTTTTATGATGCCAAATTAATGTACAGTAAACACTGTCCTGTTTGATCCCTTAAGACAAAACTGACTAACAACATCTTATATTTCAAAAGAGATACGTGTATCAGTGAATGCATCAATAATAAATGGTAAAGCTGAGAAAGAGAGAAATCACAGCTCTTGAAAGAAAATCAGATACTTTTAAATACTGAAAGCATGGTTTGTTTATTGCTTGTAATGGTGGTGTTGTTTTTTGTTTTGTTTTTTCCCTCTTTTTTTTATTTAGTAGCTTTTTCCCTGGTTTCGCAGACAAGGCTTAAGCTAGTCCCAGACTAAAATGCATGTTTGAGCTGTCTTAACTGAAAGCAGCTTGCACTGACAGATCTTAAAATATATCAATGCCAATGTTTTGTCTCAAGATGCACACCAGTAATGTTTTTTTTTCTTAGGCACGTTTATAAAACCTACTTAGATATCCTAATTAAACTAAGGCCTAATCCTGATTAAGCCCTGTCTTATATTAATTTATTCAAAATTATTAACATGCAATTGTTTTAATTCAACTTTTAATGTGTAATTATTTAAAAAAGTACTTATTACATATGTAATTTAAATAAGTTTTATTAATAAGACTAATCAATAAGAATAAAAGATCAAGAATCGGCTCTCAGAATCAGAACTGAATTGTGAGGTGCCTAAAAATTTCCACCCCTAGAATGATTTATTGCTTATCTTTGTTGAATAATACAGAAGATAAAGAGCTTACAAAATAATCACACATTAAATCACAATCGCAATATTGGTAAAAATAATCGCAATTAGATTTTCCAAAATCGTTCAGCCCTATAGCGTAGAAATCAGTGTTTATCTGAATAATAAACTTTTGTATATTTCTGTGATAATTGGAATATTTCTAACAGAAATAATGATACTGTTTCAAATCTGCAATCATATACAATCTTTTTATTTTTATTCAAAGGTTTAATATAGCCTACACAGGTAAATCATTGTCATTTAGGAATTCGATTGTATCCGTGATGAAATCGAGAACGCAATCTTTTCTCTCTCTCTCTGCATTGATATATGAGTAGTTCGAGGGCTTTACAGTGCATTCATTATTACAATCTTCATGAGGTGAGACTCTGTTAAAGGATAAGCACTTCGTTCTGGATAGGAACTGGTTCTCAGTTCCTAACCCTAGTTACCACTTCCCTTCGTTCTGCTCCACTGGGCTAAAAAAATACTCTTTGTCTGGAAAACACATTGTTTCACACAGTTGTGTGACCACAATGATATAGAGACAATTTTGCTATCGCGATACCACGATATTGATAATATCGTTACATCCCTAATAATAAACATTATAAAATAGGCCTATATGATTCACTATAATGCATTTAAAAATGTTGTGTTGTGTTGTGTTGTGTTGTGTTGTGTTGTGTTGTGTTGTGTTGTGTTGTGTTGTGTTGTGTTGTGTTGTGTTGTGTTGTGTTGTGTTGTGTTGTGTTGTGTTGGTGTTGTGGTGGTGTTGTGGTGGTGTTGTGGTGTGTTATGTTGTTATGTTGTTATTATGTTATGTTATGCATTCTGATGAAGTCCACAAACCTTGTATAATTTTTTTTTATTTTATTCTTTATTCTTTCACCAGAAAAGTAGACATGACATTGTACATTTGATGCCATTTCTATAAGCGCTGAAACATCGCTTATTTGGATGCCAATCCTTGCAGTTATCTTGCAGTGCAATTAGACCAAAATCGTACAGTTAATGAATAATGGCGACAGGCCTACTGCAGAACTTGCTGCGACATCAGTCTTGTGATGCAGTCACATGTGTGTCACCCAGTGCATCATGTCTATCACTCAATTCACCCTTGTATTTCTGTACAGAGCTAAACCTCAAGTTATCCAGCTGTGGCAGCAGCTCCAGCCTATCAGAGAGCTCAAGCAGGTCAGGTGGTGGTCAGGGCGCTGATGGTCCAGCCAGTCGGGTGGTCAGCTGGGCGGTGTGTTTCGAACGGCTGCTTGAAGACCATGTCGGTGTGCGATACTTTACCGTAAGTTTTCAGACATCTTACCACAACACTGTTTAGTGCAATAGCTTCTTAATGCACTCCTATTTATTCACATACTTGAATTGATTGTATTGTCACAAAATGTAACTATATATTACCATCCGGCTCTAATCTGCTAATCTGCCGATGTTAAGTTATTATAAACATTATTGTCTGTAAAGCTGCTTTAAAAGAAATGTGTATTGTGAAAAGTGGCGATTAGCGCCACGATTTAATAGTGATTTAATTAGACTTTAGCATTTTTTTTGCAGATAAAAAATTTGACTTGACTTGTCTGTATCTTTATGGGAGTTAATGATATCAAGAAACCTCTAACCTTAAGGTTAAAGAGATACATTGCTGCTAGCAAAATGGACTGTCAATAAACTTGGCTGCCTAAGCAGTAGAAAGGCTGACTAGAGAAATAAGGCTGCAGTGTTTTAGTAGGAAATACTTCTTGGCAAACTTTTAGTCATGGTGTCGACTTGTGGTGTTCCCGGTGTAAGAAACTCATACAGCTTGTTGAAGGTGTGCTATTAGAGATATGTTACAAGAGATATGGATTTCACTTTTTGTCTGATATACTGTAAAATAAAAATAACACTTTTTTTTTTTAATGTCATTTGGCAGTATGCATTAGCATAATAAAATTTAGACTTTTTTACTCAAGTCCAAGCAGTTAACTTCACAAAGGTACTGGTCGAAAGGAAGACACATAATTTACAGCTAGAGCTTCTTTAAATTGCATGTATGAATCTTTGAAGTGTGTTGGTTTTTCTCACAGGAGTTTCTCAAATCAGAGGTGAGTGCCGAGAATATCCTCTTCTACCAAGCCTGTGAAAAGTTCAAGAAAATCCCGCCTACGAGATTGGAAGAGGTATGCAAAGACTTTTTATATTAGTATGGGAATTGAAAATCTCATTTTAAAAAGGGGGAAAAATCCCATTAAATCCAAGAAATTTTTGGATTTTTGAATATACATTTTAACATAAAATGAGTAAGAAATGTGTGTGTATATTGAATGTGTAGATATTGCAGTCATGTAAAATGCACGGCGTCTTATTAATTGCACTTCAGCATTTTTTGCAGACACTAACTCAAACGAGTAGGGCAGGACAGTCTTCTTGAAGCTATCTCGGGTATCTAAACTATCTTTCACAGGCACAATAGCAGACTCGCTCTGCATAACACTCCTATAAGCAAGTGATGCAATGAAACAAAACTAGAATGTTGCACAAGATTGCTTGATCTTAGTGTAAAACAGGAACTTGCACCTTATTTAATGGTTTGACCCTGAGCTCAATCTGGTGGGTAAAAGTCATAGCTTGGAATTAGAAGGTTGCTGGTTTGATTCTGAAAGAATTGAGTCATTGTGCCTTTGAGGAAAAAACAGGTTACTTCAGTGGACTTGTCTAGTCTAGGTAATAAGTTTATGATGCCATTAAACAATAAAGACAGATAAGAGATCTTTCGTTGTGTTAGTAGTCCTGCTTATAAACCAGTAGGCTCCATTCCATCCCAGCATTGTGTATTTGCTAGAAGTGGCCTTTTTGGAATGTTTGTCATCTGCATCTTTAATTGTTCTCTGTATGCTCTGACTGTATGATGGAAGATTGTTTCTGCCACGGAACAAAAAGTAGATAAGGCAATTGTAACTTTATAACTCAATTTATGAGAATCTCACATTTCTGAGGGGAAAAAAACTCAAGTGCTTAATTATATTTGGCGAGTTTATAAACTTGCAATTGTGTAAAGGTGGAATTCTTTTTTTTTTTTTTTTTTTTTTCTTTACTATTTTTTTATTATGAGTTTCTCAAAGCTCTATTTCCTGCAATTGCGAGTTTATATCTTACAATTCTCACTTTTTTGTGAGGTTTTCATAGTTCTATTTCTCACAATTGTGAGTTTATAACTCAGTTCTGACTATTTTTTGCAAATTACGAGTTTATAGCTCATAGTTCTGAATATTTCTCACAATTGTGAGTTTATTACTCTGTTCTGAATATTTCTCACAATTGTGAGTTTATTACTCAGTTCTGAATATTTCTCACAATTGCGAGTTTATTACTCAGTTCTGAATATTTCTCACAATTGCGAGTTTATTACTCAGTTCTGAATATTTCTCACAATTGCGAGGTTATTTCTCAGTTCTGAATATTTCTCACAATTGTGAGGTTATTTCTCAGTTCTGAATATTTCTCACAATTGTGAGTTTATTACTCAGTTCTGAATATTTCTCACAATTGTGAGTTTATTACTCAGTTCTGAATATTTCTCACAATTGCGAGGTTATTTCTCAGTTCTGAATATTTCTCACAATTGTGAGTTTATTACTCGGTTCTGAATATTTCTCACAATTGTGAGTTTATTACTCGGTTCTGAATATTTCTCACAATTGCGAGTTTATTACTCTGTTCTGAATATTTCTCACAATTGTGAGAATTTACTCAGTTCTGAATATTTCTCACAATTGCGAGTTTATTACTCAGTTCTGAATATTTCTCACAATTGTGAGTTTATTACTCGGTTCTGAATATTTCTCACAATTGCGAGTTTATTACTCTGTTCTGAATATTTCTCACAATTGCGAGTTTATTACTCTGTTCTGAATATTTCTCACAATTGCGAGAATTTACTCAGTTCTGAATATTTCTCACAATTGCGAGAATTTACTCAGTTCTGAATATTTCTCACAATTGTGAGTTTATTACTCAGTTCTGAATATTTCTCACAATTGCGAGAATTTACTCAGTTCTGAATATTTCTCACAATTGCGAGTTTATTACTCAGTTCTGAATATTTCTCACAATTATGAGTTTATTACTCAGTTCTGAATATTTCTCACAATTGTGAGTTTATTACTCGGTTCTGAATATTTCTCACAATTGTGAGTTTATTACTCGGTTCTGAATATTTCTCACAATTGCGAGTTTATTACTCTGTTCTGAATATTTCTCACAATTGTGAGAATTTACTCAGTTCTGAATATTTCTCACAATTGCGAGAATTTACTCAGTTCTGAATATTTCTCACAATTGCGAGAATTTACTCAGTTCTGAATATTTCTCACAATTGTGAGTTTATTACTCAGTTCTGAATATTTCTCACAATTGCGAGAATTTACTCAGTTCTGAATATTTCTCACAATTGCGAGTTTATTACTCAGTTCTGAATATTTCTCACAATTGCGAGGTTATTTCTCAGTTCTGAATATTTCTCACAATTGCGAGAATTTACTCAGTTCTGAATATTTCTCACAATTGCGAGAATTTACTCAGTTCTGAATATTTCTCACAATTGTGAGTTTATTACTCAGTTCTGAATATTTCTCACAATTGCGAGAATTTACTCAGTTCTGAATATTTCTCACAATTGCGAGTTTATTACTCAGTTCTGAATATTTCTCACAATTGCGAGGTTATTTCTCAGTTCTGAATATTTCTCACAATTGTGAGTTTATTACTCTGTTCTGAATATTTCTCACAATTGTGAGAATTTACTCAGTTCTGAATATTTCTCACAATTGCGAGTTTATTACTCAGTTCTGAATATTTCTCACAATTGTGAGTTTATTACTCTGTTCTGAATATTTCTCACAATTGTGAGTTTATTTCTCAGTTCTGAATATTTCTCACAATTGTGAGTTTATTACTCAGTTCTGAATATTTCTCACAATTGTGAGTTTATTACTCTGTTCTGAATATTTCTCACAATTGTGAGTTTATTACTCTGTTCTGAATATTTCTCACAATTGCGAGAATTTATTCAGTTCTGAATATTTCTCACAATTGTGAGTTTATTACTCTGTTCTGAATATTTCTCACAATTGTGAGTTTATTACTCAGTTCTGAATATTTCTCACAATTGTGAGTTTATTACTCTGTTCTGAATATTTCTCACAATTGTGAGTTTATTACTCTGTTCTGAATATTTCTCACAGTTGCGAGTTTATTACTCAGTTCTGAATATTTCTCACAATTGCGAGTTTATTACTCAGTTCTGAATATTTCTCACAATTGTGAGTTTATTACTCAGTTCTGAATATTTCTCACAATTGTGAGTTTATTACTCAGTTCTGAATATTTCTCACAATTGTGAGTTTATTACTCTGTTCTGAATATTTCTCACAATTGTGAGTTTATTACTCTGTTCTGAATATTTCTCACAATTGCGAGTTTATTACTCAGTTCTGAATATTTCTCACAATTGCGAGTTTATTACTCAGTTCTGAATATTTCTCACAATTGTGAGTTTATTACTCAGTTCTGAATATTTCTCACAATTGTGAGTTTATTACTCTGTTCTGAATATTTCTCACAATTGCGAGTTTATTACTTAGTTCTGAATATTTCTCACAATTGTGAGTTTATTACTCAGTTCTGAATATTTCTCACAATTGTGAGTTTATTACTCAGTTCTGAATATTTCTCACAATTGCGAGTTTATTACTCAGTTCTGAATATTTCTCACAATTGTGAGTTTATTACTCAGTTCTGAATATTTCTCACAATTGTGAGTTTATTACTCAGTTCTGAATATTTCTCACAATTGTGAGTTTATTACTCTGTTCTGAATATTTCTCACAATTGCGAGTTTATTACTCAGTTCTGAATATTTCTCACAATTGCGAGGTTATTTCTCAGTTCTGAATATTTCTCACAATTGTGAGGTTATTTCTCAGTTCTGAATATTTCTCACAATTGTGAGTTTATTACTCAGTTCTGAATATTTCTCACAATTGTGAGTTTATTACTCAGTTCTGAATATTTCTCACAATTGCGAGTTTATTACTCTGTTCTGAATATTTCTCACAATTGCGAGAATTTATTCAGTTCTGAATATTTCTCACAATTGTGAGTTTATTACTCAGTTCTGAATATTTCTCACAATTGCGAGTTTATTACTCTGTTCTGAATATTTCTCACAATTGCGAGTTTATTACTCAGTTCTGAATATTTCTCACAATTGTGAGTTTATTACTCAGTTCTGAATATTTCTCACAATTGTGAGTTTATTACTCATTTCTGAATATTTCTCACAATTGTGAGTTTATTTCTCAGTTCTGAATATTTCTCACAATTGTGAGTTTATTACTCAGTTCTGAATATTTCTCACAATTGTGAGTTTATTTCTCAGTTCTGAATATTTCTCACAATTGTGAGTTTATTACTCAGTTCTGAATATTTCTCACAATTGCGAGTTTATTACTCTGTTCTGAATATTTCTCACAATTGCGAGTTTATTACTCAGTTCTGAATATTTCTCACAATTGTGAGTTTATTACTCAGTTCTGAATATTTCTCACAATTGTGAGTTTATTACTCAGTTCTGAATATTTCTCACAATTGCGATTTTACTACTCATTACTGAATACTTCACACAATTGCGAGTTTATTACTCAGTTCTGAATATTTCTCACAATTGTGAGTTTATTACTCAGTTCTGAATATTTCTCACAATTGTGAGTTTATTACTCATTTCTGAATATTTCTCACAATTGTGAGTTTATTTCTCAGTTCTGAATATTTCTCACAATTGTGAGTTTATTACTCAGTTCTGAATATTTCTCACAATTGTGAGTTTATTTCTCAGTTCTGAATATTTCTCACAATTGCGAGAATTTACTCAGTTCTGAATATTTCTCACAATTGTGAGTTTATTACTCTGTTCTGAATATTTCTCACAATTGCGAGAATTTATTCAGTTCTGAATATTTCTCACAATTGTGAGTTTATTACTCAGTTCTGAATATTTCTCACAATTGCGAGTTTATTACTCAGTTCTGAATATTTCTCACAATTGCGAGTTTATTTGATTTATTACTCAGTTCTGAATATTTCTCACAATTGTGAGTTTATTACTCAGTTCTGAATATTTCTCACAATTGCGAGTTTATTACTCAGTTCTGAATATTTCTCACAATTGCGAGTTTATTACTCTGTTCTGAATATTTCTCACAATTGTGAGTTTATTACTCTGTTCTGAATATTTCTCACAATTGCGAGTTTATTACTCTGTTCTGAATATTTCTCACAATTGTGAGTTTATTACTCTGTTCTGAATATTTCTCACAATTGCGAGTTTATTACTCAGTTCTGAATATTTCTCACAATTGCGAGTTTATTACTCAGTTCTGAATATTTCTCACAATTGCGAGTTTATTACTCAGTTCTGAATATTTCTCACAATTGTGAGTTTATTACTCAGTTCTGAATATTTCTCACAATTGTGAGTTTATTACTCTGTTCTGAATATTTCTCACAATTGCGAGTTTGTTACTCAGTTGTGAATTTTTCTCACAATTGTGAGTTTATTACTCTGTTCTGAATATTTCTCACAATTGTGAGTTTATTACTCTGTTCTGAATATTTCTCACAATTGCGAGAATTTATTCAGTTCTGAATATTTCTCACACAATTGTGAGTTTATTACGAGTGAGTTTATTTCTCAGTTCTGAATATTTCTCAGTGAGTTTATTACTGAATATTTCTCACAATTGTGAGTTTATTTCTCAGTTCTGAATATTTCTGAATTTACTCAGTTCTGAATATTTCTCACAATTGTTCTGAATATTTCTCACAATTGCGAGAATTTATTCAGTTCTGAATATTTCTCACAATTGTGAGTTTATTACTCAGTTCTGAATATTTCTCACAATTGCGAGTTTATTACTCAGTTCTGAATATTTCTCACAATTGCGAGAATTTATTCAGTTCTGAATATTTCTCACAATTGCGAGTTTATTACTCAGTTCTGAATATTTCTCACAATTGCGAGTTTATTACTCTGTTCTGAATATTTCTCACAATTGTGAGTTTATTACTCTGTTCTGAATATTTCTCACAATTGCGAGTTTATTACTCTGTTCTGAATATTTCTCACAATTGTGAGTTTATTACTCTGTTCTGAATATTTCTCACAATTGCGAGTTTATTACTCAGTTCTGAATATTTCTCACAATTGCGAGAATTTATTCAGTTCTGAATATTTCTCACAATTGCGAGTTTATTACTCAGTTCTGAATATTTCTCACAATTGCGAGTTTATTACTCTGTTCTGAATATTTCTCACAATTGTGAGTTTATTACTCTGTTCTGAATATTTCTCACAATTGCGAGTTTATTACTCTGTTCTGAATATTTCTCACAATTGTGAGTTTATTACTCTGTTCTGAATATTTCTCACAATTGTGAGTTTATTACTCTGTTCTGAATATTTCTCACAATTGCGAGAATTTACTCAGTTCTGAATATTTCTCACAATTGTGAGTTTATTACTCAGTTCTGAATATTTCTCACAATTGTGAGTTTATTTCTCAGTTCTGAATATTTCTCACAATTGCGAGTTTATTACTCTGTTCTGAATATTTCTCACAATTGTGAGTTTATTACTCAGTTCTGAATATTTCTCACAATTGCGAGTTTATTACTCTGTTCTGAATATTTCTCACAATTGCGAGAATTTACTCAGTTCTGAATATTTCTCACAATTGTGAGTTTATTACTCAGTTCTGAATATTTCTCACAATTGTGAGTTTATTACTCTGTTCTGAATATTTCTCACAATTGCGAGAATTTACTCAGTTCTGAATATTTCTCACAATTGTGAGTTTATTACTCAGTTCTGAATATTTCTCACAATTGTGAGTTTATTTCTCAGTTCTGAATATTTCTCACAATTGCGAGAATTTACTCAGTTCTGAATATTTCTCACAATTGTGAGTTTATTACTCTGTTCTGAATATTTCTCACAATTGCGAGTTTATTACTCAGTTCTGAATATTTCTCACAATTGTGAGTTTATTACTCAGTTCTGAATATTTCTCACAATTGTGAGTTTATTTCTCAGTTCTGAATATTTCTCACAATTGCGAGAATTTACTCAGTTCTGAATATTTCTCACAATTGTGAGTTTATTACTCTGTTCTGAATATTTCTCACAATTGCGAGGTTATTACTCAGTTCTGAATATTTCTCACAACTGCGAGTTTATTACTCTGTTCTGACTATTTTTCACAATTGCGAGTTTATAGCTCACAGTTCTGACTTATTCGCAATGGTGAGTTTATTACTCAGTTCTGAATCTCACAATTGCGAGAATTTACTCAGTTCTGACTATTTATTGCAATTGCGAGTTTATTGCTCAGTTCTGAATATTTCTTGCACTTATGAGTTTATAGCTCACAGTTCTGAATATTTCTCGCAATTGCGAGTTTATTAGTTACCAATTTTATTATTTTTTTCCCATGGAAGAAACAAGCTATCATATAGTCTTTAGTCATAATGAGAAAATCAAAGGCAAATATCACCCTAAAACTATCACACATGTCCCCCATCAGCTGAAGAAAGAGGCACGCTCCATCTACGACAGTTTTCTTTCTGAAAGCTCCCTGCATGCGGTTAATATTGACGATACGGCCCAGTTGGAAGAGAGCGCCTTGAAGACGCCTACACCCGACATGTTCGATAAAGCACAGGCACAGGTACACTCCAGGGGTGGGTGGGATGATAAAAATCACATACCAGTACTGTGATATAAAATTATTCATATGATGATATACATAGTTATTTTGGCTGGAAATTTAATGAAAAAGGGTTTGTATTGTAAAGAATTGAGGAAATTAAAGGTATTTGTGTTTTTTAATTATTTGCAATTTGGACCAAAAGATCAGATTATTCATAACAAATGAATAAGTCTGGCATGGCAAAAACTGCTTCACTTGAGGTAACTCTAAACTGTAATTATGAAACTAATTGTTTTGACTGTACATGTACAAAGAAAATCTCTAATGATTTACAGTAACGTTCATTCTCTCCCCCTTCTGCAGATCTTTAAACTAATGAAAATGGACAGCTACACGCGGTTTGTTCGCTCTCCACTGTACCAGAACTGCATGGTGTCTTGTGTGGAGGGTCGTCCTCTTCCCAGCATTGGAACCCCAGAGCCCAAAAGCAAAATGTCCAAAAAGAGTGCAACGCCACCTAGCAACAGAAAGGTAATGCACTTAAAAATCCCTTAAAGACATGTTTAGTTACTTTTAGATCATTTGTTTTTCATTAAACTACCATTCAAAGGTCCCTTCTGCTCACCGAAGCATATATGAGTATATTGCTTGCAGTGCAGATGTTCAAAAGGGCCTAATGGGTGAGAAAGTGTCAGTCCACCGTGGGAATATGATGGCGTGTCAGTGAGTAAGCAGACTGAGAACCACAGTGGAAACAAGTCCTAAAATGTAGGTTACTCTGTGTGTCTTTGAACAGAGCGTTGAATTGAAAGTGCCCTCATCAGACAGCAAGACCAACAGGAAGAAGAGGTTAGAGAAGAGAGGCTCATGGGGAGGTACCATCTTACTCAGCAGTTCTCTATCTGTGTGTGGCATCTCTGTGGACATATTTGCAGTGCATGTCTCTATATTCGGTCTTATGAAGATGCATGTTTCATGTCTGTGATGCCCACAGTTTTTCTGTTTGCGTGATCTGCCTTTGAATGTGAACTGTTCATAACTACTGTACACTAACAGCATCTGTGTTTCTCAGCTGACCAGTCGTACCAGCATGTGACGGTGTCTCGGAAAGAGTCTCAGATCTCGGTGAAGTCTAACAGCAGCTTGGAGTTGGTCTCTGGATACGGTCGAGCTGAGGTATCTTCACCAAACCAAATATAGTATCAGGGAGTTCAGAAACATTGATATAGAGAATAACTCCCACAGGAGGGACTTTTTCATGCTCAAACAGCAACATTACACATTAAAGAAAGATGAACATGGAAAAAAGCTATTTAAATTGCTTGTAAATCTCAGGATGTATTATTCAGATGGAAAAAAAAAAACAACAGGTCTCTTTCTCTGTCAGAATGGACGCTGCAGTGTGAACATCTCTGATCCGGAGGCCTTGAGTTCTGGTTCTCCTACAGCAGATAAGTACTGTTGCGTCTATCTGCCGGACGGGACCGCCAGCTTGGCCCCTGCCAGACCGGGTCTGACCCTCAGAGACATGCTCAGCAGCCTGTGTGAGAAGAGAGGCTTTCCTCTGAAAGACGTCCTCATTTACCTGCATGGCAAAGATAAGGTCAGTCTGCAAATTTCTTTGTCTGTCTGGTCATGTTTATCTAACCAGCATCGTGACTGTGAATAGATTGTGGTAACGGTTTAGAATAAGTTCTCACAAGTTAACATTAGTTGCATTAACTAGGCATGCACCGATACCATTTTTTTAAGGACCGAGTACGAGCACCGATAATATACTATACCGATACCTATACATCTATTTATTTATTTATTTATTTTTTTTTTTGATGTTGCAGTTTTCCAAGCACAACACAGCGAGTGAACTAATGAATATAGGACAGTTTCTTCATTATTACTCTAATGAAAAAAGTAATTTTTATGTGCTTGTCAGAAACTTAAAGAACAAATTTCACAATGTCCAATAACCATCGAAGGGCATAATTACCAATATATATAATTGTTGTTATGTAAAAAAGTATTTTTATGAGTACACGAGCTTGGTATTGGCCCGATACCGATACTGGTATCTGTGCAATCCTAGCATTAACTAATGTGAACTAACAATGAGCAATGCATTTGTTGTGGTATTTATTAATCTTAATTTTAGTTAAAACGCCCCTAATGTAACTAATAGGTTTACATGCATTCAAGGTCAAAAAACTTATATTGCACAATACCTAATTTCTCAAAGAGTCTGAAAACGGTGCACAACACAAATGAGCTCTTCCATCAGTCCTTCGGTGACCCACCTAAATATGTCTTCATTTTAATGTTTTCGACCATCACTATACTGCGTTAGAAATGCGTCAATTTGATCAAAGTATTGTGTTTGCATGAGGTAAAGTAAATGTCCGAATTATTCATCACCAAAATCCCGGGAACAAACAAACATACATGCACAATTCCATTGCTGTCCTGGAAAAACAAACTTCATTGGACACATACAGGACACATTTAAAAAAAAACAAAAAAACAAAAAAAAAAACGAATACTGTACCGAAACCGGAAGCAGTGGATTTGGCACAGAAATATTTTGTCATACGTCCAACTCGTGTTTTGAAACTTTGGCCATGTTTAGCATGAGAATGCATCTCTTTAACAGTGTAAATAAGTCAGAATGCATGAAATAGCATTACACCCCCCCCCTTTAAAGGTGCCATTTTCTACAGAGCCTCTAAAGGGACATGAAGGAAAAAATGTTTTGCGTCTTAATTTTTTTTTTTTTATCACCATGTCCTTTGAGGGGGTCCATAGTTTTCTACAGTTCTGTCTCATTTTTTAACTTCCATAACATCCACTTGTAAAGCCATGCTGCAGAAGCTGTCATAATTTAGTTGTGCAAGGTCATTTTCTGCCTTTATTCTGACCCTGAACTACTAAAAAACATCTCGTAGTTACTAAACATACTGTAGCTTTTGTGAAGATGATGAATACTGTGTGTTTGCTTCTCGACAGCCTCTTTCTCTGGATCAGGACAGCTCTGTGTGTGGAGATCAACAGCTCACTTTGGAACTCAAAGTTACTTTTGCGTGAGTCACACAATGGGTTTCACACTGAAATATTTACTGTTCCCTACCCCTGTTAAAGTCCACATGAAACAGAAGTTAGTCTGATATCTATTGTGATGCATATCTGAGTGAAACAGCTTCTGGAACAAGAACAAATGTAGGGCGGGGCTTGATTTTGTGTGTGGGGAATTGATTGGATGGTTGTGGTTTGCTATTGGTGGATCTCATGTGAGTGACGGGTTGCCCCGCCCTCATCATCAGAGAAGAAATGTCGCTGCAAGAGGGAGGGGAATTTATTCTGATTCAAGATTACGAGGACCATGAATTTTAAAAATGATGTGCATGGATAAAATGTTTATAATAAACACTGCAAATTTTTATGGTTTTAGCTTACTGAAATAACCCTGTCAACATATCTGGGCATGTGTTTGTGTACAGGCTGGAGGTTGTGTTTTTAGGAAGAACGGTCAGAATCATCGCAAAGTCAAGCAAGAATTTGGGCGATGCGATTTCCACCGTCCTGCAGAAACACCAGCTGCGACCACAGGATGTTCAGGTTACTCTGGTGAGTAAACCACGCATTTCTGCTTAACTCACAAACTGATGTGAGGCGTTGTGAACAACAACAAGAAGAGTGTTGTGAGGATACTGAAATATAATATAATTAACTGATTTTATTTCTTTGTGTTCTCATTCCAGAGTGGCTCAGATGAACCTCTAAACCTGAGCACCAATGTGTTTCGTCTGTCGAACAAAACTATGCGTTTGGACAAAGTCAAAGGTGCGTTATGTTGTCAATTGATTTGTCAATGTCAGTTTATTTAATAAAATACAAATGCTAACATACTATATGAGCAATAAATTAGATATAATTAAAATAATGTCTAATTATAATTATTTCAATTTAAAAAATATTAAAGTAATTCTAAATATTTAAATAAAAAATAAAAAATATATTTCAATCATTATATTTGTATAATTATACTTATAATAATATACAAATAATAATTTTATATTATATTAATATAAATATAATTATATATAATATATCATATATATTATAATATCATATATATATATATATATATATATATATATATATATATATATATATATATATATATATATATATATATATATATATGTATATGTATATATGTATATATGTATATATATATGTATATGTGTAATATTAATAAAATTGTTTAAAAAAATATTCATTTAAATATAATTATAAACATTTAAATAAATAATCTAAATCATTATAACTGTATAATTATACTTCTAATTATAATAAAATAAAATATAATAAAATATAATTTATATTTTTTAAATATAAATCAATTTAAATTATATATATATATATATATTAATTATACATACAGATATATATATATATATATATTATATTATACATACAGATATATATATACACCCACACATACAGATATACAGGGCCGGATTAACATAAGGGCTAGGTGGGGCTGAAGCCCCAGGGCCCGCGGGTAGAGGGGGCCCGTGATTGGCTGGAGGAAATGAGATTGACAAGTCAAAGGTGGTTGATTTGTGTCTAATAAATAACAAGAAAAAATGATTGGAAAATGTGCCTGACTGATAAATCACCGTCCAATCAAAATCACTTTACAATTCGCGACATGACATCGGGAAACGCCTCTTTGCGTTATGCTATCGCATCGCATGTAGACTAGAAAATCGGCCTTTATTGCTTGTTCAGCCTCGCTGGTGTTCAAAATGATTAAAGTGATAGTGGTGCGCAAAAAAGGAAAAATAAGCTTGAAAGGGAGAAAAGGGATGCTAATCTTACAGCAAAAATTACAAAACTAACTGCTTCGGATCACATAAAACATCCGAGCCAGTGGAAGACCCCGCGTGTATCTTCACCCACCGACACCGTCTCCGATCTGCGTGCTTTACACGTTGAAAAAGGTGAGATAGCAGCTGCATCAAGTTATTATTTTTATTACGAGTTAAGCCCTATTCGGATGGTAATTGTTTCTCATTAAAACGTAAGGTGTTTTCAACATTTACAGGGACGAGTCGATTGATTTTATTGCCGTTTGAATTCAGAATGTCAGTGTTTTTCTCTCATCATCACCCGTGTAAAAATCCCGAATTAACTTTCCTACTGTTTTTTAAAGAACACCAATGTCGTATGACTTGTCTCCACTATCTGCCTTTGAAGCACATTTTATCAGTTGCAGTTCTGGTGCCTCCATCCGTACAACTCGACCTCGAGTCCTCGACACATTCACATCACACGTTAACACAGCGGTAGAGTTACTCACAGGACACTGCACTTATTTGCAATCAATTCTTTATTTGCATGTGCTTTAAAGCCCTGCCAGTTAAACATGTCATTCGTGTGCTGTTCTGAGATGCGCTTTTTCTGACCCCATACACCCAAGCCTATCAAACAGCACCTGACTACTGGACTTCATCTTCCGCGTCTGATTGCGCTATAATCCTGTCAAATACACAAAAGGTTTACATAAACACAGTTGGTTATGTCTGAAGTGAGTTTAGAAAATCGGATGCGTGCAGGTCTTAAAGTGACAGCATCCTAATACTTAGCAAGCGGACCCTTGTCCTTAAAGGGATAGTTCACCCCAAAAATTAAAATCCTGTCAAAACATACTCACTTTCAAGTTGTTTTAAACCTGAATGAGTTTCTTTCTTCTGTTGAACACAAAATAAAATATTTTGAAGAATGTGGGTAACCAAACAGTTGCTGGTCCCCATTCATTTCCATAGTAGGAAAAAAATATATATAATGTGGAAATCACTGGGGACCATCAACTGTTTGGTTACCCACATTCTTCAAAGTAGTTTATTTTGTGTTAATCAGAGGAAAGAATTATTGTGTCAGCAATATATGCAATACAATTTTAAAATGTTAAATATTTTATATGTTAAATGTATTTTAAAATATGTTAAATAGCATGGAATATTTAGAGTGGATAAAATGATTTGATAAAATGAAATTTGTAAAAAATATAAAAATAATAATAATAAAAAAAAAAAATTCTTGTGGTACAAGACACTGTGGCATGGCAATCATATGAAAGGGGGCCCTTGGTTTTGCTATAGCCCCAGGGCCCAATGTGTTCTTAATCCGGGCCTATATATAATCTCCACTTTATATAATTAAAAATACATATATTCATAAGTAATAAATAATTTATTATTGTGTGTATATATTATATAGCATATAGTATGTATATATTATGTAGTATATAGTATGTATATATTAGTATGTATTTAATTATAATTATTTAAAATTTTATTTAATTTGTGTATTTTTATGTATGTGCATTACCAGACAAAAGCTGCTCAGATTATTTAAATTAGTACATTTATTTTGTAGACTGATGTCATTTGTACCTAATTTTGAATGTCTTTACAAAACTAAAAAGTTAATTTAACACAAATCGAAATAAACAGATGAGTTTGACCAAATGGAAGGAAAAGCACTAAATGCATAAACTTCCATAAATGTGAAAATATAGCTCTTACATCAACATGATGAATTGTTTTATTTCTTTGCTTTTCCACTTCTATTATCTTTCTGCAAGAGTCAGATCTCTGTCTGAGTTTAGTTATGCAAACCACTCGTGATTTTTCTCTCTCTCTGTCTCTCTCGTGTCAGTTTGCGTTAGATTTGTTGTACTTTCCTGTCACAGTATTTTTGCCCTCCACCAATGAATCCTCCACCTCAGGGGTCGTCGCTGGCTTTAAAGCAGCGTTTTAAAGCTCATTTTCTCGCTGTAGCTCTTCAGGTGGAGCTGAGCACCACATTACACCAGACCTTAAAAATAGGATTATGGAGGAGGTGTTAACTGTCATGAAATCAGCTTCTCTCTTTCCAATGATCTCATTTCCTTACTCATCAGACTGTTGCTGTGTATCTGTGTGTTTTAGTTGGTTTGGAGACTCAAGACTCTTCACCAACACCCAAAGCAAACCCCAGACCCAGAAAACACCAGGAGATGGACGGTAATGCAGGACTCTTGTACGATGCTGTACATAAACATGCTGGTTATGCATCCTGAGCTAGTGATTTCTAAAGAAAATAGTGTGCAGTTGAACCACCAGAAGCACTATCAACCATGATTGATTATTATTACTGTATTTTTAGATCTTTATCCCCCAATTTCGCAGACAAGGCTTAAGCTAGTCCCAGACTAAAATACATGTTTGACCTGTTTTAACTCAAAGCAGCTTACACTAATATATTAAAATATGTCAGCCATTGTTTTGTCTCAAGATGCACACCAATTATGTTTTTTTAATAAGGCATGTTTATTAAAGCTACTTAAATATCCTAATTGAACTAAGACCTAATCCTAGCTTAGTCTAAGCCCTGTCTGTGAAACCAGGCCTATATTACTTTATATTTTTATATTTATCATTATATATATATATATATATATATATTATATATTTTTTTTTTACTAAATCTTTTTTTATTTATCTTATTATTAATTTTAATATCTTTATATTTTTTTCCATTTATATATTTTTTAATTGTATTTTCTGATTTTATTTTTAGATCTTTTTATTTTTATTAATTTTTATTTGTTTTTTATATATATATATTTATATATTATTTTACATATATTATTAAGACATTATCTTTCGTATCACTCCACATTTTATCATTTAATTTCAGAAGGGTTTTAGTTTACTACACAGTGGCCACGTACTGTTTCAGGAGTGACAAACTCATGTGACTAAGGGAGTGAATCCTGTTAATTATCTTTATGCGTGTACGGAAAACGACTCACTCCAGAAACTGTGATGATTGACACCATCGTAACCATAGCAACGTTCTGCCATATCGTGTTTGGTATGCTCTATTTTTGACCAAAGTAATATTCCAGCAACCAAAGACAGAGGCAAATGAATCCAAGTTCTTTATATTGAAAACAAGACCAAACTTTTCAACTTGCACCTGCTCACTTTAATAACTCAAACGCTTATAATAAGAGGACATGGCAACACTGCAGGAGCATGTCCTTAAATGAGCTTAAATGCACAGAGTAGAACTGATCTCTTCATCTGTTGATCTGTTGTCTCTCAGTTCTCGTCGAGCTGCTGACCCGCGCCCAGTGCAGTCGAGTGGATGACCAGCGCGGTTTACTCACCAAAGAGCACCTGGAGTTGCCGCAGTTCCTGCAGCTGCCAGCAGGGAACGGAGAGCAGAATTCCTGCGACCCCACACAGGAAGAAAACTGTGCCCTTTGACCTGAGAACCCGTCCAGTGACCTGAGACCTCGAGCACTATTCAAGCAGCTTAAAAGACTCAAAGCAGTTAGTTGAGTGGAGAAGTGAAACTCTCCTGTGTGTGAGCGAGTTGAGATTTCTTAACCTGAGAGTGAATGATGTGTGTATATTTGTATATTACAGACACTGCCATATATAGAGCGCTTAGAAACGCTGCCCATCAAATAATGCAGAATTATGGGGAGTTGTAAAAAAAGATTGAACTACATTTGCCTAAAAAAGTGTATTTATTTTCATATCAGATTGTATTGTGTGCACTATTAAGTGTGCCCTTTTTATATTTATTAGAATGTGTTTGGTATGGGAGCACATTAGTGTGACTTTACATTGAGTGTTGTGTTCACAATGAGTTTTAGTGTCTGATTAAAACGGTTTTGTGTGAGCTGCTGTGGGGAAGTTGCACTGTTTGACAATTTTTTGCAAATTTTTTTTTTGCTTTGTGTGGTGAGGCAATCTGATATGTAATGAGGCAAGCAAAGTCATTCAGAGTAGTTTAAAAAATATGAAATTTTCTGGTTTTTGCGCTTTGCGTAATGTCAAACCAAAACTGACTTTTTTCACGTAGTTAATTTAAATTCTGTTGATTATTTGGTTAGTGCTGCTCTCTTCTGTAAAATGAAAGCAGATGTTGGACAGAAAGCTATAAAATTAGTCCGTACAACTCATGCACTATATTCAAGGTTGTCAATGAATGTGTTTGTGGAGTGAGAAAATAGCAGATAAAATGTCTCCTTTCATCCTCCTTCAGAAGTTATACAGGTTTAGATCAGCGTGAGGGTGAGTAAATGATCATTACATTTCTTAAATGCATCTCTACTGTGGTTTTAAGTCATGTACAGTCATTTGAATTATAGTTATGAAGGTTTTTGTCTTTTGCCATTTGTTTCTCAATACTCGTGCGTGTGTGTGTGTGTGTGGTGGGGGGGGGGGAATCGTGTCACTTCCTCTCTGGTAGTGTGTCTCAAAAAAAGTTGATCCAGGAAGCCTTTTTGACAGCATTACTGTTTGCTAATTTGCTAATTGACTTAAAATACTAAAGTTACTAAAACTGAAATAAAATAATTTAAAGCTAAATAGAAATAAAACATGGTAATGCTTTACAATGTCTCATTTAACATTAAGATTTAAGTGCCCATGAAATCAAAATTGAAGTTTTTTTTGGCTTTTAGTATGAATGCTAAAGTGCCTTAAAGTGGACATCTTGGAAAAAAAGGGGCAAAATATAATTCTCCCAGAATGTCTTTGAAGTTTTAGCTCAACATGCCCCACAAATCATTTATTATACCATGTTGTAAATGCCCATTTTTTGAGTAAATGCAAAAATATGCTTTTTTTACGCATGTGCCTTTAAATGCAAATGAGCTGCTGCTCCCCTCCCCCTTTCAAGAAGGCGGCGGAGCCTGTACAGCTCATGCATTGGATTCTCTGCCAAATACCAACAAAACATCTGTGTTGTTTTGATTATCTGTATTGCGACCTCACTCAGGGACACTGCAGTTCTTCATCATTAATTTATTTACATGCGTTTATATCAGTTTAAAAGGTGCCCTAGAATCAAAAATTGAATTTATCTTGGCATAGTTGAATAACAAGAGTTCAGTACATGGAATAGGCATACAGTGAGTCTCAAACACCATTGTTTCCTCCTTGTGTAAATCTCATTTGTTACGTAACAGTCGGGATCATTAATATGTATGACCCCAATATTTGCATAATGCCAGCTCATGTTCAAGGCATTACACAAGGGCAGCCAGTATTAACGTCTGGATCTGTGCACAGCTGAATCATCAGACTAGGTAAGCAAGCAAGGACAATAGCGAAAAATGGCAGATGGAGCAATAATAACTGACATGATCCATGATATCATGATATTTTTAGTGATATTTGTAAATTGTTTTTCTAAATGTTTCGTTAGCATGTTGCTAATGTACTGTTAAATGTGGTTAAAGTTACCATCGTTTCTTACTGTATTCACAGAGACGAGAGCCATTGTTATTTTCATTTTTAAACACTTGCAGTCTATATAATTCATAAACACAACTTCATTCTTTATAAATCTCTCCAACAGTGTGTAATGTTAGCTTTAGCCACGGAGCACTATCAAACTCATTCAGAATCAAATGTAAACATCCAAATAAATACTATTCTCACATGATCCGGCGCATGCATGACGAACATCTTGTAAAGATCCATTTGAGGGTTATATTAGCTGTGTAAACTTTATGCACTGTATTATAGTCGAGAGCTTGGGGGGGGCAGGGAGCGAGAGATTTAAAGGGGCGGCGCTGCCAAAATCGGTGCATAGTTAATGATGCCCCAAAATAGGCAGTTAAAATTAATTAAAAAAAATCTATGGGGTATTTTGAGCTGAAACTTCACAGACACATTCAGGAGACACCTTAGACTTATATTGTAAAAAAAAAAACTGTTTCTAGGGCACCTTTAAACTCCTCATTTATCATTCCTGAAGCACAAGAACAGAAAGCCGGCTGTCAGAAAGCACGCCTCGTGTGAGTATTGGACAAACTTCTCTTTCATATCTTATTGTTTAAACTGTCAAAAACACACCGTTTGCCAACACAGTTATGTATGTGAATGTTAACAGCAGGGACAGAAATTACATGTGTATATTAGATCTGTGGAACAAAAATCAAACAAATCCACTGCGTCTTCAGCGGCTCAGATGTCAGGAGTAAATGAAAACTCATGTTCACTCTTGCATTCAACAACAAAACACCTCAATCGCTTACGAGACAATGGCAGAAAGCGTACAACTCGCTCAGGGCGGGGTCTATGCTAATAAGGCAGAGTCCATCTGCGGTTGTGGGCGGGGTCTGAGCAATGTGACGTCAGACTGTACAGAAAATGAAAACGCTTGCTCTATGAGACTTGATGTTTTTATGGGGATTAAAAAGGAGTGGGTTAGGATGGTTGTGTACACACACTGCCAACACATTTGTTCAAACACCTAGTGAATTATGCATAATAGCTCCCCTTTAAGATTATAAGCTAGTGTGTGCCAAAACAATGACAAAATTCACCTTTAGAAGAAAAGCATTCACAATTTAGCGTCTCATTTCTGCCAATATGGATTAATGATTTTGATGACATCACTCTGTCCTTCAGCTTCTCATCAGATTTTCTGTCCAATATAAATACCATTTTTATTGTCAGCACTGAGGTCTTCAGCAAATCAAGATGGCTGCCGATCAGAAAATTCTCAATCCAAGCCTTGAATGACATCAGTGGTCATGTGGCTTGCATGACACTCAAACAAATCATGTAACCTTAACAAGGGAAATTTGAGTAACTAGGGCTTTTAATACAAACAGTAAGATCTTTATGATGACAAATAGTAAGAATATAAGGTAAACACATTTTACTGTGTGGCCCTACTGTTTTTGAACTCTTTTTGTTGGCAAAATAGAGGAAAAACAGACAATATTTACAATATTGTGTCTAAAATGTAAAACATTGTTGTATAAAATTAATATCACATTTGCAAATGTGCTGATATTCCGGAAAACGGATTTTGCTCATGTGATGTGGCTTATAAATATTACAAAAAAACAACAACAAAAACTTACATGGAGACTTTTGCACCATATCTTGGTTTGTGGAAGCATTTTTTTTTTTGGCTCTTTTTTTGAGAGACCCCTTCTGCTTATTGTAAAATGTTACCAAATGAATTAAGCCTAAATAGCTATTTATTATTATTATTATTAATAAATTTTATATATATATATATATATATATATAAATATATAATATAATATATAATATATAAATATAATATAATAATTTTATATATATATATAATTTATTTTTTAAATAATATTATTATTATTTTTATTATTTAAATATATATTATTATTATTATTATTATTATTAATATATATATTTAGTAATAATAATAATAATGATAATAATAATAATATTATTATTGTCATTATAAAAATATTTATATATAATTATTATTATTAATAATAATAATAAATAATAATAATAATATATTTTTAAAATGTAATAATAATAATAATAATTATATATATATATATATATATATATATATATATATATATATATATATATATATATATATATATATATATATATTAATATAAAGAAACACTAATAAAATGACACGAGCATAACTAAATGGCTAAAAATTAAACTAAAATTTACATAAACTAAAAAAAAATATAGAAATAAAAGCTAATTCAGAGTATGAATTAAACCATAATAAAGTAGCTGATTTATTCCACTTTAGTGTTTATTTAATATTGGCAAGAATGTGAACATCTATTGTGCATGAATGCTGTTTTAGGGTTAACTGCACCCCTTCATCTCTCTCTCTCTCTCTCTCGCCCTCCTCATTACACTCGTGTGTTCGTGACTGGCCTGGTGGGTGTGTGTACGTGCTTGTCTGTGAAATTATGAATGAGTGTGTGTGTGAGAGAGAAAGGGAGGGATGGAGTGACTGCATCGTGAAACGAGAAGGATTCATTTACTAGCTGCACCGCTTCACTGACAGACAGGAGGAGGGTAAGTGTCCTTATTCCAGCTCTCTTTTTACAATCTCTGCATTACAGTGAGTGAATTTACTGTGCTTATACTGTATTTACTGGAAAGGCAAGCTGTCTGGAACATCATTACTCCTGTTATATGACTGTATTTGTATGCATCTGTTGCTCCAGAATCACTGAAGGGCAAATTCACTCGAACAGCATTTCTATTCAATAACTGAACTGAATGGACCAAATGTGTGTTGGTTTTTGACAGTCATTTTTGTCATGTTTATGTTTCATGGATGTTTTTACCTTCAACTGTCTGTATGGAAGATGCTAATGTGTCTTTCTGTCCTCCTCACTGAATTTTTTGTTTTAATAATTTACTATATGAGCAGCAAGGAAGGTGTTGGTGTGCTTTTAAATATGTGCTGCAGGTCTGACTCACTGGCCGAGGAAGAAAAATCATCACAGCGTGAGATTGATTGACATCCGCTGCTGGAGATTTCTGTTATTCATCATGTGTTGTAGTGGTTTGATATTTATATTCCAGGATGTTTGTAGATGCTTTAAAAGATACCATGGTATTACCATAATAGTGTCCAATAGTGAGGGTTAAGATTTGTGCTTTAATGGTGATGTCCAAATATATTAACGTTCCTTGAATTGATCGAAAGCACAAAGATGTAAACCTGCACTCTAAAAAAATGTTGGGTTGTTTTTCAACCCATGATTGGGTCAAATATGGACAAACCCAACCGTTGGTTTACTTTTTTTTTTTAAATTTAAACCCAACAGTTGGGTTTGTCCATATTTGACCCAAACATGGGTTGAAAAACAACCCAACATTTTTAGAGTGTGGATTAGTGTTCAGGTGAGTTTTATTGACCTTCGTAAGTTTCTTGACCTTCAGGAAGATGATGGTGTTCCTCTCAACGTTATTAAATCCTCATTTGAATTACAGAACAGGCTGATAAGTTTTACATTAGCCGACTTAATCGAAGCGTAGTGCGAGGTCACATCTCACCCTCCTTTCACATCGAAATCACTTGCTTTTAAGCCTCGTTTTCTGCCTCAATCTCTCTATCTCTCTCTCGTTCTGCACAAGTCGAGCGTTGCTGTTATTATTGCTCATACTTCAGGTTGGAGGCAGAGATTTTTCAAAACCCCACAATAAAATGGGTGTAAAAACATCAAACCGACAAGAGATTATCCACCTTTTGGACTCAAAGGCTCCCGTTGACCAACACAATATTTGAAGGCTCCCTGATATAGGCCGTTTCTGCTTGAGATAATATAATATAATATAATATAATATAATATAATATAATATAATATAATATAATATAATATAATATAATATAATATAATATAATATAATATAATATAAATTTTTAATATATAAGAAAAATGTTTTAATTGTTCTTTTAGAGTAGGTTTGTGCAATATATATTATATAAGCAACATTACAATTTGCTTTTTAGCATTTTGGATTATATTACTATTTTTTTAAAATTTTATGTAACTTTATGTAATTGATGTAATGTAAAAGAAATACATCTTAATTGTCTTAGCATTTTAGATCATTATTATTACTATTAAGAGTATTATTTATAGTTTTTTTATTGTTTGGATTTTATTAATATATTTTGTGTAATGTTATCATTTAATTGATGTAATATATAAGAAATACATTTTGATTGTATTCTAGCATATTAGATTTATTATTATTATTATTATTATTATTAAAGGTATATTATTTATAGTATTTTTTATTTATTTGCATTTCATTATGATTTTATTAATATATGTAATTTTATTATTTAATTTTTATAATATACTATAAGATAAAGTTTGACAGTTTAGTTTATTATTATTTTGGATTTTATGATTTAATATATTTTTTCTCATTTTAATATCATAATTGATTTAATACATTTTGATTTATTTGATTGAATTGTCTTTTGGAATTTTACTATGTTAGAAAGTCAATCACATGTAAATCAAAATGTTTTATAAAATTATTATTTATAATTCTTTATTAATTATAATTATTTAATTATATTATTAATAATTATTTATAGTATTATTAATATTATGTAATCTTATAATTATATAATTGATGTAATATATAAGAAATATATTTAAGCATTTTATTAATTAAGATTAGAGTAATTTTATTTACATTCAGAACACCCTATAGCTATCACTCAGACCCCAGCGGCCTCTCACAAAGTCTCTGTGTCCTAGAAAGCTAAAGGAACAAATAGTAGTTCAGCTCGAAGAAGAATGTTAGGATGGTGCAGATCACTCATTGCTTGTCCTTTCAGATCTGAGTGTGTGTGAGGCTGTATCTGCCTCAGAAACGTCAGCTTTAGTGCTGTTGACTCACTGGTGTGGATGAATCGATAGGAAGTGTGTTTTCCTCCTCTCGAGCCACAGAGCTCTTCACAGTCACAGCAGATCATCGAGAGCTCAACCTCTCCCTCTCTCTCCGGCTCATCGCTTTCACTTTAGCTTCTCACGCACGCTTTAGACGTGTGTTAATCTCTGGTCAAGGAGACGGACTGTGGGAGTTTAATGAATAGCTCATTTGAAAATGTCATTGTGTGAAATAGATATATATCTCAGAGATGAGAATTAATCAACTGGACTGAAACAATTTAGCTTTACTTGATCTTCCATACATCATTTTATAGTAAAATCATAAAAATGTGAGTCTCAAACGTGATTATCAAGTTTATTAGTTTATCTCTCAATCTTCATTGTATTGCATTATATGTTTTAAAACTACAGAGCTTAAATCATAAAACTAAAATCTCATTGATTTACATAATTTCATCTTACATTTTGTCCATATAAATTTCAGCATCTGCACCAAATTGCATATATTTTTGTGCCTCTAATGAGAGTTAGTTGACATGTAGTTGCAAAGTTACCTATAGTGTAACTTCATATAGTGTAAATGATTTTTCAGACTATTATTTCATTTGTCAGGCTTTACCGGTTTGCGGTTTCCTTTAGAAAGCAGTGACCTCTAGTGGTAGTAAAACACCACACACTTCTGTCTGTCATGACTCTTTATTCTCTTCTGACAGCAGCTGCTCAGGTAGATCGGAGTGTGTTTGAGGAGAGCGTCTACAGTTAAATCATGGATCAGAAGGTGAGTTTACTCTGCTGAGCTGACAGAAAGTGACCGTTGTGCTGATGTGGTCATTTTACTGTGCTGAATTTCTCTGTGTGTGTGTGTCTTTGCAGTCCACTTCACCCCAGAGACTCGCAGCGAAAAGCAGGTCGAAGTCTACAGATGAAGTCCAGCAAGCTAAAAAGGTGGAAGACAACCCATCTACTTCAAATAACTGATATTGCATCTTTGATATAAATGCACGTTTAACCTCAATAATTACACATCTGGTTTGATGGTTCAAATATTTGAACGAAGCGTTCACCCCTTTAAGGATTGATTAGAATCTCCTACAATAGATTTACATTCATCCAAGGTCAAAAACACTTAAATTTTCTCATAATATCCATTACAGCATCAGCTCTTTTCTCACAGTGTCTGAAAAGGTACATTCGAAGATTCGGTCTTTCTAAACCCCGCCTTTCTGAGAGCTGCTCTGCTCTGATTGGTCAGAAACCACCAGTAACGATGACGTCGGTTTTACCGTATCAGTCTCATCAAAGTGGATTTACTTTGGCAGCGTCTTCTCGACATGAACGACACGAACCAAACTCTTCCAGTCTCAGATACAACTACAGTGATTGAGGGCGGAGCAAAGAGATGCTCTTCAGCCAATGAAGACTGTAGACAGGCATTATGTAAATTAGTTACAAACCTACCTAGGTTCAGCAGGAAGTGAGACTGAAATTACTGACGACTCGCTTCAGAATCAATTCTTGCTTTTAGGAGACGACAACTTTTATTTTTTTAAATGGCTCTGTTACATATGGCATCAAAGGAAATATCCAAAAAAGCATAACAGGAGCACTTTATTGTATAAGACCACATTGAATAACTGCCTTTTGATTTGTTAGGCCTTCCACATCCCCCAGAAATCACTACCTGGTGGGTCAGAACTGGAAAAGGTGAAGGTGAGTATTAAACTTTGTGGGTCATGACCAAATGTGGACCACAAAACCAGTCATGAGGGTCAATTTTGAAATTGATTGAAAGTGTGAAATATAGAATTGCTTCAAATATGCCCGTGCGACTTATGACTGGTTTTGTGGTCCAGGGTCACAAATGTCGCTTAAAAATGATAGCAAAACCTGAAACGATTAAAAACGGCTTCATAAAGTGTCTACAAAAAATGGTGTTTGAGATGGTTTAATTTGGTAAATCTCTCCATTTCAGGAGTTTGTTTGTCTCATCACTCTAAAATTTTTCATATCAGAATGTTTTAGTTAAATGTATGTAGGTAAATATTGCTCTTTATTTGGTTATATCAGTCAAAAACCTAAAAAAAGTTCTGTTTATTTCAGGAGGGACCAGAAGAAAATGTGACTCCAGCATCATCCACAGAAGAGCTGAAATGATTCTGCCATTAATCTGTTTCTCTCTCTATCTCTCTCTCTCTCACACACTCTTTCACACACACATGATTGTTTTTTATAAACAATGTTGGTGGTACAGTTACAGCTTTAACTCTTCCTTCTGTTGGATCAGTTTTCAGTCTGTCATCCTGCAGCACATACAGTCTGTCTGCGCTGCGTCTCTGTACTCTGACCCGCTGTTTATATAAACTCTATCATTTCACTATGAACATGAGGACGTGTGTTTTTACTGTAAAGAAGCTGAATTAAGTCATTGGTCAAAGCAAATAAACTTGAAATTGGGCTTAAAATAAATTAGGAGTCCATCCATCCCCATCCCATCCACTAGCAATTGCTATTTTGTCAGTAAGGTACAAGATTATTGTATTATCCCACTTTCCTGGTGTTATCTCATTATAACTGGCCTAGTGTGTTTTCACAGGAAAGTTTGTGTTGCTTTGAAATGATAGTGTACTACTAAAAGATAAACATATTTATTTTACAGCTTTTTATTGGAAGATGAACCAAAAATACTGATGACTCATCTTTTTTACAGGGGCATATATTTGTGTTGAAATGAATGCTGCTGAATCTCCTGCCTCTGACTAGAAATTAATAGATTAGAGATTAATATCATCCTACTTCCTTGTTTATTACCTCATCATTACACATAATGCCCCTTTCACAAGTCTCTGGTGTCCCCAGAATGTGTGTGTGAAGTTTCAGCTCAAAATCCCCCACAGATCATTTATTATAGCTTGTCAAATTTGCCCCTATTTGGGTGTGAGCAAAAACACGCTGTTTCTGTGTGTGTCCCTTTAAATGCAAATGAGCTGCTGCTCCAGAAGAGGGCGGAGCTTTAACAGCTCAACAACAACAAAGCTGGAGAATCTCACACAGCCAAAATGAGGATTGTCAGTAACGGTGTTCAGCCTTACATTGTTCAAACCGGAGTCGACACTGATGGAGAGACTCACGAAGAAGTTACAACTTTTAGACGTTTCTGAATGGTTAGTGGATAAATTGATGTAGTTGCTGTGGAGTTGATTCAACTCATCCACTAGCATGTGCCGTCATGTTCATCTTTTGTGCAAATCCAGTGTTGAATTGACCCTTGTTTGTGAAGCAGTCCGGTGTAAAATGACGGCATGTCAACAACACTGTACTACAACAACTCTTCCTCTTCTCTAAGGAAGTGGAAACTGGTACACCGTTACGAAAACAAAATGGCGGCGCAATGGGTGGAAACATGCAGATTAAGGGATGGTAATATCATAATGAGATCCCCCTTCCTACATTTTAATGTCCCCTTTGAAGGGTTCTATCATGGGATCATTCTGTGGATTTAGTTTTAATTCATTCATATTGTTTTCATTAATTTTAATTTTAAATTAAATGCTATGAATTAAACAGCTTGTATACTTTATCACTAGAAATAAATGATTTGCTAATACTTTCATGCTTAATGGGTTAAGACATTTATTCTTATGAAGAATGTGTTAAAAAAAAAAGCTTGCAAGTTAAGTACTGAGGTGGAGATCAGAGTTTGCAACCGTAAGGTTTTACCATGGTCGTAAAAAAACATTGTGAAAGCATATGGTACCAGGAAACACTGAACCGTACAGGTCTCATTTAGTTAATGCATTAACTGAATAAACAATATATTTTGACATTATTTATTAATCTTTATTAATGTTAGTTAATAAAAATGTTCATGTTAGTTCACAGTGCATTAACTAATGTTAACAGATACAACTTGTGACCCTAATAATGTTTTAGTAAATGTTGAGATTAACATAACTAAGATTAAGAAACCAATTTTTTAAAATCTTTTGTGCTTGGGCTTGTTTATCTTGTGGTTTTGATGCCACTCCAGCTCTCTCCTGTATTTGGGCCACAAATGGTGTCAAACACTCATTTGTTGACTTATTTATTGGCATCAGCTGAAAATACAGAGCTGACATACTGTATGACTCAGCTGAAGATGTTGTGTAAGTGTTTACAGTACCCAGGTTAAAAGTTTGTTTTATGCTAATTGATAATAAAGTTTAAACCGCTCATCATGCTAAAGTTCAGTGAGTGAATTCTGCATCACTGTCAAACTTGTAATCGTTTTTGCATCTCAGAGCCATAAACAAGAAACATGACAACTGTGTAGCTCATTTAGTGCAAGCTATTTTTGACCACAGTAATATTAACACCATCAACACAGGTAAAATAAGACACTGCTCTTAACCAGCCTGCTCCCGCTGTCATCACTGCATTAATAACTAGTTGTTCAGTTCAGATTTGCTCACACAGATTTAATAAACTCATTTCTCATGGGGGGGGGGGGGGGGTGAATTCAGTTCTTGAATGCATTTGTCACTCTCATAAATAACCAAAATCTGTAGTGAAAGTGGCCTAAACAATGCAAATACTTGTTATAAACCCATAATAAGTTGGCTTAACTAAAAATAATTTGAGGTAATTAGTCAAACTTTACATTCTGTACTACACAAACATATAACTTACTCTTAAATCGTACAATTTGATTGCATAAAACACATCTTTTACTGTTAACTGCTAGCTAGAAATAGCACACTTGTCTTGCATGATCTTATGTAACTCACTTTGCAGTTGCAAGTGTATATATAGTTAAACAACATAATTAGTCTTAATTTTTGCAGCCCAGCTTTGACCAAATTAGACACCAACACATCTCTCCCTTTATTAATCTTGTGCAAAAACACACACAATAACACAACATTTATTCTCCTTTTATACTACAGGGCTGTTGAATGCTTGATTCTAATTGGTTGACGAACGTTCTTAAGGTGTGAAATTATTTTCAGGGAAACGCACGGCTAAAGTAGTTCCGGCAGGTTTTGACCGCATTACGGTTCCATATCACTTCGTTAGATGATTTCAGTTATTCAAAAGGTTCTTACAGAATACGACAGCAAAAGAAACAAAACCCACAACGACACCGACCGAGCTAATAAATATAGTAAACAATAGGATAAAAATGACAAATTATTGTCATGTTTTTGCCACAAAATTACATTTATGTACGGCAAGCACACTCTTCCACTCAAACACACACCGTGTCTACACCGGACACAACCGTTGTCGCTCACGTCGCAACAGCTAAAAGCTGTCTACACTGTTACAAAGCATTTGTCCTTAGTGTCAGTACGCCATAAATAGAACGAGGCAACAGTTTACTGTCGGAGATTTGTCACTCTGCATCCAGTGTAGACAACATCACTGATTATAATGGATTCTATTGTCTTTTGTCACGGGGTTCCCCTGGGAAAATTTGCATTCCAGGGGCTAAATGTCATGTTATTTGAGGTCGCTTTAACCAAATGACATGAAAAACAATCCACGGCAAAAGTGTTAAAGTAGACCAATTCTGGGGGAAAGCCGCAGACTTGGCAACACTGAATAGAGGGTATGCACGTGACGTCACCGTTGACCATTAGGACTGCGGTCACACCCACTGAGTGGCAAAAAGACTAAGTTGCAGCATTGGTTTTCAGCGTGAATGCCACGAAAAACACACAAAACACATCCAAAATGGGAAAGAGCTTTGTGATTGACTGTACAAATAGCTTTGACACAAAATCTGAGGTATATTTTTACAGGCTGATGAAAGCTACAGAAAAAAAGAAGCAAATGGATCACTGAAATTCACAGAAACAACTGGACTCCAGCAGAGAAACATGTTTTGCAGTTATCATTTTGTGTCAAAATGTTGGATTTGGGGGTAAAATCATACCCTATATAGGCCTGTATTGTTATATATTGTGTTGATAACTCATCAATTAAATATTTACCATCTTATATTCTGCATAACTGGGTGTTTTAAATAAACACTGACAAAAACTATAGGCTACACGTTTTAGGGCTGGACGATATGACGATTATATAACATTGATATACGTGATCACTCCGATTTAGACCAACCTATAGTATTTATATAAAGCGTTCACAGGCAGATTTGCTTTATGTATTTCCCCGGCATCGAAATCAGGCACATATAAATATCAGGAAACATGACTCCTGGCTGCATGTCAGTATCCATGGATTAGGTTTCTTTGACATGTCATAAGGAACACTTTCGAGTCCAACCTTTAGTGTAATCGTTTGTTTTACTCATGTTTTCGCAGTTTCCCCTATTAAATCCAGTCATTCATCAGGTTCTTTTGCCACTCAGGGATCATGTTCTGGTGGGAAAGTAACATTGATGCATGCCCTCTATTCAACAGCCCATCATCAATTATTCCTTACATACTGTAAGCTGGGAATAACTTCACATAACATTTTCTTCAATTAAGTAAAATGGACTTTCAGTAATATTTGAGTAAAATGAGCTAATTTCACTGTTTGGTTTTATGGTGTATTGTTACCCCCCTTTTAGACTATTTTTTATGGTCGTGCTCATTTTTTTTTCAGAGGTGAACGGGTTCATCATGCTGTGTGTCTGCTGACACTGCAGGCCTCGACAATAATTAATCTGACGAAAACCACACGACTGACAAGTCCTGCTAGAACTGACCGCAGCTTCATGAATGCTAAAATAACTTGCATTGGTCACTTTTGCGCCAATACCGATTTTTATCTGCAGAATCGAAGTCAAGTTTAGAATCACTATTACTAGGGATGCCATAATTCCAAATTCGGAAAGGCACAGAAAATGAATAACGCATTCTACGGAGTCCGTTACGGAGTCTACGGTAGTCGGTTACATTTCAGCAAAGTCCCTTTAAGACAAGTCATTTCACTCGGCGGCCATCTTTGAAATGCCTCTCGGGCATCGTGGGCATCATGCAATCTCTTTGAATGGGGAACCATCAAATTCTCCAAAACTGTTCGCCTACCTTACGATTAAGTTTCATATTTGAAATCACCAATGAAATCTAACAACAATCGGCTCATAAATTTAGTTTCTAAACGCTCGAATCATGACAAAAAAAATGCTAATGCGCATGCGCAGACCTAAATGCGCGTCTCTTCGGAGGCGCGCGTCTGTTTCTATAGAAACCGGTGATTGACGCGATGACTTAACCAATCGGCGATTGGCTCTTATTTAGAAGGCGAGACTTATTCCGCCATATTGTGCGTTACACTGGCTGTTTCTCAATTCCAAGAACGCAGAGAACGGACTTGCGTTCTCGTGGAGTCCGGTCTTGCCAGGCGACCTTGAAAGAACGATCTTGGAAGGACGCGAGGACAGAGAACGCATCATTTGAGAATTGAGATGTGCTGCGATCTTGTTGCTCAACTGACCGTCCCAGCATATTATAAGTGGCTAATACACAGTAAATACAACATAACATCACAAACAAATGTCATAACCTGTTCAAAAAAAATATTTCATATAATTATAGACATTGTTTTCATATAATTATCTTTTTATTTCACCGCGTGTATTTATGAAAATGAGTAGCCTTTGGCTGTTATGCTTTGTCAATGTTAAGATTATTTTTTATATGTCAATAAAAATACTGCAGGCTTTCTTCAGGTTATCATTTTATTAAAATTAAGCAAAACAAACGGTTTACTTTCACGAGCTGTCACGTATTTGCTTGTAGCTGGAATCTCACGAGAACTTCAAAGCTTACAGGCTTCCGTACGTCGACCACCGCAGCGTCTTCTGGGATTTTTAACGGTTCGATTCCCTCAAGTTTGCATTCGATGCATCCTCGATATCAAGAACACATCTGGGTACTTTCATGCGTCCTCCGTTCTTGCGTTCTTGAGTATTGGGCTGCGTCCGAAAACTGGAAAATGCTGCCTTCCGAGGACACATTTCAAGGTAAGAAGGCATCAAGGCACGTCCGAATCCAATGTTAGCTTCACTTCCTCTCTCATGAGATACCTTCCTC
The DNA here is from genome assembly GCF_024489055.1 of Chanodichthys erythropterus. Lineage (NCBI taxonomy): Eukaryota > Metazoa > Chordata > Actinopteri > Cypriniformes > Xenocyprididae > Chanodichthys > Chanodichthys erythropterus. Next base: position 36,041,729 of record NC_090221.1, read on the forward strand.
AGATCGATTTTTGAAGGAAGCATAGATGTATCCTTAGCTGCCTTTGATATCCCACAATCCTGTGCTTTCCATTCTGTGACAGTTGAGCTAGAAAAATAAAGATGGCGTCCGAAAGTTGCGTTTGCTGCTCAGTTTGTGTATAAATGTACGATTTTGATCCACATATTTCAATTTTGATATAATTTCTATCGAGAAATTACTACTGTAATAATTAAATATTTGTTTAGTTCTCACGAAAGCTCGCGCTATATTGCTGTAGATCATTAAACTGTTACGCTGCCTCAGAAGTCTGTCCGAAATCAATTTCGTGAGGTGCCTTCATGCACAAATGCTGCCGTACAAGTCATTCTCTTATAAGATAGCGAGGCAGCAAGACAGCTTCCTAGGTTTTCGGACGCAGCCTTGGAATGAACTTCGACGGTTGATGATGACGTAAAGCAAGAACACAAGGACGCAAGATCGCATATTGAGAAACAGCCACTTTCTCCCATTCAAAACAATACGAGTGACGCGTCTTGTGTTATTCTATAGTCTTTGATTTCAGTAGGCCTACATCAGATTCCACTCATTAATTTAGTTTTTTTGTATTGATTGATTTTGATCAAGCCCTGACCTTAAAATCAGCATGAAACTGAAGTTGCGCTAGTCTTTTCTTCCCTATTGTGATGTATATCCAAGTGAAACGCTTCTGGAACAAGAACAAATGTAGGGCGGGATGGATGGTTGTGATTTGCTATTGGTGGATCTCATGTGAGTGACAGGTTGCCCCGCCCTCATCTTTAGAGAAGAGAAGAGATGCTATTCTGATTAAAAATTTTGAGGAACATGAATTTAAAACAATGATGTGCACAAATAAATAATTTTATATATTTTAAAGAATACATTCCATTAAAAAACAAGAATTGCCCATTTTGATATTATTGTGATTTTAAGTAGGCTATTAAGTATTTGCCCGTACAAAACTTGTCAATCATCACTTGTTTCTTTAGTAAATATAAAATAGTTTTTCTATCACTGTTGTCCTGAAGACTTTAACCTTGATGTGTTTTATTCCCAGCATATTGTGTTTGTGTAAACCTAACACAATATTTTGTAGTTATTTAATAGCTCCGTCAGCAAAAACACTCAACAAAATTTACTGCACATGAAAACTTGTTTTGCTGCCTGGAAGGAAGGGCTCTAATGCCAGCTGGCAGCATCTCAAAACTTCATGATCAAGGAAGTCAGATAAAAGTGCCTGAGATTATGAAGAAAATGCCTGTGTTTATTGGTGACATTTTTAAGATGATTTTTTTATAGTGTGTTTATTTGCACTACTATATTTTTGTAGTGTTTCAGGTTATTATAATAAACTAAAATCATTAAAATAACTTTAATTAGAGTTAATAAGACCTTTTTTTAAAAAAAAAAATAAAAACTTAAACTAAACTTAAACTTAATGTAGTTACCAAGATGTTTCTCATTTTGACTTGATGTATTAAAATAAATATCTAAAATTGAAATAAAAATGTAAATATTAATACTTTAATACTATATAGGCATATTTAAAAAAACACTAATAAAAATGACAAAAACCCATTTTTTAATACAATTAAAATGAAAACAGAAAATGTAAAAATAAGCTATTTCAAAATATAAAACAAAAAACTAATAGAGTTTTTATAGTTCACTGAAACTAAAATGAAATAAAAACTAATTGAAAGTACTAATAAAAAATATAATAGCATTTCAATTATACTCAAATAACACTGGAAAACATAGTCACAGAAACAGTCACATTTCACACACATTAAAATAACATTTTGAATTTAATTAAAGACATTTGCAGTTTGAAATGACCTTAGAGCAAAATGTACACTGTCTCACCACAAGATGTCATGATTTTCCAATAAAGCGACACCATCATGTGAGCAAATATGCTTTTTAACAGAAAATGTCATTTTCTAATAGAATAAATAGAAGAGTTCATCTGATTTTGATATGAATGTTTGCATCACGAGTCAGTTCATGCATCACTGATCCTGTATTTGGGCCTTCGCTCGTTTGACTGTAAATGATCTGACTGAACACTGATGGCCCACGAGTTAATTAGTCAGAGAAGGTCATTACTGACACCTCATGACAGGGTTTCCCATATAAACCTCCTTTACCATGTGGACTGTCAATCTGAGCGCCTCATCAGCTGCTGTGGAGTCAAATCTGGACCCCAAAAAGGTAGGATTTAATATGACCTTCAGGTCAATCTGTGGTGTTTCTTTGTAATTATTTGTGACATTTACTAGCAATTTCTGAGAGAAAGTTATTTTAAAGTTAAATTTTTGCCCCAGTGCATATAATGTCCCCAAAAAGTAATTGGATGTCATTGCATTAGAAAGCAATTAATCAAGTGGCATTTATTTGAAAGGTATCCTGCACAGCAGTTTCAATTGTTTGGGTCCTTTTTGTGGCATCTGTACTCTCAGGACACTTGTTGTTCTGTGCACGTATTCCTGATTGAGTTCATGCAGTGTTGTAGCAGACCTGCATTCAATAAAAACATATTTGACTCTCAGGGACACAATGGAGAGCCCGGTCCAGTGCTCAAAATCACATTGCATAAGCAGTCTTGCCATTTTGTCACTTGCTGTGCTCTTGTGCTGATAAGGGTGAGATTTTAATGCTGTGTGCGGCTCCATTTATACCAAAGCAGGTCAGTGTGAGTGAGTGTACAGGCTCCTGAAGCAGAACTCGCTCTGAGAATGAAGAGGCTTCTTTGAGTTTACCATGTATTTGCTGGAACAGAAGCGTTTAGGCCGTGATTTATCCCAAAGTATATCCCAGCAAACAAAAATGTCATCCAAGAACATTTTGCTAATGTTCCCATAAAGTTATGAAAACATTATTTCGGAATGTTAATGTTTTAAAAATGTTTTTATACAAATGTTAAGGAAACATTCTATTTTGTCATTCTTCAAACATTATGGGAACGTTACTTTTGAACATTCTGAAACAAGTGGTCAACTAAAACGCTTCAGAAAACGTTCCATGAACAATGTATAAATAATGTTTCTATGCAAACATTTTGAGAACATAGCAAACTTTGAGAGCTTAAAGGATTAGTTCACTTTCAAATAAAATTTTCCTGATAATTTACTCACCCCCATGAAATCCAAGATGGTTCATGTCTTTCTTTCTTCAGTGGAAAAGAAATGAAGGTTTTTTATGAAAACATTCCAGGATTATTCTCTTTATAGTGGACTTCACTGGACTGTTGAAGGTCAAAATTACAGTTTCAGTGCAGCTTCAAAGGGCTTTAAACGACTTCCCCATTCAACTTATGGAACGAACGCGGCGCCAGTTTCGTTTTTTTTTTCCTTAAGGAGAAAAGGGAAGGCATAGGACATACAGCGTAAGCTTTTTGAAGAATACGGAAAGCGGAAGCATGTACAAGGCGATCATTTGTGTTTATATAAAGCATATACAGTTGTATTTTTTTTTTAAATGATCTATCATTTCTCTAGATAAGACTCTTATTCCTCGTCTGGTATTGTTTAAAGCTCTTTGAAGCTGCACTGAAACTGTTATTTTGACCTTCAACCATTTGGAGTCCATTGAAGTCCACTATAAAGAGAATAATCCTGGAATTTTTTCATCAAAAACCTTCATTTCTTTTTGACTGATGAAAGAAAGACATGAACATTTTGGATGACACGGGGGTGAATTTTATTTGAAAGTGAACTAATCCTTTAAAAGTGCAAACGGACAATTTAACAAAATTAAGTTAACTGATGCAAATTGCATTAGTGCCCGCCCACTTTTTCCATGCCGTTGGTTCTGGAAGTATTTTTTTCTATTAATTTCTCCCATAGGGATTTAAAGTCTTTGTTTATGTGTTATAAGCCATGAACCAAACCAACCAGCTACAATTTTACCAATTGTAAAAGCGCTATATAAATAAATTTGACTTGACTTGACTTGACAAGGAGAATCACAACATTACAAACTTAGATTTGAAGCAAATACAAAGGTACAAGACTGTGTTCTTAACGGCTTTATTTTGGGAAACATCAAGTACAATCCCATGAGAACACCATAAAAATAATATATTTTAGATTTATTGCAAAATTTGTATATATATATATGTATATGTATATGTATGTATGAGTGGGTGAAGCTAAAGAGCTCTTTTGGCGCATTTTTCATGTCTCTACTCTCTGATTGGTGGAATTTTCTTTACAGCATTATGGGTAATGTAGTTTTTCATTACAAATTCCACTGCTAAGCTCAATTATTTTGCAAATAAGTTGAAAAAATGCAGGTTGACGGCTTCAACAGAAGCAAATACCATCGATTAACAGCCTTGTCACTCACAGAAAGGCTGTCATTAAAGGTTTATAAGTTATCGTTAAAAATCAATCTCCATTTGGAGAAAATGGAGTTTATTCTTCCAGAACCTGACTGTTGCACTCTATACTAATTGCATCTGAAACTATGAGAGACCACCATCTTAACTGTGCAGATTAATTACAATAAATTAGTTTTCTTGTCTACACAAGATAATTGCATGTGAAGTGATTGAGCAACTGGAATCAACTGTGCATTTTATGAATTCATTTGTTTATAAATAGAATAATTTAGGAATTAAAAGGTATTTTCACTGGTCTAACACACATGTTAACCAAACACTAGAAGAAAAGGTACAAAAGCTTTTGCCAAAGGTACATCTCTGTACCATATTTACCCCTAAATGGTGCAAGTATCTTAAAGGTAAGTGCACATATTAGTACCTTTTGAAAGAGTACCGCCCAAGTGACAGCTTATTTTTCTGAGAGTGAATGAACACTTTCGTATCATGTAATTTAATTCACTAACTCTTGAGCTAAGTGAACATAGGTAACTTCTTTCAAAAACATTTAAAAAGTCTCATCGACCGCAAACTTTTGAACAGTAGCATCCCATATTAAATCTTGAATACCACCTAAACTAAAGGCCAGGTTATATATGTGTGTTCCTCTTCAGAGAGCCATGGACAGAGAAAGTGGCACCTGTGATAATATTGCATCCCCTACAGCAGCCGCTGAACAAGAACATAATCCGTCATTCACTTTAATTGCTCTGACATTCAAGAGCTCCTGCTTTCAGAAATGCATTAGTATGTGGTCCTATGAGAGCACTTTGCAGACAGACTGCGTGTTCAACGGTAACCTTGACATAAAAAGCACATTTACCTGTTATTAAAATACCTCTAAAACAAACCCGATGGCTGTGGAGGCATTTGGCAGAGAAACGTGGTCCTCAGGGACCGTCAGGGGCCGTCAGGGACCACAAATGTGTTGTCATCTTTACAGACCTGACAAGCATTCACTTATTTGAAAAAATTGCCAGGAAGATGCAAATAAGAAATAAATTAAGTAGACAGTAATGGATCTGAAATGACAGCAGGTCATTCATTTTGATGTTATTTGAACAAATATTTCATGAAAATGTTTATTTTAGGTGGTGTTGTTCCAAACCTGTAGTGTGACATAATTGCTTATTAATTTTGACCAATAGGTGGCACTGACACCAAATTGATCTGATATGGTCCGTGTTGGGTGACATTTTTTTTTAGATTTTTGGTCAAACTGTTCAGTAGTTATAAGCAAATAATAAATAAAATAATAATTTGTCATGACCACTAGGTGGCACTGTGCCGAAACTGTACAGGTACACTCAGGTCATGGTTGTCATAACACACACCAAGTTTGGTCAGAATATGCTAAAGTGTTGCGGAGATATAGCTGCACATCCATTTTGGCGTGCTGTTCGTAGAATTTGTTCTAACATTAAAGAGAATGTTTTGACGAATTGACTTGAATTCCATGTTTTTGTTGTCAGCAATGTCTGAAGATGTTCTGGTTAAATTTTCATGAAAATCGGAGCATTGGTCTAGGAAGAGTTTGAAAAAATAGGTTTTTCGGAAACAATTTCTTGAAGGAAAATGACGTCATTGGATACAATCGAATTGTACGGTTCGAAAGTTAAACGTGAGTGCAAATTTGAACAGTTGGTGGCGCTAGAGGGATTGAGTTAGAGACTCCAAAATTGCTATGGTTAATGTTCAGTCTATCCTCTGCCTGTGTGCCAAATTTCACTACTTTCTACCATACGCTTCTATGGGCTGCCATAGACTCAAGAATGGGTCAATGACGTGATGGGTAATTTTTTTGCCAAAAGGCCTTAATAATAATAAAAAACAGATATGACATCCAAAGTATGTAAAATAGTACAACTAGATCTCTTTTATTGAATCCAAAAGGTTTTAATTATATTTTGCTGCATATAAAGGGATTTTAAAGATTTTGAACTGTCAAAAGGTCATTTGGTTTAACCGTTCAAAGGCCAATACAGCCATTTCATTTATGATTAAAATATCTTAAAATGTAATAAATGTACATATTTTTTATTCTGGCATAATTTTATAACATCATCTGTCAACATTTTGTGTAAAGGTTGCTGCTTTGTTATGAGAAAGAATGTCCGGAAACATTAATTTCATTGATGTCATTCGGAGTAACCGATATAAAGGGACCATTTTGGATCAAGTCATGCGTTCAGTATCATGTGACAGGATGTGACATCATTCAGACACCTGCAAAGGCCCACATAGTTGTGAGGCAAAGTAACAAACTCTCTTTAACTATTTGAAAAATTCATCTTTTCTCTTGCTCATACGCATGTCCCGAAACATCAGGATCATTTGGTGCAACCGCTATTAAACATGGAAAATGTTGTAATATTTTAAAAACTTGTACTAAATATAACATGTTTGATTGTCCTTTCATTAGTTAGCTAGATATCAGCCTGTTAGGATTGTTTGAAAATATTGTCATCCGGTATAACCAAAAGTGTCATTCGGTTAAACCAAATGACTTTTTTGGTGACAAATTTTGTCCATCTTGTAAAAAATGACAAAAACAGTGTCAATTGATTATAAAAACCACATAATAAACCTTTAAAATCAATTATGTCTCCATTATGTTTTTTTACACTTTTAAAAACTTATTCTTCAATGGCCCAAATACAAAGAAACAACTTGTAATGTTAACTTATGCTATTTTCATGAAATAAAAAGTAATCACTGTCAGGACAGATCATAATCCAATCTGAAAACATAGTAACACATTACATAGAAGAAGTGGCAGGTCTATTATTTCACATTTACACTCCAAGACTTAATGCACAGATCATCTGATGAAAGTATTCATGAGCATGTGGAAACAAACTCAGCGGCGCTGAGCGAATTCTGACTAACTTGAACACATCTGATTGGCCATTGCATTCACATGCTCAACAGACATTTCTGTGATTGGCTACGCTGCAAAAACACGTGATAAATAGAAACCTTTGATGCTCTTCACAGTGTGGTAAAGCAGCCAGCCATCAGTGGGTGCGAGTAGAGCAGAACGGCATGGATGGTCACAGTAAATGATCAAATAAAGCTTTGGTGGTACAAAGATTCATTTTGGCAGCCTCCAAAATATTTTCAATGCAGGAAAAACCCTGCTGTAGAAGAGCCGTATTTGCATATGAATTTCAATATGTAAATCCTATTTACAGTAACCGTTCCTTTTAAATGAAAAAAACAATAAAACAAGCCTGAATTCCTGCACAATGGTTATGAAATCTCTTTTGATCTCCACACAGACGGCACCATGTCATCACGACCAATCAGAATCACCACTACAGAGCAGAATATCAGCTTCAATGGTAAGACGTCAGAAACATTGATTTTCAAGTTCAAAAGGTTCTTCAACTCAGTATTAGTTCAGGGGGGTGTACACTTATGCATTAAGTGGCATTTACTTTAAAGAAAGCTAGTTATATGTTACAAGCAAAACTAACAGAAGTTGTTGGGATTTTATTGATAGAATACATGTGATTTAAGTGTTTTAAGTTGTTTTTGAGGACCACTGTATAGAATAATGCATAAGTGACATAATATCTTCTTTCTGACCCAGCTGCGGGTCACGACCCCAGAAAAACCAGCACAGCTCTGGACCTGGTGAGCGGCTGCCATGACCAGACCTCCAACACTGAAGGTGACCAAACCCTGGGAAGGAGGATAACTTCCCAAAGTCCATTGTGTGTCTGTCAAACATTCTGTCTGGATTTTTTAGGACTTTTAGAGTCATGCTTATTTTGAACTGTACAAAGTAACTGTTAATAAACTAGCTCACGTGCACATCAAAACACAAACATCATGTATTTAATCATGTATTTTGGCAACTGTTTTTCTCTCCTGCAGCGCCCACAAAGATTAGCGAGGACAGACATAAAGAAATGTCTTCTTCACTGTTCATCAGTTTGCTGAGGGTTCCTCTGCTCCTGCTCCTGCTCTATGGGTTTGTTTGTTCTCTGGACGTCCTAAGCTCTGCTTTTCAGCTGGCTGGAGGTAATTATTCACCCTTAACCAGCCGTTTTGCATCTGTTAACCACATCTTTACTTGCTTTAAAGTTTTCTTTGACCTTTCAGCCATTTTGCTTTCTAGCTTTGATTTTGACTTTCAATTAAGCACATTTCCCAGACAAATTCCCATGTGCTTTTTCTGTTATTTTGGGCTGAAATGTTATTTTGTTTTCATGCAATTCTACATAATAGTACACTGGGTTTAAAAAAAAAGTTGGGTTGAAAATGGACAAACCCAGTGATTGGGTTGTTTTAACCCAGCAGTTGGGTTATATGTTTGCCCAACATTTGACTGAACCCAAAATAGGTTAGAAATTAAAAATCAGACATAATTACTAGAGGCAATAATAATAAGCAAAAGGTGAACATTTATTAATAAGCAATTTAATGAATGTTTATTGTTTAATTATTAGACTTATTAATAAATGTTAATTTCCAACATACTTTGGGCTGATTTTAACACTCTCGGGTCGGCAGTCACGCTGGTGTGATCACCGCGTTTTTTTTCTAACCAGTGTGAAAGAGACTCAAAATACTCTAGCTCATTATTTATGCAGCTCATTAGAGCTCTTTATGCAATTCTTTTGTCTTCTCAGGTGAGAATCACCCATTATTCATGATTATTCACGCCTCCACGCATACTGTGTTTCTTGACCAAAGATGTTTTAGAAAATTTAAATCTCTCTATTGTTTTATATGAACAAGCAGGCAGCATAATTTTTACCTCATTTTGAAGCAAAAACTCTAGTCTACTAACTCAAATACCCAGAAGTCTTTTGAACAAAGATTTAATATATATTTTTTGGCCTTATTTCAGTGACTTAAGTTTTTTGTTTTTTCAATAACCACGCATAAACGTTATTCCTTCAAAAACACAAACATGTACATACATGTTCCTCACATATTATTGTAGCCTAGTTTGTGCTGAATACAGTGTAATGACACTTTTTTCCATTAATATGTTTATGAACAACTGAAAAAAGCACAAATGTCAGGGCATGTCAAAACTTCTCCAGGGACCCAAAAAGACCCCTGAGGGTTAAGCAAGCAATACAGTCATTTTTAAACAACAGTTGAGTTAAATAAAACTACCCAGCAGGTTGGGCAAACATTTACCCAAACACTGGTTTTGTCCATTTTAAACCCAACCTGGGCTGTTTTTAACCCAGCATTTTTTAGAGTGTATCATTATTGGGTTGTTTCTCATTTTTCAAAGATTTGAACTGTTGTACATGTGTGAAATGAGGCTTTCTCAAATCATTGGTTAGACATTAAGATTTAGTTAATCAATTCTAAACATGTTAATGACGATGAAGAAATGGCTTTGCATGATTAACTTGAGCAGTCAGCGCTGTGGTGCATGTCATCTGTGCAAAAACAAGCATAACCTGCTGTTACAGGGTTAGTTCACCCAAAATTGTCATGATTCACTTGCTCTTGTCATTTTTAAACCTGTATGGTTACTTTTTTTCTGTGAAACAGATAAGTCATGTTCGTTATACCTATAAAAGTGAATAGGGGCAGATGGAAAAAATAAAATCAAAATAATCAGCAGTCCCTAAACGGTTTCATTGTATGTAAACATTTTGTGTTCCAAAGAAGAAAAAGTCATATTGGTTTGTGTTGACATGAGGGTGAGTGAATGATGACAGAATGTTCATTTTTGGGTGAATTAACCCTTTAGGATGATCACAGCAAAACTAGTTCACTAAAATGAAGCAAGTGTTTCTCTCTTTTGTCAGGCAAAGTGGCTGGAGACATTTTCAAGGATAATGTCATCCTGTCCAACCCCGTCGCCGGACTCATGGTGGGGATACTGGTCACGGTTCTGGTCCAGAGCTCGAGTACTTCCACATCCATTGTGGTCAGCTTGGTCTCGTCTGGATGTAAGAAATGCAACTCATTTTTAGCACAGACTAAAATCATAACCTCAGGTTCATATCATCAAATCATTCAAATATAATTAAGTACAATACCATTCAGAATTTTGGGGTCAGTAATTATTTTTCTTTAAAAAAAAATAAAAATTTGCAAGGCTGCATTAAACTGATCAAAAGTGACAGATGACATTTATAATGTCACAACATTTCTATTTAAAATAAATGTTGTTCTTTTGAATTTTCTATTTATCAAAGAATCCTGAAAAAATGTATGAAGGTTTCCACAAAAATCTGAAGCAGCTCAACTGTTTTCAACATTGATAATAATGATAAATGTTTCTTGATCAGCAAATCATCATATCAGAATGATTTCTGAAGGATCATGTGACACTGAAGACTGGAGTAATAATGCCGAAAATTCAGCTTTGATCACTGGATATAAATTACACTTTACTATATATTCACATAGAAAACAGACATTTTAAATTATAATAATATTTCACAATATTACTGTTTTTACTGTATTTATCATCAAGTAAATGCAGCTTTGGTGAGCAGAAGAGATTTCTTTCAGAAACATTAAAAAATCCCAATCTTTTGAACCATAGTGTACATAAAATGGCAATTAATTTAAATATTTATTTCTTTATTTAGATTTATTTATTTCTATACATAAATACATATTACACATACAGAGCCCCGCAAAAAAAAAACAAACAAACAAAAAAACTTTTTTTAAAGAAATAAGATTTTGTTCTCTCGTTTTAGTAAATCGTGGTGTTGTTGGACTAATTTGTTCCTTCCTTTAAACTTAAACAAGGGAACAAATTATTAAACCGTGCACACAATTTACTTAAAAAGAGGGAACGAATTCTTAAAACATGCTGATGTATTACTAAATCATGGGAACAAATTGTTAATATGTTCACATATTCATATACATATTTATATGCATTTTATTTGTACTGAGAAACACCCATAAATGAACATCATTCAAAGACAAAAACAGTGAATAGACAAAAAAAGTGACTTTAAAAGTCAATATATTGGTTGTTTTTATTTTCATATCATTGAACATAAACCCATCAGTGTCTAGGTACTCGTGCAGACGGACGTAAAATTCCTGGCGACATGCTTTTAGCTTAACTTACCTTAACTTTTTATCTGATCCAGAACTTCATGACATCCAAAGTTCCTTTTAACAAAAATAGTGACTCATGGCTTAATTCTCTGCGATCGTCTGCTCTTGCGAAACTTGGTACTTTTTATTCCACATTATTTCCGGAAAGCCTTATCTCTATATGTTGTTGCATAATTTTCCCAGCTTTAATGAAGTGACATCTCTCACGGATGAACTAATTAGCTGGTGCATTTGCAGCGACGGCCTCAAAGTGTGAGAAGCTTGTGAAGTGTGACTATCAGAGCTCGATCCAGAGAAACACCAGAGCGCCGATGAAATCGCAACAGATGCACGGCTTTAATTAGGAAGTTTTGTTTGGGTTAATGAGCTTATGTTTAGCACAATAAAGAGATTTATTATATAGCAGCAACAGTGGGAGATCTAAAAGTCTGAGATCACATGCCAAATGGGATTAGAAAATATTAAAACAAGAAATTATGGTGTAAAATGATATTTCAACAACATCAGAATTTTTCAGTGCAACTTTTACTCAAATGTTTATGCCGAAATAAAATGTGCATTCATTTAGAAAAAGGCAAAATAGAAGCATTTTAGCCAGTAACCTAGACTGTACAGCGTGTGTGTGTGTGTGTGTGTGTGTGTGTGTGAAGCTGATGGGTTTCAGACTCCACAGCAGTTCAGTCTCTTGAAAGAAATCTTGATGTTTTGAAATGGATTGAAGGGAATAACCTTGCTTTTCTCTGAGTAAATGAATTGGAGCTAATGGATGTGGGAGTGTGTTCATTCACACTAAGATCTGTGGGTCTTCAGCGAAAACACACTCCAGCTGCAAACCACAGCAGAGCAAGGGACTGTAATTACTGCAATTACTGATGCTAAATTACACATTGATAGTCTCTGAATGGAGATGTGACTTGACTCTAATGCCAGCCTGATTTAAGAGTCAGTTGAAACAATGGAAATGATAAGATGTCATATCCAGCATCAGAAGAGATACATCATGATGGTGAATTTTGCACATGCAAACACCACTTAGAAAATATAAAACTCTATAATGCATTTAATAGAAGGGCATTTATAATGTTTTTAAATAAAGTCTCTCCAAGACTGCTTTTATTTGATCAAAAATGCAGTAAAAACAGTGAAATATTATTACTATTTAAAATAAAATTTAATATGTAATTTATTCCTGTGATCAAAGCTGAATTTTCAGCATCAGTCTTCAATGTCACATGATCCTTCAGAAATCATTCTGATATGCTGATCTGCTGCTCAAGAAACATTTCTGATTATTCATTATAAACTACCATTTTAAAGTTTGTTGTGAGTAAGATTAAAATAAGATGCATCAAATTGATCAAAAGTGACAGTAAAGACATTTATGAAGTTACAAAAGATTATATTTCAAATAAATGCTGTTCTTTTGACCTTTCTATTCTTTGGAAGCTTGTTTCTGCCACTAAATAAAAAATAAAAAAGATAACTGTGACTGTTTATCTCACAATTCTGAACTTTTTTCTCACAATTGCAAGATATAAACTTGCATTTGAGAGTTATAATGTCAGAATTGTGAGATATAAACTCACAATTGCAAGAAATAAAGTCAAAATTATGAATTATGTCAGAATTGTGAGATATAAACTCACAATTCTGACTTTTTTCTTGCAATTACGTGTTATAAAGTCCAATTCTGAGGAAAAAAAACACTTTTCAAAATGATTTCTGAAGGATCATGTGACACTGAAGACTGGAGTAATGATGCTGAAAATTCAGCTTTGAACACTGGATATATATTATATTTAACTATATATTCACATAGAAAACAGATATTTTAAATTGTAAATTTTTTTTTACAATATTTCTGTTTTTACTGTATTTTTCATTAAATAAATGCAGCCTTGATGAGCAGAAGAGACATTGTTGCAGCCATATTTAAATCTTTTGTCCAGCAGTGTAAATGTGTGTTTGTATCCGTGTGCGTGTGTGTGTGTGTGTGTGTAGTGCTTGAAGTGAAGTCTGCCGTCCCCATCATCATGGGCTCCAACATCGGCACGTCTGTCACCAACACCATCGTCGCCCTGATGCAGGCGGGAGAGAGGAACGAATTTAAACGGTACCAACCAAATGATTTTCACCATCACTGTTATTAACAGGATTAAATCACACTGACATGCAACCATTTTGTTCACTTAAAGTATTTATAAGCTCACTTGCAAAATGCTTCTCAATGTTGCAGAATTGATTTCTTAAAATCAACATGAAATCAAAATTGTGCCCATTTACATTGTCAATGCATGTTCTAGGTCTTGCTGTGAATAATTGATCAGTGCGTGTTATTTCTTAGAAAACTAATTATCTTTCTAAGCTTTCATCAAAATGCAATAACTTTTTTTCCTGCCTCTGAAATGACTTCAATTTCAGCTTACGCCACCTAGGTGTAGACTAATGCGATGCAATAGTCAAGTATATACTGCAAAAAGTGATTCTCTACCTTGGTATTTTTGTGTTTTCCAGTACAAATAATCTTAATAATGTGATATCAAGGTAATTGTGATGCAAAATGACATCCTGAAGTCTTGTTTTCTGAGAAATTAAGTGAGTTTCTGATTAAAACAAGAAAAAAATTATCTGCCTAAAAAGGTGGGAAAAAAATTAGAAGGAAATCAAGTTTATTTTTCTGACACCATTGACATATATTTGCAAAAATATAAATCACTTTTTGCAGTGTGTACCTATTCAGGTGTTGTTTTAGGTAATGCAACCTTTCCAAAATCCTGGCAATAATAGCATATAATATTTCTGTAGGCCGACCCACCAGTCAGCATCTTCCCGGTTCCCTCGACAAAAACCCACCAGCCGCATTGGCTTTTGAATTACTGCAGAAAATAAGCTTGTGTTCACCACAGACCTTATTTCAGCCATTCACATTCAAAAACACATTGACTCCAGGACGATGGAACCAGAAGTGCTCAAATGCAACTCATTTCTGGGTTTTGTCCTACAAAAATACATCATCTCTGGAGCAAATAATGGTGATGACCTTCAGCCTTCATGTTCTGTTTAGAAAGCCTTTTCTGATATGAAACCATCCAATTCCACATAAATAATTTATCATTTCCATCACATTACAGACTGAATGTGCTGCCAGTGTCATTTCAGGTGGACTTTTACAACCTCAATCAACAAATTTCCTTTCTCTTCTGATTTTATCCAGGAAAAACACGTATTAAAAAAGCATCAATGATATATGCGAAGACTATAAACAGTAATTATAATTTTAAGCTGTTATAAGTAATCCTGTCGTTCTCCAGGGCGTTTGCCGGGGCGACGATCCACGACTGTTTTAACTGGCTGTCTGTGCTGGTGCTGCTGCCGCTCGAGGTGGCGTCGGGTCTGATGAGTTTCCTGGCCAGAGTCACTGTCAGCGGCTTTCAGCTGCACAGCGGAGATGAAGCGCCTGAACTGCTGAAGACGCTCACCGAGCCCTTCACCAAACTCATCATACAGGTGTGTGTGTGTGTGTGCGCCAGGCATATGGGCCCACCAGGACACTGTGTAGTAAAAAAATGTGTAAATTATCTTGATATTTCTTTGTTTTTACTTTTTTGTAATGGAGGGTGAATATATTCTTTATTAATATGTTTTATTCTTGCTTTTGAACTGTAACATAAAACATAATACATAACTTTGTGCACAAGACAAGATAAAGAGGGAATAAATAAATAAACAACAAAAAAGTTGTCAATAGGATGAAACTACGGAAGAGGATTAGGGCCAAGCAATAATAAAAAACTAAAACCATCTCGAGATTAAAGTTGTTAAATTTCAATGAAGAAAAAAAGTCGAGATAAAACGTTGAGAATAAAGTCATTAAATTACGAGAACAAATTCGTTAAATTATGAGAAAAAAGTCGAGATAAAATGTTGACAATAAACTCGTTAAATTACGAGAAAAAACTCGTTACATTATGAGAAAAATGTCGTTAAATTTCAAGAAAAAAGTCGAGATAAAATGTTGAGAACAAACTCATTAAATTATGAGAAAAAAGTTGTTAAAATACGAGAAAAAAATCATAATTTAATGATTTTTTTCTCGTATTTTAACAACTTTTTTCTCATAATTTAATGAGTTTGTTCTCAACATTTTATCTCGACTTTTTTCTTGAAATTTAACAACATTTTTCTCATAATTTAATGAATTTGTTCTCGTAATTTAATGACTTTTCTCATAATTTAATGAGTTTGTTCTCAACATTTTATCTCGACATTTTTCTCGAAATTTAACGTCATTTTTCTCATAATTTAATGATTTTTTTTCTCGTATTTTGAGAATGTCGTTAAATTTCGAGAAAAATGTCGTTAAATTTCGAGAAAAAAGTCAAGATAAAATGTTGAGAAGAAACTCATTAAATTATGAGAAAAAAGTCGTTAAATTACGAGAACAAATTCGTTAAATTACGAATTTGTTCTCATAATTGAACGACTTTTTTCTCGTAATTTAATGACTTTATTTGACGACTTTTTTCTCATAATTTAATAACTTTATTCTCAACATTTTATTTTGACTTTTTTCTCAAAATTTAATGAGTTTTTTCTCAAAATTTAACAACTTTAATCTCGAGATGGTTTTATTTTTTTATTATTGCTTGGCCCTAATCCTCTTCCATATGAAACAGAATTATTAGTCCAGTGTGAGAAAGATTTTTCTAGTCGACTATTAGTCGTTCATTAATGCCATTAGTCAACTAATTGCACTTTGTATTAATTTAATTACTTAAATATATACTGAGGAGAATACTGAACCATAATGAGCGTTTAATATATATAGGCTTGATATAGCCTATTCTACGCTCAAGCGCACACATAAGGCTTGCTGCAAAGTAATGATAATGAATGTGTCCAGAAAAAATAGCAAGGAGACATTTTAATTATTTATTAAAGGGTTAGTTCCTCCAAAAATGAAAATTCTGTCATTAATTACTCACCCTCATGTTGTTCTACACCCGTAACACAAATTAAGATACTTTTGATAAAATCTGATGACTCAGTGAGGCCTGCATCACCAGCAATAACACTCCCTTTTTCAATGCCCAGAAAGCTATTACATTTAAAACAGTTCATGTGAGTACAGTGGTTCAACCTTAATATTATAAAGTGACAAGAATATTTTTTGTGCACCAAAAATAACAAAATAGTGACTTTATTCAACAAAATCTAGTGATGGGCGATTTCAAAACACTGCTTCATGAAGCTTCGAAGCTTTAGTTTCAAATCAGTGTTTTGGAGCGTGAATCAAACCGCCAGAGTCACGTGAAAAAAACACTAATGACGTAACGAAGCCCCGTTTACTGAAATCATGGGATTTTGACGCTCCGAACCACTTATTCGAAACAAAAGATTCGTAACGCTTCATGAAGCAGTGTTTTGAAATCGCCCATCACTAGATATTGTGGAATAAAGTCACTATTTAGTTTTTTTTTTGGCACACAAAAAGTATTCTCGTTGCTTTATAATATTAAGGTTGAAGTCTGAACTGTTTTAAATATGTCTTTAGTAGCTTTATGGGCATTGAAAAAGGAAATTATCTTGCTGGCAATGCACTGAGCCATCGGATTTCATCAAAAATATCTTAATTTGTGTTCTGAAGATGAACAAAGGACTTATGGGTGTGGAACAACATGAGGGTGAGTAATAAGTGACAGAATTTTCATTTTTGGGTGAACTAACCCTTTAATAAACTAGTGTTTTTTGAGTCAGAGATGAAGTTGCTGACTTCATCTCCACAGTATAGTGAACACACCTTCAGAGATAAATGCAACTTTCACACATAAGTCAATAGTATTTGTGTTCGATTTGAACTGGCTCGTTTAAAAGTCGACATTTCAAGATTTGGATAAATGTATTTCTCATGTCTGTGAGGCAAGTATACGCTGAGTTTCAGTTATCTTTATTTTTCAAAAGCACAGCGTTTACTAGTTATTGTGAGTTTAGACCCTTTACAGTTTCGAATCATGTATTACTCTTGTTCCTGTTGTTATAAAAAATAAACTCCAGTGATCGCGCCGGCGCCTCCATGTCTTGCAGAAAACGCACTATACTTTAGCTTCACAAACTCTTGGATATGCACCTAATAATAGCGCACATTTATGTTGGTGAGCGGCCATGTAAAGTTGCTACTACTTACATGTTTTAAATGATAAGCCAAATTCGAGGTTGTTTGGATTTCCTGCACGCCACACTGTAATTACCACAAGGACCCGCTTGACTTCACCACAAGTTCAAATGTATTACTTTACAGTGAAGTCTAGTTGTTTTCGTTTATTTCCTTCAAATAAAATCCTGTGTCCTGCATATCATCGTTAAATCTGTGGTCAGTGTGTTCAGACTCATGTTTCCTCCGGTGTTGAGATATGCAGGATCTTCTGTCAGGGTGTATTTTCTGTCAGTGCTCACAGCGGCACACAGAGTCTCATGCTGACTGTGGCGTCTCGCCCTTCTAGCTGGATAAATCGGTGATAACGGGCATCGCCCTGGGCGACGAGTCCATGAGGAATCACAGCCTCGTGAAAGTCTGGTGCAAGTCCAGCGTATTTGTGGTAACTTTCTCCTGACACAAACATTGTTCATGCTCATAATCACACATATCAAGAATTTACTGACACACTTTCAAATTAACCTAAAGTTTCTTGTTTCTTGATGTAATTTTGCTTGATTCATTTTATGCAATAAGTTTATATACAAACACACACACATAAAATGACAAAAGAAATGTTTACAAATTATAGATTTGTTTAATTTTCCATAAAATGTATTCAAATTTATTTATTTTTATATAAATTGCATGCAAATTTTTATGCTGTTTTTTTTATTTTATTTTATTTTATTTTATATTTTCTCATTATTGGAACAGAGCATTTGTTATTTTGTGTTTAATAAATAACAATTTTTTTCCCACTTAAATGAGAATATAGAATGATTATGTTTAACTGAAAATTATATCAAAATGAACAAAAATAAGCTTTTTTTTCCTTAAAAAATACTTTCTTATATCTTTGACATGTATGGAAGCTTGTTTCTGCCGCAGAATAAAAAATAAAAGAAGTATTTAAGATTTTTTTATTGCACAATTTCCCACAATTGCGAGTTTATATCTCACAATTCTTACTTTTTCCCCTCAGAATTATGAGATTATTGCAATTCCAAGTTCTAAAATCTGAGTTCAAATCACAATTGCAAGATAAAAGTCACAATTACTTTCTCAATTTTTATTCCATTGCATAAAGAAGCTTCTGTAGAAATGAGACCTGGACGTGTTCCTGACAGTGAGTTTCTCCCTCACGGATTCACACTAAACTAATACTAGCCTTCATGTGTAAAGTGAACTTTTCCTGGTCAGGTTGTGTTTGGATAGGCGTTTAAAGAGCACTGAGACAAACACAGTCTGTCAGTCATTGACACTCATCATCATCACTCACTGTCACGTCAGCGTTCACTGATCTGTGATGGTCTCTGGCAGACTGTAATACTTGCTCTTCTTCTGTTGTGCAGTCGTTTTTAGAGAAGTTCTGCTGTTTCTCTCTCTTCAGTCTTCAGTGAATGTGACAGCAGCTGCCGCCCAGAACTGCTCCGCTGAACTGCATTGTGGGAAGGACAGTAATCTCACCTGGATCATACAGAATATCAGCAAGCCGATCAACACAGAGAAATGTGAGTGTAATCTTAGAGTCATTTAAGTGAAATAAGTTTGTCTTATTTCTTCTATCCAGGATTTGTGTGTGTGTGTGTGTGTGTGTGTGTACATTTTATTTATTTAATTTCCATCCATTTTTTTTTTTTTAGTTTTTATTTATTTTTATTTTTTTTATTTATTTTTTTATTTACTTGCAATTTATTTATTTTTATTTACTTTCTATTCATTTATCCCACTTTATTTTTTATTTTTTTATTCTAGTTTTTAGTAGTTATTTTATTATTTCCTTTCCATGTATTTATTTACGTTCTATTCACTTTCTTTATTTATTAATAGGTTTTATTTATGTATATGTTTGTTTTTTTCATTTTCTATTTATTTAATTTTAGGTTTTATTCCTATATTTTTGTTGTTATTTATTTACTTTCTATTTATTTATTATTTACTTTCTATTATTTATTTATTTATATACTTTTATTTACTTTCTATTAATTTATATTTTTATTTACATTCTATTCATTTACTTTATTAATCTGTTCGCTTTCTTTATTTTCAGATTTGATTTATTTGTATTTTATGTATTTGTATTTTTTATATTTTCTATTTATTTGCAGTTTTGCATGCTAAAACCACAAAAAAAAAAAAAAAATTTGTTACTTGAAATAAAATAAAAATTAACTGAAAAAAAATAAATAAATAAACTTGATGTACTAAATAAAACCGAAATAAAAATGTATAGAAACCATATCGCCATTCATTAACTATTTCAGTCGTATCGGACTCATGGTGATTCTGTCGACCATCTCTTGCCAAACTGACCATGAATTTTCCTGGCAATGATTTTTATCTCAATGTTACTAAAATAATACTGCCCCCTACTGATCATCTGTGTTCATTAGGGCCCGAGCACCGATGGTGTGAGGACCCTATTGGAATTGCTCCGTTTTTATGCCTGTTTTTTGTCCTCCGCAGGCCGGCATCTGTTTGTGGATTCGGGTCTGTCGGATCTGGCGGTGGGGCTGGTTCTGTTAGCCGGCTCTCTGATGGTGCTGTGCTCCTGTCTGCTGCTGCTCGTCAAAGTGCTCAACTCACTCCTCAAAGGTCAAGTGGCAAAGGTCGTTGAAGGGGTCATCAACACGGGTGAGTGGAGGAGAGAAGTGTTACTGTAGTATTTACTGTTAGTGTTGGGGATTTACACAACCGAACACACACAAAGCTGTTTGTAGATGTTGTGTAACATGCATTTAATAAATTCAAGCCACCTGTATTTATATAGCTAATGCTCTAAAACAATATTGATTCAAAGCAGCTTCACATAATCAATGCTCTTCAATATGAGACACATTCAAATTCTGCTGTAAAGACAATAGTCCATTAATTATCTTTAACTAAAACTATTAAAAAAAACATTTCTGTTATTTGAAATAAAATAAAATATAAATGTTAGTTAAAAATATAAACATTTAAAAATCGAAATGTTGCATTGGCGATAAACTGAAATAAGTTTAAGTTGAAGCACTAAAATTATTAACTGGAAATAAATTAAAACTAAAACTCACTAAAAATGAAAACTAAAACTGGAATATAAAATAAATTAAACCTATATAGCAATGTTAAAAAAAAATACAAATGCACATAATGAAAATACTAAAATTTAAATGAAAATGAAAAATATAGAAGTTAAAGATAATTTAAAATATTTTTAAAAAACTATAATAAAATAAAAAATATTTTTTAAAAACTATATAGCTATTTAAAAATAATAATAAAATCACAAGTGCATATAATGAAATTACTATTAACTAAAATTAACATGAAAACTAAAAATATAGAAATTAAAGCTCATTTAAAATATTATTAAAATATGTTAAAATAAATAAAAACTACAACTGAAATAAAAAATAAATAAACCTATATAGCAATATTTAAAACAAAAGAACTAATAAAATGATGAAAGCACATGACAAAATCACTAAATATTAAACTAAAACATAAAAATCAAAGCTAAAAATATATAAGTAAAAGCTCATTTAAAATATGAACAAAAAATAAAAAATAAAACTGCACATAAAATTCCTAAAAATGTAACTAAAATAAAAAAATGCAGAACCTCATTTAAAATATTAATAGAACTATACTAAAATAAATTAAATCTGTAAAGCAATATTTAAAACAAACAAAAAAACTAATAAAATAACTAAAAATTTAACTAAAATTCACATGAAAACTGAAAAAAAAAAAATATAATTTAAAATATTAGAGTTCAGTATGAGTTATATGAGTTCAGCAGCTCTACAGAGCACAAACGTGTTATTATTCAGCTCAATAACACTGTCGATGTTGCAAAATTCATCAGTTAACAAATTCAGTAAAAAATTGATAAAGAGATTTCATAAGTAACATGTTTCCCATGTGCACACAGCTTTAAACTCTTACAGTACGTCAACAGTTGTCTCGTTTGTGTCTATTTTTAACGTCCATGTTTCCTGATTTCCCCTCCACAGATTTCCCGTATCCTCTGGGCTGGCTGTCAGGATATCTGGCCATGCTGATGGGAGCAGGAATGACCTTCATCATCCAGAGCAGCTCCGTCTTCACCTCTGCCATGACTCCGCTCATAGGTGAGTCTCTCCAGTTAGAAGAGTGTTCACAATACATGATGGAGACCACCAGCAGGCAGCAGCACCAGATTACTGAAAACACATTAATAATGCATCCATCCCAGTCCACAAATACATTCTGTAGATTCACAGGCCAGAAATGTAAGAGCATGCACACAGTGAAGAAAAGAAAATCCAGCAGATTTTATTGCATTTTTAAGGTAAACTATAGACCACTGATGCTTCGGCTGTAAATTAATGATCGAATAATCAGCAGTTTTCATAAATTTTTGCTGTTTTGTTCAAATGTACAAATGTAGAGCAAAGGTGAGGATGAACTTCATTGGCTGTAATAAATATTATCTGTGACTTCAGCTCTGTCAGGTCAGGCAAACTCATGGTGCTTTCCCTTTCAACTATTTCTTCATTAATTTACCCCATTATTCCACAATGATTCATGGACTGCTGCGTGATTATGGTAATTATTAACTTTTCAGCCAATGGGGGGATCCCTCTGTCTCTTTGAGATGGCTGTTTCCATGGAGTTCATCACTTATTAAAGCCCCTGGAGAGCTGAAGTGTCACTGGACTTATTATTAATAGTAAAAACAGGGTTAAAAGATCATCAGCGCTGACAAAAGGACAGGAGCCCCATGATCTCACAGGTCATTTGAATTCATTATGAGGAGGACATTTACATGTAGTTTGTTTTTTGATGTTTTTCCTGCTTCATTTTGAGTTTATAGAAATTATATGATGATATCAAAGAATCCTGAAAAATAAAATATATCAGTTTCCACAAAAATATGAAGCAGCACAACTGTTTTCAACATTGATGATAATCAGAAATGTTTCTTGAGCAGCAAATCACCATATCAGAATGATATCTGAAGGATCATGTGACGCTGAAGACTGAAGTAATGATGCTGAAAATTCAGCTTTCATCACTGGAATAAATTATATTTTACTATATATTCACATAGAAAACTGATATTTTAAATTGTAAAAATATTTCACTTTTTTTAGTGTATTTGATCAAATAAAAACAGCCCTGATGAACAGAAGAGACTTTACAATAAGGTCCCTTTTGTTAACGTTAATAAATGCATTAACTAACAATGAACAATATATATTTTTTAAGCATTTATTAATCTTATTAACACACTCTGAAAAATGTTTGGTTAAAAACAACCCAAGTTGGGTTGAAAATGGACAAACCCAGCAATTGGGTTGTTTTAACCCAGTGGTTGGGTTAAATGTTTGCCCAACGTGCTGGGTAGTTTTATTTAACCCAATTACTGATTAAAAATGACTATATGGCTGGCTTAAAATGAATCCAAAATAGGTGAGAAATTAAAAATCAGACACATAATTACTAGAGTAATACAATATAACAATAAAATAACAATAATAATCAAAAGGTGTACATTTATTAATAAGAAATTTTTATTGTTTATTATTCATTATCTTCTTAATAAATGCTCATTTATTAAACATATTAATACATGTTAATTTCCAGCATATTTTAGGTTCATTTTAAGCAAGCAATACAGTAATTTTTATACAACAGTTGAGTTAAATAAAACTACCCAGCAGGTTGGGCAAACATTTAACCCAACCACTGGGTTAAAACAACCCAATTGCTGGGTTTGTCCATTTTCAACCTAACTTGGGTTGTTTTTAACCCAGAGTGCATTAGTTAATGTATTAACTAACATGAACAATGAGCAATACATTTGTTACAGTATTTATTAATCGTTAATGTTAGTAAATACAATCCAGCTGTTTATTGTTTGTTCATGTTAGCTAATGTTAAAGAGGACCTATAATTCCCCTTTTTACAAGATGTAATATAAGTCTCTGGTGTCCCCAGAATGTGTGTGTGAAGTTTCAGCTCAAAATCCCCCACAGATCATTTATTATAGCTTGTCAAATTTGCCCCATTTGGGTGTGAGCAAAAACACGCTGTTTCTGTGTGTGTCCCTTTAAATGCAAATGAGCTGCTGCTCCAGAAGAGGGCGGAGCTTTAACAGCTCAACAACAACAAAGCTGGAGAATCTCACGCAGCCAAAATGAGGATTGTCAGTAACGGTGTTCAGCCTTACATTGTTCAAACCGGAGTCGACACTGATGGAGAGACTCAGGAAGAAGTTACAACTTTTACAATGAAATCTGAGCAGCTCGTTTTTTCACATGCTTGCAGAGAAAGGCTTACCAAAAACAAAGTTACTGGGTTGTCCTTTTTCACGTTATTTGGCTTGGTAGATGCACCGCGGACCCAATTATAGCACTTCAACATGGAAAAAGTCAGATTTTCATGATATGTCTCCTTTAAATGAAACATTATTGTGATATCTTTCAAAAAATCTTACCAACCCCAAACTTTTGAATGGTTCATATGTATGGGAAGACTGGGGCTAGTTAAAAGGCTTGAGTAAAAAGTCCAGTTTCACAAATGTATTCTCTAGATGTTGTTTCAAACGTAGTCTTGTTCCTCAAACCAAAGGATGATTCCATATAGCATTGATTGAACACGCTTCTTAATTCCTGTATGTCCGCAGGCATTGGCGTGATCAGTCTCAATAGGGCGTATCCTTTGACCTTGGGCTCCAACATTGGCACGACCACCACGGCCATCCTCGCCGCTCTCGCCAGCCCCAGAGAGAAGCTCCCCGCTGCATGTCAGGTACGGCAGAGAGAGATACCAATCACAGCCTTCACAGAGCACTCACTGGAAATTTCAATTTTCTAAAATCATTGCATCTTATCAAAAATTCAGGGTGAAAGTCTGCTTGCTTTTCCAACTGGATGATGAATAAAATGCATCTCCTGGATGTATAGCACTTATTATGCATTTATTTATGCATATTAGTGGTGCGTGCTTAGGCATCCCAAACCACTTGTTTGTTTAAATCCCTAAACAGAAGTATTACATTCAGAGTTTAATGGATTCAGCTAAAATTATGCATCGTTTTAAAGAGAGATTTCCTATGGAAGCTTGTTTCCGCCATGAAATAAAAAATAGAAAAGGTAATTGTGTCTTTTTATCTCACAATTCTGACTTTTTTCTCACAATAGTGAGATATAAACTCACAATTGCATGTTATAATGACCAATTGTGAGGCAAAAAAGACTGACGTTTTTTCTCAGAATTTCGAATTTATATCATACAATTCTGAGAAGAAAAAAAAAACTAAATTGCAAGTTTATATCTCGCACTTTTTAAGATGCAATCTATATCACACAATTGTTGATTATTTATGTGCATGTAAATCTGCTGTATACTCTCATCTTCCCTCCAGATTGCTTTGTGCCATTTTTACTTCAACATCTTTGGGATTTTACTGTGGTATCCAGTCCCGTTCACTCGTCTGCCCATCCGGATGGCGACTGCGCTGGGTGAACGCACAGCCAAGTACCGCTGGTTTGCCGTGCTCTACCTGCTGGTCTGTTTCCTGCTGCTGCCCTGCCTCGTGTTCGGCATCTCTCTGGCCGGATGGCAGGCCATGGTCGGCGTGGGTGCGCCGTTCGCCGCGCTCACCGTCTTCGTCCTCCTGGTCAACCTGCTGCAGTCCCGCAGTCCCACACACCTGCCCAAGACGCTGCGCAGCTGGGACTTTCTCCCGCAGTGGATGCACTCTCTCAAACCGCTTGACAAACTCATTACCAAAACCACGGCGTTGTGCTGCAGCCCGGCTCGACTGAATGACCCAGATGTGGTCGTAGTGTCTCCAGACACAATAAACATCAAGCCAGAATCAAAGAAACAAGCCGAGCAGTGGTATGATAACCCTGCCCTGTCCCTACCGGAGGAGATTTCCTCAGAGCCCAGAGTCTTTAGACTTAGAGGACTAGAAAGATGCAACAGCACGCCGTTATAGAAAGTCTGTATTCTTCGTAAAATGAAACATCCGGGTTTTTAGTGCCTTTGAATGGCCAGTCTCAGATTTAAGCTCTGTTCCAAAGCCAAGTGAAAATTTTAAGGCATCATATGCATGATTATTCTGCCTTTTAAGATGTCATATTCTGGCCTAAATATAAGACAACATCCCATGCATCTTTCATGTAGGAGATGATCTCATAATGCGTGGTGACAACTCAGTAAGAGACAAAGTAAAAAAAAAAAAATGCTGATTAAAAATGTATTTTAGTGCCGAAAAGTACACTGTAAACCCAAATAAGTTGGGCTAACTTTTTTTGAGTATGATGTTCCCAATTTTAAGTATGCATCAAGTTGAGTTTGTAGTACTGTTGCATGTTAATTGCTTATTGCTAACTCATTCAGCAATTATCATAAAAGATTTTGTTAATGAACTTTCTTCACTTTTTGTGCTTGCAAATCAAATGATGTAAACCCTAATAAGTTGTCAGAACTCAAAAAAGTTAAGAAACTCAACATTTAAGATTTTTATTTTGTACTCATACATTTTTATAGTTCTTAACTTGAAATATTTGACACTAATTTATACATTTAATTATCAGGTTATCTCAATGTAAATATTTTGCTAGCTATAACACATTCAGAAAATGCCAACTTGCTAATTTGCTAACATGTTAATAATAGCATGGTTTAGCACTTACTGAATGAGCACAGCAACTTAAAACATGTAACTTACCTGCTCTCAAACCAAGCAGCATGCACCACTTGTCACCATGATGGAAACTCTCAAACCCACATTAATGTTTTGTTATGCTAGATGAGTTTCTGTTAATCACTACTAAATCTCCCTTACCATTAATCTTGCACACAAAAAAAGCATTATATAACATTTAATTTTAGCATTTACTCTTCCTTTCGAGTGCCATGGGCAAAGCATGCTGATAAATAACAAATTCAGCCCAGTTTCAGTTGAAATCAAGTTAGTCTAAATTAAAAGAAATGGGTTCATACAACTCAAAACAATGAAACAGCTCAGTTTACTTGAAATACGTCAGTGCTGTAAACTCAAAAAAAGTTCTAAATACTCATAACAGTTAATTTTACTGAACAAATTTAATTTAAGTTTTTCCTACTCAAACCAATTAAGTATTTTGAGCATTGGGGTTTACATAGTGATAAAATCAGCATATAGGCTAAAAGATCTAAAATGAAGATTAAAAACAAGAAATCAATATTGTCAACCCAGCTCTCACGTCCACACAGTTGAGATATTTAGCTTATCCACATTGTGTGACACTTTCAGACTGACACAGTTCCGAAAAGTGTCACATAAATGTTATTTCGGAATGTTCTTTGCTGTATTATTATGCTTATTAGAGTTTACATACTAATACCAAACTCTACTAAAATCAAAGAGGGGTGCTGTTTATGTTACTGCCTATTTAGAGTATTTCAAATCAGTCACTTTTAAGGATGCTGTCTTAAAATGGAGCTAGTCTCTTGCGCTCAACAAAGCTGCATTTATTTGATCAAAAAAAAACATTAAAAACTGTAAAAATTCTGAAATATTATTACAATTCAAAATAATAGTTTTCTATGTGAATATATATTCAACTGTAATTAATTCCTGTGATCAAAGCTGAGAATTTTCAGATATCCAGTCCTCAGTGTCACATGATCCTTCAGAAATCATGTTGTGATACTGTGATATTTTTTTCAGAATTCTTTAATGAATGAAAAGCAGCATTTATTTTAATTTTTTTTAAATCATGTCTTTACTGTCACTTTTGATCAATTCAATGCATCCTTGCTGAATAAAAGTATTGATTTCTTTAAAAAAAACAAAAAAAAAACAGACCCCTACTTTTGAACACGAGTGTAAGTCGTACACAGCAAGGCAGTTCACTAGGTTTTGGAACAGAGCCTTAGTTTTGCATGGTGCATATTCAAATTCAAATTGCATTTTTGGAGCAAATCGATCTAATTTTATTCACCATAATATTTTCACAATAGGTTGAGAGAATTATATGAAGCCTTATCTGCAGGCCATTGTGTCTCTGAGGAATCTGGTAAATGAAGATTTTGTTGTTTTGTCCTGCAGCCGTGCACAAATGTTTATTATCTGCAGCGTTATGTAAATCTCGCCGAATAAGTGGTTTGAAAGCCTGCATCAACAGACGGGGTCTGTACGGCACAAACATAACTCAGAGCATCCCAGCATGCCTTGTGTTATTAAATATACAGATATTAAAATCCAAATAGCTGTCTTTTTAATTTCCTGGCTTGCTTAATGCAAATGAGAGAATGGACCACATTGAGTGTTATTAAAAAATAGTTTGTTTTAATTAAGTATTAAACATTCTTCAGTGTATTAAAAGCCATTGAAAGCAGAATATTTGCTCTAATTCAAAATATTGAAATGGCAAGAAAAGCTTATAGATTTACTGAGTGGTTTTCAATTATAAACGCTGAAAACTGACCAACTGTTTCATCATACAGTCAACAAAAACCCCACATAATAATGTTTTAGTGTGCAGGGACGTAACTGTTTCAGTGAAATAAATAAGCATGCATGTTCTTTTGTATACGCTTTTTATATCCAGTGTATCCTCTTCTATGTTGCAGTTTCTTCATTGAATGAAACACATAGTATGATTATTTGACAACAAAGCAGCATACTACCCTGCTGAAAAATAAAAAACCTGATTTAAATAGTCTCAGTCTGACTCAGTCTCCCAGTACCCAAAACCCAGAAAACTAGCTTTGACTGGTTTGAGAAGTTGGTTTCAGCAGGTTAAGGTTCGAAATATTTGTTGTTGTATAATGCATTCTTTCACATGCAAAGGCCGTAACCTTATCTTGAGCATTGGGGGGATGAAAGTTGGTCTTTTTATGTAAAATAATTAAATAATTAAAGTATTACAATGGATTTAAAGGAATAAAGTAAAAGAAACAAAAATGCTAAAAGAAGTTCTAAGTCCAGTTGTAGTAACTTGTGAAGTAATCAATTTAAATATGTTGCAAATAATATTATGTACACATTCACTCTAGAGCTGCACGAATAACCGTTAAAAGATCGCAATCTCAATTCAAACACACACACGATCTCATTCCTTAATGACAACGATTAGCCTGTCTACTCTTCAAATGCTGATTGTACTGATTATATCGATTACAAGCGACTGTTAAAAAATGTATTTGTCATTGAATCATTCATTCAAGAGATTAGTTCAAAAACGCTGATTCATCCCATAATGAAGTAGGCCTATTTATGAGTGAGTCATTGAATCATTCATTCATTCATTAATTCAAAAAAATTTTTTTTTAAATAATCCATTCAGATTAAACATTTCTATGGAGCCTCGCACATGAGATGCAAGGGAAAAAAGTAAATTGCGCGCATGATTTAGTAAAACGTGCTCTCAATTTAGTAAATCGAGGGAGCGAATTAGTATTTCGTTTCCTCGATTTGCTAAATCGTGCACAAGTTTTACTATTTTGTTCCCTCGGTTTACTAAATCAATCACAAGTTTTACTAATTCGCTCCCTTGATTTACTAAATTGTGCGCAAGTTTTACTATTTTGTTCCCTCGATTTGCTAAATCGTGCACAAGTTTTACTATTTCGCTCCCTTGATTTACTAAATTGTGCGCAAGTTTTACTAATTCATTCCCTCGATTTGCTAAATCTTGCACAAGTTTTACTATTTTGTTCCCTCGATTTACTAAATCAATCACAAGTTTTACTATTTTGTTCCCTCGGTTTACTAAATCAATCACAAGTTTTACTATTTCGCTCCCTTGATTTATTAAATTGTTCGCAAGTTTTACTAATTCATTCCCTCGATTTGCTAAATCTTGCACAAGTTTTACTATTTTGTTCCCTCGATTTGCTAAATCGTGCACAAGTTTTACTATTTCGCTCCCTTGATTTACTAAATTGTGCGCAAGTTTTACTAATTCATTCCCTCGATTTGCTAAATCGTGCAAAAGTTTTACTATTTTGTTCCCCTCGATTTGCTAAATCGTGCACAAGTTTTACTATTTTGTTCCCTCGGTTTACTAAATCAATCACAAGTTTTACTATTTCGCTCCCTTGATTTACTAAATTGTTCGCAAGTTTTACTAATTCATTCCCTCGATTTGCTAAATCTTGCACAAGTTTTACTATTTTGTTCCCTCGATTTGCTAAATCTTGCACAAGTTTTACTATTTTGTTCCCTCCATTTGCTAAATCGTGCACAAGTTTTACTATTTCGCTCCCTTGATTTACTAAATTGTGCGCAAGTTTTACTGATTCATTCCCTCGATTTGCTAAATCTTGCACAAGTTTTACTATTTTGTTCCCTCGATTTACTAAATCAATCACAAGTTTTACTAATTCACTCCCTTGATTTACTAAATTGTGCGCACGTTTTACTAATTCGTTCCCTCGATTTAAAAATCGTGCGCATGATTTAGCAAATCGAGGGAACAAATTAATAAATTGTGTGCATGATTTAGCCTACTATTTGTTTTCCTGCATGTCTTTTGCGGGGCTCTGTACATGCAGCAAATAGCATTTTGTCAGAATCTCTAGTAAATTACATGTTATTTTGTTGAGTTGTCTGTTCAGACACAAAAGTTTGTTGTCACATTTAGTGAGGACTTACATGATTCATGTAAATGATTGCGTATTTTCAATTCAAAATGTTGAAATTTGATAAAGTTGGGTAGTTTGCATCACTGGATATTACTGTCGGTATAGTTGTCAAATATTAAATGTTTAGCTATATACCATGCATCTTCTAAGGAACTCTTTCACTGCTAAAACCAAAGTGTTGCGTTGGAATTCACACTTCTGTGAACAGTAAGCCCCGCCTTCTTCGATTTGATTGGCCGTCTCAATCATTTTGACATTGACGAGCACCATTAGACCGCTGAGGCCGAGCAGCCTAAAAATTGAACTTTTAAAACTTTTTAAACCATTTCTTATTATTCTAATCATGTCTATGGTGGTTACTGACCTGTCACATGCTATTTTTCACTAAGTAGTATGCATTGTGCAGTATTAAATAAGCAATAGGCTAGTATTCCATGGCAAACAGCAGATCATGAGGTAAATTCACAGGTAGCGCCTCATGCTAGGGTCAGTGTGGCAGACTGAACGCTAATTATCTGGTGACTGTGGAGATGACATTTCAGATGCTTTTATAGGCACATTGACTCACAGAAAGCAACACAAACACACACTGACTGCCATTGAGATGAATGGGAATGCTAGTGGAAAGCGCTCTCCGGGTGTCATAGACATGCTTGGCTGATACTGCAATAATAGTTGGGTGTGTAAAAAATGAGTTAAATAGGTGCACAGCAGCGTCAGTCCATGCAGAAACATGAAGGACATTTGAGGGCAGTAAATCATTTAAAGCCTTTTTTGTAACATGAACTATACTTTTATAGTGCTTTTTTCTGGTGCTTGATAGCCATTGTTTTCCATTTCACCTTCACTGGGGTTTAATACTTTAAAATAAGGTTAATAGATGGAACCTTAGTTATGAATTAACAATAAAAAAGCCTTAAGCATGTATTAATCTTAGTTAATGTTAATTTAACCTGTTAAGTGTCACTGGTCCACAGCAGGGCCCTTTACCATTACATGTTAAAACAGAAAATATCCTATACTAAACCTAAACTAATCTTGACAAACTATATATCATTTGAAAGTATAAAATTCATCCTGTGAAAACCGTTTTAAAATTGGACAAATGCTAGTATAATGCCCCTTTTTACAAGATGCAATATAAGTCTCTGGTGTCCCCTGAATGTGTCTGTGAAGTTTCAGATTTTTTACTATACCATGTTGAAAATGCCGAATTTTCAGTGGAAGGAAAAACATGCTGTTTTTGTGCATGTATCTTTAAATGCAAATGAGCTGCTGCTCCCCGCCCAACCTTTCAGAAGAGGGCGGAGCTTGTACAGCTTGTGCATCAGATACTAACAAAACATGTGTTTGGTTTTGATTATCATTTTTATCACGATCATGCTCATGTGACATTGCAGTTCCCATTCAGTCGGTCACGTTCGACGTACGTCGGACAAACCGACGAATAGGAATCTCGCTAGAGAGGCCAATCTACTTCGAGTGTAACTAAACGAGCCAATGCACATTGGCATGCAATCATATGCATCAGCTGCTCGCCTCGCAGCGCGGGTATATAATGAGCAGCAGGTGCGTTGCATCTTCAGCTTTTCGCTTCGGAGCCGAACGGTGTTTGTTCCTGTTCTCTGCAAGCGAGTGTCTGCTAGAAGACGAGTCAAGCTTTTTGGTTGAACTTCTCTTTTTTTCCGAGTGCGGGCGAACAGCACAGCAGCGCGGTCGACGTCCTCTCTTTTTCTGTTTCGTTTGCCGTTTTTGAGCAAATAGCTGTTTGACAGCGTCAGAAGGCTGTTCTCACGGCCGGTACGGTGCGCTTTTGAGCGCTGAAAAGCCGTTTTTACGGCTGGTAAGAGTGAGCGCCTTCAAAGAGAGAGAAAGCACATGACAGGCTGCACACAATCCCTGTCTGTGTTGCGGTGGCCGTTCCCCTGCGTGCTTCAGCACTTCTAAAAGAGTAAAGTCCCTGAAAGAGCTTACACAAGTAGATTCGCGTCTTTTTAAAGACGACATCCTACTTGTGTTTCTGGATGCGATCGTTCCTGTCCTCACTGACGGCCACGATCACCGTTTCGCATGTCTGGGCGCGTGCTGAAATGATGTTCGTGGGTGTTCATGTTTTCATATGAGAACATGATCACGTCGACACGCCGGTCGTGACTCTTCTTTCTCCGGGAAGCTTGAGTCCCCTCTGTTGTTGGCCAGCTGCCGCTTGTGTGTAAAAGCACAGCCGCGGCTCTGCCCGACACTCTGGGAGACCGTGGAGATCAACGAGAGCAAACCTCTCGCTCCTCTGCGTGTCGTGTGCCGTCGAGCTGCCGGGCTGCAGCGCGGGTTGTCACGGCAACCCAGCGCTCGCTCGGCGCTCTAGATGCGCGGTTCCCTTGCGTAATCTCCATTGTAGCGCCCTCTCTGGTGCACCAGAAGAGGTCTACTTTGCTGATATGGCTTGGGTGACATGAGGTTGAGGGGTTCCTTCGGGGAACCAACCCCCTAGGGCCCCTCCCTCTCTAGCGCATTGCAAGCTGTGCAGTTTCTGGATTGGATTGCTGGTCCTTTTCATAGGGGAACCTAGCATTTCATTCAGAGCTCCAGCTGAGGGACAGACGTCGATTGCAGCATCGGAGAGAGTGCTGTTATGCTCTGGAAATGAGGGTGACGCTGCCCACTGTAATGGTGTGTGCTTATGCTGACTCAGATTCAGAGTTTACAGCCATGCTTTCCTGGGTCTTCCAGATGTGCATGGAAAACTTGGCAGTATGGGGGTATATTGGTGCCATAAATATGGAATGCCAAAGGTGCCAATCTGCATAAGTTTTTCCTCTCTCACTACCCTCTTGGATGGGGTGGCTGTACACAGACCACACCCACCCTGCATGTGAGGCCAAGGCACTCTTTTTGCAGGAGGGTAGTTCTGTGCTGGGGTTGAGCTGCGCTTGTTGACTAACCGTGATCAAAGTCACGGCGCAGGCCCTCAGCCAGACGATGTCCACCTCCGTGGTCCAGAAGTGCCCCCTGGCTTACCTTGTGAGGTGTGAGAGGTTGTCAAGCTAAATGCTTTCTCAATGCTCCCATCTTACGAGGTGGCCTTTCGGTGACACTGTCGAGGACTGAGCCCAGCGGTTCTCCTCAGTTAGTAGCGGATAGGGGAGCTTCCCATGACAAACCATTGAGTTCCTCTTGGGCCGCCCCTCAGTCTGCTCGTCGCCAAGGGTGTCGTCCCCTGCATAAACTCCGGCCCAGCAGGCTCTGCTGTATCCATTGCGGGGAGATGACGCCTCCCGTCTCTGCAGCTGTTTAACTGGTTGGTGAGAATCACCCCTGAGACGGGCGACCCAGAGATGGGTGGGGCTGCTCTTCCACCCCTGGAGGAGGGCCAGGTGGTAAATCCTTTATTGGGTTTGTTTCTGTTCCGACACTGACCCAAGAGGCAGCGGTACCCAAATTTTAAAGAGCAGTTCCTCCATTTCCAGGTCTGAAGAGGGTTTGGAGAGCAGTGGGAGGAGAAAAACCTCACCACTCTCATCCCCCTCTTCTGTCGCCAGCGGACAGCAGCGAGCAGCGGGCAGCCAAAGCCTCGACTGCTCCCTCTGTCCATCCGTGGAGCCAGGTAAGTGTTGCCTAGCACACTGTGACGCCGCTTCGGGCCGCCTCACAAAGAGAGCCCCCCGAGCCGCGTCCCTGTGTTCCACCTCGCTGCCCTGCTGTGGGTACACCGGTGGTCCCTTTGGTCCTGCTTGTACGGTCTCTGCGAGCCGGGTTAGCGCTCCCCAGTCCGTCTCGCTGGCTCCTTCGGACCATCAGGGTCGGCTTTGCGATTCAGTTTGCCCGGCTCCCCCCCCCAAGTTCAGGGACGCCCTCTTCACTACAGTGAAAGATGCCGATGCCCCTGTCCTGCGTGCGGAGATCGCAGTCCTACTGGCGAAGGACGCGATAGAGCCGGTCCCTCCAGCCGATTTGAGGTCGGGATTCTACAGCCCTTACTTCATTGTACCCAAGAAAAGCGGCGGGTTACGACCGATCTTGGACCTGCGAGTTTTGAATCGGAGCCTCCACAAGCTACCATTCAAAATGCTCACGCAGAAACGCATTTTCGAGTGCATCCGTCCCCGAGATTGGTTTGCAGCGATTGACCTGAAGGACGCGTACTTCCATGTTTCAATTCTTCCGCGACACAGGCCATTCCTGAGATTCGCGTTCGAAGGTCGAGCATATCAGTACAGAGTCCTACCCTTCGGGCTGGCCCTGTCTCCCCGCGTCTTCACGAAAGTCGTGGAGGGAGCCCTTGTTCCCATGAGAGAACGGGGTGTTCGCATTCTCAACTATCTCGACGACTGGCTCATTCTAGCACAGTCCCGGGATCAGTTGTGCAAACACAGGGATTTGGTGCTCAGACACCTCAGCCAGTTGGGGCTTCAGGTCAACTGGGAAAAGAGCAAACTTGCCCCGGTGCAGAGGATCTCTTTTCTCGGTATGGAGTTGGATTCGGTCGAGCAGATAGCACGCCTCACAGAGGAACGTGCTCGGTCAGTGTTGAACTGCCTGAATACATTCAATGGCAGGACAGCGGTCCCACTGAAGTTCTTTCAGAGGCTCCTGGGGCATATGGCGGCTGCTGCGGCTGTAACACCGCTCGGTCTGCTTCATATGAGACCGCTTCAGCACTGGCTTCATGGCCGAGTCCCGAGATGGGTGTGGCAGCGCGGCACATTCCGGGTGCCAATCACTCAGGAGTGCCGCCAAACCTTCAGTCCGTGGTCGGACCCCTTGTTTCTTCGGGCAGGAGTGCCCC
Source organism: Chanodichthys erythropterus (assembly GCF_024489055.1). NCBI lineage: Eukaryota > Metazoa > Chordata > Actinopteri > Cypriniformes > Xenocyprididae > Chanodichthys > Chanodichthys erythropterus. The sequence goes on from NC_090221.1 coordinate 36,076,775, forward strand.
TAGAACAGGTGTCCCGGCATGCTGTGGTGTTCACAGATGCTTCTGCCACCGGCTGGGGTGCCATGTAATACGGGCATGCAGTCTCAGGGGTTTGGACGGGACCCCATCTGCATTGGCACATCAATTGCCTTGAGTTGCTGGCAGTACGCCTTGCTCTGAGCCGCCTCAAAGGCCTGCTTCAGGGCAAGCATGTACTGGTCCGTATGGACAACACTGCGACCGTTGCGTACATCAACCGTCAAGGTGGTCTACGCTCCCGTCGCATGTCACAACTCGCCCGCCATCTCCTCCTGTGGAGTCGGAAGCATCTGAGGTCGCTTCGCGCCATTCATGTCTCCGGTGTGCTCAACCGTGTGGCCGACGAGCTATCACGAGCTGCGCTGCCAGGAGAGTGGCGACTCCACCCCCAGGTGGTTCAGCTGGTCTGGAGAGAATTCGGAGAGGCTCAGGTAGACCTGTTTGCCTCACCAGAAACCTCCCACTGCCAGTTGTTTTACTCTCTGACCGAGGGGACACTCGGGACAGATGCACTGGCTCACAGCTGGCCCCGGGGCCTGCGCAAATATGCGTTTCCCCCAGTGAGCCTACTTGCACAGACCCTGTGCAAAGTCAGGGAGGACGAGGAGCAGGTCTTGTTAGTTGCGCCTTACTGGCCCAACCGGACCTGGTTCCCAGAACTCTCACTCCTCGCGACAGCCCCTCCCTGGCCCATCCCTCTGAGGAAAGACCTTCTTTCTCAGAGACGGGGCACTCTTTGGCACCCGCGTCCAGACCTCTGGAAACTCCATGTCTGGTCCCTTGGACGGGATGCGGAGGTTCTAGGTGACTTACCCCCTGAGGTACTTAACACCATCACTTCGGCACGTGCACTGTCTACGAGACGTGCTTACGCCTCCAAAGTGGAACCTGTTCGTCGAGTGGTGCTCTTCTCGCCGGGAAGACCCCCGAAGATGCTCGATCAGAGTCGTGCTTTCCTTCTTGCAGTAGGGTTGGAGCGTAGGCTGGACCCCCTACACCCTCAAAGTCCATACAGCAGCGATATCCCCTTACCACAACCACTAAGATGGCACATCTGTTGGTCAGCACCGACCGGTCATCAGGTTCCTTAGGGGGCGAGACGGTTAAATCCTTCTCGTCCCCTCTCCATACCCTCTTGGGACCTCACTCTGGTGCTGAGAGCACTTCAGATTGCTCCCTTTGAGCCTTTGCTGTCAGCAGACTTAAAGATTCTGTCTATGAAGACTTTGCTGCTGGTGGCATTGGCCTCCATCAAGAGGGTAGGGGACCTGCAGTCATTTTCGGTCGACGAATCGTGCCTGGAGTTCGGGCCGGGTGATAGCCACGTGGTACTAAGACCCCGGCCTGGCTATGTGCCCAAGGTTCCTACCACTCCCTTCAGGGACCAGGTGGTGAGCCTGCAAGCGCTGCCCTCGGAGGAGGCAGACCCAGCCCTGGCTTTACTCTGTCCAGTCCGCGCTTTGCGACTGTACATAGACAGACAAGAGCTGGTCTGAGGTCCTGAGGCTTTAGGTTCTGTTATGGAGGCCAGCAGAAGGGAAAGGCTGTCTCCAAGCAGGGGATGGCCCACTGGATAGTGGATGCCATCGCCCTGGCTTACCAAGCTCAGGGTGTGCCCTGCCCGCTCAGGTTGCATGCTCACTCCACGAGAGGTGTCGCAGCCTCCTGGGCGCTGGCTCGTGGCGCCTCGCTGACAGACATTTGTAGAGCTGCGGGCTGCGCGACACCTAACACGTTCGCTAGATACTATAGCCTTTGTGTCGAGCCGGTCTCCTCCCATGTTCTCGCCACAGGTCAGAGGCACGGAGAGGCCCCGGCTTAGTGTCGGCTTGCTGCGCTACATGCGCTTCTTTTCTCCAGAGAGTCCCTACAAGGCAGACCCTGTCGAGTCCTCCGATATCCCTTCGGCAGCCGACGTGGCGGAGCGTCTGGCGCCAGGCCTATACTCCGTTGTATCCTTGAGAACCGGGTTTAGGCTGGGTTCCATATGTGTGACCCTACGGGGATCCCATATGGTTGGTTCCACGGTTGCTCCTAAACGAAGCCCGTGTCTTTCCCTCTGGGAGAACCTACCCTTCATCGGATTGGAGTCACCCCAGCTCTTCCATATGTAGCACAGCCCTACAGGGTTAGTCCATATGTACTTCTCCACATAACTCCTTCGGGGAAGGATGTGGCTTCCGCAGCGTTCCTTTCCCAGCGAAGGGTACGCTTTCCCAGCGTTATCCAATAGTCTCACTGAATGGGTTTTGGGGAACAGCAGTGATCGACTCTCTCTGTGTTAGCCCTGTCCCACCATCCTCAGGCAAGGGGGTTCAGGTGGCTTACAACAGAGCGCTGGAAGGGGGCAGCTCCTGTGGCGCTTTGGTAGGGATTCCTATTCGTCGGTCTGTCCGACGTACGTCGAACGTGACCGACTGAATGGGAACGTCTCGGTTACAAAGGTAACCCTCGTTCCCTGAAGGAGGGAATGGAGACGTACGTCCCGTCGCCACAGTCGCTGTACCCCGCTGATGCTGCCGCCTATCCGGTTCGGCTCCTCAGCGAAAACCTGAAGATGCAACGCACCTGCTGCTCATTATATACCCGCGCTGCGAGGCGAGCAGCTGATGCATATGATTGCATGCCAATGTGCATTGGCTCGTTTAGTTACACTCGAAGTAGATTGGCCTCTCTAGCGAGATTCCTATTCGTCGGTCTGTCCGACGTACGTCTCCGTTCCCTCCTTCAGGGAACGAGGGTTACCTTTGTAACCGAGACGTTCTTCATCATCATGAAAGTTAATTATTTGCATGTATTTAAACAGTTAAAATTTCTGATAAAACTGTTAAACAAGTGAAGCACAGAAAGCTGGCTGTCAGACGGCATGTCCTGTGAGTATTAAACTGATTTCTCTTACACGTCTTATTGCGTTTAAACTGTCAAATACACACAAAATTAAGAAAAACAGTCGGTCTGTGAATGTAAACAGCAGGGAAAGAATTTGCATGTGTTTAGTAAACTTGTGATTGATTTCGAGGGAACAAAATAGTAAAACATGTGCACGATTTAGCAAATCAAGTAAACGAAATAGTGACATCAGTGTAATATATGGTTCCTACTAGGGATGTCCCGATCACGTTTTTTTGCCCTCGAGTCCGAGTCCGAGTCATTTGATTTTGAGTATCTACCGATACCGAGTCCCGATCTGATACTTCTATAATACATGAAAAAGAATAAAGAAGGGCGAAAAAACAGGATCCAGGAACAGTGCTTTTCAGGTTTTTCAGGTATCTATTTTCACGTACAGAAAATGGATAAAGTAATCAAATATAAAATATCACTGCAAATTATCTTTACTGTATAAAATAAATAAAGATTAATCATTATTGAAGTTACAAAAACTATTCAGTCAAGAGCAGTAAGTAATTTCTTTGTTATTTGTTGTTTTAACATTAAATGCAGGCAGCAGGAATAGTTTTTCTCCCTTTAAGACATGCACGATCCAGTACATATACTGTTCCACATGCGCTGTCTTTCTCGACTAATATACGTTCACTTAAGACATAACCGACTATGTTTGCTAGGATACTCGCTAGGACGGGCATTTTTAAATAATTTTTGTATGAATTTGTACGCTGAAGCGCAAGACGTGAAAGAGAACTCAGTATTTGCGCGCTGACTGGAATAAGCGTGTGCGCGCTTCGGAGGAGCGCACACAAATCTTCTCACAGCGCGTGCGAGTTCTCTTTCGCGTCTTGTTCTTGAAGGTTTAAATCAGCAACTCTTAAATTAGTTAGTTTAAACACAGATAGCAACTTGTGCTGTTCAGGTCTCACCTGTATCAACACCCGGGTGATGACGGCGTAAATGACTGGACATGAGAGCAGACGGCACTCGCAGTTAACAGTTTACAAAGAGTGACTGTTTTGTCCACGCTTTTTGATTATCGTTTTGCGCATCCATCGACTGAAACATACATTATTTGAACTCTGTCTGTCTGTTTTCCACGTTGCTATTTTAAACAAACCATACGGTACGGTCCGATTTTTTTACCGAGAACCGTTGCACCCCTAATACATATATATCCGTGTCCTGATCGGGAGGTAACGTCCGATTCCGATCGAGTCTGAAACCACGTGATCGGGCCCGATTTCCAATCACATGATCGGATCTGGACATCCCTAGTTCCTACTGCTGTTAATATGAACCAAAAAATAAATGGAAAACAGAAAATCACTCACTGCTCTTGACTGAATAACTTTAGTAGCTTTAATAACAATACATTTTTTACTTGAATGCTGCTGTGAAATGCTCTGGCGAGGAGATAAAATGGCGGACTGTGTTCAGCTCACTCAAGGGAGGAGCTATGCTAATAGGGCAGATTCCGTCAGCAGTCATGGGCGGGGCTTTCCAAATTTCTTGCGTAAGAGTGAGGGGAAATCTGGAACCGCTCATTCGCAGAGACTGTTTATGATTTATGGGGATTTTTACCATTATAGGCTGGTTACTGTGGACACACATCTGTGTTCAAACACCTTATAAAAGTGAATTTTGCATAATAGGTCCCTCCTTAAATTGTTTCAGCAGGCTCCTCCCCCTAGTGGACTGTGTCATGTTTCAAATTGCAAAACTTACTGCACTATTTTATAATCAAAACTTTTTCTAATCTTGAGAAACATATCGTTGGAAAGGTCTGAGACTCAAGGTTTCATATTTGTTTTGTGACAGAAGTGATATTGTGAAGAAATGTATTAATAAGTGACAGGAGAAACAATTAACTTTAAATTTCGAACACAACTTTGTAAGACATATGGCTTTGATTTTGTAAAATATGTATTTTGTATAAAATAAAAATTGTTTACTACAGTACATTTGCTTTACAGTACACCTACACTTTTTTGAAGGTTGGGCCAACACAAATCTGCATTCTTAGGATGCAAATCCAACTAAAACATATTTTTGATGAAAAATTATAGCTGAATCCATGTTCAGGTTTAATCTATGATCTTAATTGGGGTCTTTTATGTCTCAGGTCATGGAGTCAAGGAGGTTATTTAAACCAAATGTTAGAGATTTTTCTTGGAAACAACGCATAGAAACCTGATATGCTGAGGATATATTGTTCATTCAAGTGAATGGAAGATTAAGTAGTATATGTGAAGGACGTATGTACGGCATTTTAATTAACTGTCTGCTTGCCCGGGTCTTATAATGTGAATTTCTTCTGGGAATGTGAATGAAAGACTTCTGACAAATGCAGTGGAAGTTTACAAGCTGAGGATGTGCTAAAAGATCAATTTATACACTTATCAGGAAATACAACTAACCTAGTGGTTAAATTTGTCACAGAATTTACTTATTATAGGTTATTATTTTTTCAATTGAATGGCAAACAGTGATGAATCCTTGAACAGCTAATAACAGTCTCCAGCATCTCTTGGTGTCTTGACTTTGCAATTTGCCGTCTTTTCATAGAAAGATAGGAGATAAAGTCCTGAGAGCGCAACAGCTCTGATGATAAAAGCTCTGAAGCTATAATAGAAAAACAAGTTTCTGCTGAATCCCCTAGAAATATCTCTGAAGAAAAACACAGCCGTTATCTGAAGATTACCTGAATGTATAAATGGCCAGAAAAGCCGAAGAGACTCAAGGCTGTTATGAATACTAATATTTCACATACTGAACACATTGTACATGTTGAGAATGCATTTGCAGAGCACTTGCTCTTACGTTCACTTTGGTCTTGTTTATATATATATATATATATATATATATATATATATATATATATATATATATATATATATATATATATATATATATATATATATATATATATATAAATTTTTTTTCATGATATCAGTATGTGACCTTTCTAGTTGCTAGCGCCATCCTCTTTACCTTCGATTTACCTATTATGGATGGCCGTAGACAAATGCTTTATTTGAAAGATTTTTAACAGGGACGCCATAAAATGCACTCGTATATCATTGCTAATGAGTGCTACTTTGCCTCATAAATGTTAAGAGGGTTATGTCATCAGTGTTATGTTGAAAATCAAATTTCCATACTTCTAGTAAGAGAGGACAGGTGCTGTTTATCTACACACACATATGTTGCTCATGTTTTTGTCTTTTAGTCCACGTGTGTTAGCTTTATGCTAAATGTTGACAAGATTTTATCCGATTTACACCTTTTATGACTCATCCTGCACTACATACAACAGATTTTTGTCCAATCAGATGCTCTCTAAAATAAGAATTTCCCTCTCACAAATATCACCTGCAACTAACTAGCAAGTAGCAAATCATATTTCATGGCTGCATGATATAATTAAAGCTAAATGGTTATTTAATCAGTGATTCGGATCTCCTATCAAATGGCTAAACTGATGAAATCGCGTGGCTTTGGAGCTCTGAATCACTGATTCGATTCGTAAAGCTCAGAAGCAGTGTTTTGAAATCGGCCCATCACTATATTATTGAAAAATTTGGGGTTTTTTGGCACGCAAAAAGTATTTTTGATGCTTTATAATATTAAGGTAGAACCACTGAACTCACATGAACTGATTTAAATATGTTTTTAGTATGGATCTTGAGATTTTCAATGTCAAATTGAAAAGAGCCATCTGAGCCATCAGATTTAATCAAAATATCTTAATTTGTGTTCTGAAGATGAACGAAGGTCTTATGGCTATAGAACAACATGAGGGTGAGTAATAAATTACATTATTTTCATTTTTGGGTGAACTAACCCTTTAAAGGTGTTAAAGGTGCTAATGTACTGTTAAATGTGGTTAAAGTTACCATCATTTCTTACTGTATTCACAGAGACAAGAGCCATCGCTATTTTCATTTTTAAACACGTGCAGTCTGTATAATTCATAAACACAACTTCATTCTTTATAAATCTCTCCAACAGTGTAGCATTAGCCGTTAGCCACGGAGGACAGCCTCAAATTCATTCAGAGTCAAATGTAAACAATATAACAGTATACAATACTCACATAATCCGACGCATGCATGACGAACACTTTGTAAAGATCCATTTGAGGGTTATATTAGCTGTGTGAACTTTGTTTATGCACTGTTCAAGGCAAGCACGAGCTCCGTGGGCGTGGAGCGCGAGAATTAAAGGGCCAGTAGCCCTGAATCAGCTCATTTATAATGATGCCCCAAAATAGGCAGTTAAAAAAATGAATTTAAAAAAATCTAGGGTATTTTGAGCTGAAACTTCACAGACACATTCAGGAGACACCTTAGACTTATATTACATCTTCTTAAAAAAAGTTCTAGAGCAGCTTTAAAGGTTCATGAGTTGTTGTTCAAAATCAATTTCCCTATGGAGAAAATAAATGGCTTTTTTTTTTACTTCTGGAACCCGACTGCTGCACTGAATTGAATTGACTGGATTTGCCAGCGAAATTCCACAGAGCAATGGTAAATGTCACCGCACCTTTAGAAGACAGCGGCCTATAGACAGTATCTCACTGGGTTTTGGTACAGAGCCTATAGTAACTGAGTTATATAACTGAAGGAAATGAGGGAAAGTTACGTGTATCCCTATCAATTTTGCAGCATTTGCTGTTCCTCAGGCTACACACATCATCACTCACTCTAATGAATGCACTGCTCGTGACCGAACACGACTCCATGCGAGCGCACGCGTGCATACTAACCAGTCACTGCAAAGGCCGATTACTAAAAGTGAACGTACGAGCTCCTGGAGGAACAAATTCTAAATCCCTTTATTGATCGGATATGAAACTAATATTTCACTGAAAGTAAAACTAATATATATCAGCCACTGGTCCAGTGTGTGTGTGTGAACTTTATCCAGAAAATAACCACCATATTTGATATTCAGGCTGCTTATTTTTGTAGGCTTACCAGGGTAAGGCAAAACAGATTTTTAAAATTTCTTTATAAGTCATTCAGAATGTTTTTGTGTTGTTTTGAATCTCACAAAAACAGGTTTATATACCTGCTGATGCCATGCCCTCTCTCTCAGTCAGTAAACAGTTATTCCTACCATAAGCACATTTAAATCAGCGTAAGTGCAGCTTCTGCGTGTGAAGCAGTGTTTTGTGCATCTGGCTCTCTAGATGTCGTGACAGTAGGTCACGGCTGAGTGTGTGTCTCTGTCATTTCAGCCTCATTTGCACTGTCACTAAACACACAGCACTGTTTTTATTTGTCTGCTGTAAATGGCCCAGGCAGTGGAAACCGCTCTGCAGGACACTAACCTGTGTTTTTTCCCTCAAACCCAAAAATAGAGACTTTTTTTTCCCTTTTCCTTTCACTTTCAGACGGGTAGATTTGGGAATGTCTTATTTTGCTGTGAATTATTTTTGTTTTTCTACAGAAATGCATAAAAATGTAGTAAGAAGATTTTGGGTTTTGCTACTTTTTAATTATTATTTTTAGAATTATTCATGTTAAACTATTAATAGAAAATATGAGAATATCTTTATTGCAGGCAGTGGTTCTCAACCTTTTTGTCCACATCTATATTTCATATACTCCTAGTTTGTGTAAGACGCTGGAAGGTCTCCCTCCTCTTTAGCCCGGAGGACACGGCGTCTGTGATTTCCAACAAGAATGTCAAATTTGGACTCGTCTGACCACAGAACACTTTTCCACTTTGAAACAGTCCATTTTAAATGAGCCTCGGCCCACAGGACACGACGGCACTTCTGGACCATGTTCACATTATGGCTTCCTTTATGCATGATAGAGCTTTAGTTGGCATCTGCAGATGGCACGGCGGATTGGATTTACTGACAGTCGTTTCTGGAAGTATTCCTGGGCCCATTTAGTAATGTCAGTGACACAATCATGCCGATGAGTGATGCAGTGTCATCTGAGGGCCCGAAGACCACGGGCATCCAATAAAGGTCTTCGGCCTTGTCCCTTATGCACAGAGATATCTCCAGTTTCTCTGAATCTTTTGATGATGTTATGCACTGTAGATGATGAGATTTGCAATTTGACGTTGAGGAACATTGTTTTTAAGTATTCTACAGTCTTTTTGCGCACACTTTCACAGCTCTGCCCATCTAAGACATCCCTTTTATAGCTAATCATGTTATAGACCTGATATCAATTAACTTAATTATTTGCTAGATGTTCTCCCAGCTGAATCTTTTCAAAATGTCTTCCTTTTTCAGGAATTTGTTGCCCCATGACAACTATTTTGAGACCTGTAGCAGGCATCAAATTTGATATGAGCTCAATTTTTGCATAAAATTGTAAAATTTCTCAGTTTAAACATTTGTTATGTTATCTATGTTTTATTGTAAGTAAAATATTGGCTCATGTGATTTGAAAGTCTTGTAGTTTTCATTGTATTCAAATTTAAAAAACATCCCAACATTTTTGGAATTCGGGTTGTAAAATGATTCTAATTAATATATATTTTTATTTTATATATATATATATATATATATATATATATATATATATATATATATATATATATATATATATATATATATATATATATATATATATATATATATATATATATATATATATATATATATATATATATATATATATATAATTTTTTTTTCCTACTTACAATTTCTACCTGATAAAACATTTTAGAGCTTGACAAATATACACAAATGTATTTTCTATTCTTTATAAAAATGCTGATGGTGTTTTAAGATTTTATTAATTTTCATGACTTTTCCAGGTCTATAAATCACTCTTATAAAATAAGGCTTTGTCGTATATCTAGAATTTCCCAAGACTGCTGGAGGAAACTGCTGGTCTTCAAAGGTCTTCAAAGAAAACAAACAGTTGCTGAGGTTGTTGAGGGAGAAAATAAGAAATATTTAGATTTCTAGTTGTTTTAGCTTATTTTAATGCTTTTTTGTCTTATTTTGAATCCCACTGGCTGACAACCACTGCTTTATTGGAGTAAACATTAGTCCTCCTTCATAAATAACTTGCTCAAAATATATAATTTTGCCTGTTGTTGGCTTGATTTTGAACTATGTACTTCAGAAACTAATAAAACCATCCCAACAGGCTAATCAGAGATTCATTTTTGTGGTTTAGCTAATCATAGTTCAGGTTTGGATCTGTTGATATTATTTATTTATTTTTCAGAGTTGACCATTAAATGTGCCGTTCTCATCCAATATCTCTGAATCATAAACTTTGTAGATGCCAACAAACTGTGTATAAAGATATTGTGCAAGCGCTCATAAATCACCACACAGTCACAGACTTTAGTTCTGCTGGCTTGTGATTTAATGTCATTTTTGGGGAATTTTCTCTTTTGCATGTGAACGTAACCAATTTGTCAAGTTAAATTAGTTTGTAGCATTCAAAGCAGATTTACATGTTAATGTTTGTATCTTCATGCCTTATGATCACAGCCGGGTGATAATATAATTACATTCTCCGATGATACAAGCAATCAAGCAGTTGAGATTTGCTGTATAATAAATATATCGCCAGGTATACTGTGTGCATGCAGATACATACTTATATATCCAACTTTATAGAAATTTAAATATTTTTTTATATACTTGATGCGACTGTACTGTCTGTATGCAGATAAAGTTGGACATAATAGGCCAATATATTCAACATAATATATAGAGCAGTGTGATAATACAGTTAACATATTCAACATTGGAATATTACTGTAAATCACTTGCTTAATCAGAAATGACTACAGTGAATGAGCGCGATATTTCAACACAAATGTCCTTCACACCTTAATTCCTCTGTTTGCTCACTCTCGGAGGGAAAATGTCTCCAGCTCAAAGCCAATAAACATCGGTCAGCCTGAACAGTTTGTTCCAGAGATGTGCTTGTGCTTTTTGGTCTTTGTGTTACTAACCTTTTGTATTTTGAGCAAATGTTCATTGTATAATATTATTCATCAGAACATCTCTGTGGTTGCAAACAAAAGTTTTGTGAATCTGTGTTTTTTGTTGTGTTTATTTGTCCATGTTCTCAAGGATTCAGCTATTAGATATTTTAATACAGGGTAAACATTGGAATCATTATCCAAAATCAGGTACATTATGATTATATGATGCTCTTCCTCAGTATTTTTGTCATTTTCTAATACAAATATCTCAACATTCTTAAATCAAGATACATTTACTTATAATAATGAATTAAGTTTTTGTTTAAAACAATGGGGTCAGAAAAATCTTGTTTATAATATATATATATATATATATATTTGTTTTAAGTCTAAACTCACTTCATTTTGATAATTTTTTTTCCATAAAACAAGACATTGTGCTTCTCCAGTAAATGTATTAAAGTGTATTTATTATTGATTTATGAATTTTTAGATATTACTGGAAAATAAGACAAAAATACAGAGGAAGAACAGTGTTCTTGCAGAATATGAGTAAGAAAGATCATAAAAATTGCATGTTTTTTTTTTTTTTTTAAATTAACTGTACTTATTTTGTGTTCTGAGTAACATTTAAATATTTTATGTAGCTTCTGAAGGGCAGTACATGAAAAAAAATATGATCTTTAAACATCATAAGATAAAAGTAAACAACGTCCTGTTCAAAAGTTCTTCATTTTCCTGCTTGAGCATCAGTAAATGTTTTCACCTTCACCTTATACTGTAGTTCTCTATGAGTCCTTCAGTTGTGCTCAGTGTGAAAAGATGAGTTTCAAAATCTCACAGTCGCTGTTGGAAAGGGTTCAAATATGCAGAAGATGCTGGAAAAGGCAATTTAACTGCTCAGGCAAACAAACACTCATGAGTGCATTAAAGCAGGCATTGATTGCATTGCACTGGGTTCATGAATTGAGAAATCACATTTTCCTTGATCTTTTAACATGTAAGATGTCATTGTACTATAAAAACATTCTCTAAGTTTCAGAACTCAAAACTTCCTTGTTAGCCCAAAAACAGCTTAGTTTGGAAGACACATTATGATGTAATAGTGTGACGAAAGACCGCCTCTGCAGAATCACTTCAACGCCCACTACATCATTGTGTCTTTGGCCCCGCCCACTGGTGCATTAGTGAAAAGAGAGATACAGCATCACTGGACTAAAAATCACATTACCTATCAAAGGATCCTAAAAGAAAGTGCTTATTTATTTTCAGCTATGTGAGCATTATTTGTTTGTTCGGTACAGTTCATTACGAAATCGTAATTTCGGTGCAGATTTTTACAGTAAGATATGGCCCTGACATTAATGCCACAATGTAAGTAACAGTGTTAATTCTAATGCCTGATCAGTAATTTCTGATGACGTACAGTCAGACGTTCATCATTTATTGCTGTTTATGCTTCAATAAATCAAGCCAATGACTAAAGGGTCAAGTTCACATTGTTTGTCTAGCATTGTGATTAAATTATAAACAGAAAAGCGATCAAAGAACGCTCCCTTTACAGTCGCTGGAGATGTCAATCACACAGTGTGAGTTTATCAGTGACTCTTACCAAAACACCCGTTGTAATCAATGCAGAATAAATCTCTTATTTACATCGTGTTTGAACTGTTGGTTATTATGAACGCATTTGTGAGAGTCAGAAATCGACACGAGTAGAACAACATGTTTATTTTGCTTTCTGTCTGTGTCCTTGCTTTATTTTCTCTGACACAAACTCCCCTCCTCTCCGGCTCTTGTTTTCGGGTGTGCGGGGGTCCTGACGCCGAACAGGGCTGTGTTGTGTTGAGCTGTGGGATCGTCTCGCAGCTGCGGTGCTTCTTATTTACACTTTATCCTGCACTGCTGTGAGTTTAACCGAGCGCAGAAACGGAGCGGAGCTCCACCGGCCCTGGAGATCTCCGTCTGCGAGAACAAACAGAAATTAAACTATCCCACGTCTCCATATCCTCTGCCCCGGTTTGTGTTGGGCGGCTGCCAGCGTGGCGAGGGAGAATAATATAGTGAAGTATTTCTTTAATTTATAGGGTGTTAACATTTAGTGTTTCTTCTCTGGCACACGATACGAAATAGAGGTTTTGTTTTTCCTTCAGGGCTGTTTGATGTTTAAAAGTTTTAATGGGACCTATTATGCCCTTTTACAAAGTCTTGATGTCGTTTATGGGCTCTACTAGAACAGGTTTTCATGCTTGAATGTTCATTATTTTCCTCATATTCTCCATTGAGGTTGCTGCTCCTCTTTTCCCAGTCTGTCATTCCTGGGTGGACTCGATCTGTCAACACACCGGAATTCTCTTTAAGTTCAGTCTGTAAAACTTAAAATGTTGCTACCATATTTTTTTCCCAGTACAAATATCAAAACATTCTTAAATCAAGATGCATTTACTGGAGAAGCAAAATAACATAGGATAAGTATTTTTATCCTGAAAAATGTTTAAAAATTAAGCGACTTTTCGCTTAAAATACGAAAAAAATTGAGTAATTGGTTCGTATTTTAAGCATAAGGTCACTTAATTTTGATAAATTTTTCAGAAAACAAGACTTAATATCCTAAGTCATTTTGCAAGTAAATGCATCTTGATTTAAGAATGTTTAGATATTTGAAAACAAGACAAAAATATTGAGGAAAAACCCATTTTTTAGCAGTGCATCTTTCTCTGGCTCATATGCAACATATGAACAATCAGTTTTGATCAATGCTTTTGGCTCAAGAGTGAATGGGTGTGTTATGCATTAACATGGACCACATTGATTCCCAGTGAGCCAATCGCAAATGATTATCCACTCAGACGAATGCGTCAGGCACTTAATTGTTGACTGTAACAAATGAAGCTTGGCTTGAGGCCATGGCGAGGGTCCAGGATAAGAGCTAATACCGCAGGGGATTGTCAGATGTTTCCTCATCTGTTTTATTTATGGTTTTTATTCATTTTTCTTACCAGTGACGATTACAGATGCACATTATTATTTAGTGCCAACTGAAATATTTAATGTGATTTGACTCTTATTTAGTACATAACCATAAGGTGCAGACTTGGACCTTTTTCACTTGCATGAAAACATAGATGAGCAGAAACTTTTGAGATTTTGTCTTAAAATACACAGTTTCACTATAAATTAATGTAGTTCATAACTTTTGTGCCAAATTTACACAGTAAAGTGACATGCGTTGTCATTTTTTTCAAATATCTTTCTTCAAATGCAAAATATTTTTTAGCATATACACTATAAAAATTATTTTTAAAGTTTTAAGTAAAACAAATATAATTTGAGTACATGTAATTATAAAAATGTCACATTAACTAGCGATTTCTGAGATAAAAATGTTTCAAAAAGTAAATCCAACACCAATTTCTTTAAATGTTACATTTAATTTTTTTTAGATATATAAAATAAAAAGATTTTTCGAAGTTGTGGTATTATGGTTTGTTTTTAGGTTTTTCTACTTCAAAATTTCATATTTAATTCAATATGTTGCCATTTCTTTTTAATTATTCGTGAAATTTAGCAGTTTCTGAATTAACCTACATCATTTTTTTTCAGTCTAGTATGTAACACATATTAAATGTTAAATGAACACAGTGTGGCTTATTAGTTTCATATCAGCTGCTTCTCATTATTGATATTTCCTAAACCTACAGGTGAAACTCATCTAGAAGTTTCCAGGGTCATGAAAACATGAATTACTGAATAAACATGCTTAAAATTCCAAACTGCATTTGCTAAAATCACGGCTGTGACAGGCTAAATGTGAATGCTCATATGAACGTGCGCAACATTCCAGGAGAGCAGATGGGATTTAACTGAGGTTTCATGCAGGATTTCCTTGAAAATGTAAATTCCACGAGGGAGAACGCAAACCTTAGTGAGACACAAAGGTCAGCGATTGTGTGTGTGAGTGTGTGACAGGCTGTATTCCTTTAAAATTCAACTTAAAGTGTTTCTGTATCTTCTGAATATATTAAAGACACAGAGAGAGACAGAGCATGAATGCTAATTTTTAAAGGTATAGTTCACCCCCAAAAATGTTTTTCTCTCCATTTGTTTTTCCAAACCATATGCGGTTATTTTTT